>NW_025725687.1:1670910-2026127 GCF_021461395.2 Schistocerca americana | reverse complement strand
CTGTGTTTCATCGTCAAGCAGAAGGTGCAAGGAATACAGAAATCCTGAAGTCAAGCATCGGAATCTAAAACTGGACTCACAGGAGAGGTTCAAATCATAGAAAGTTGGAGTTTTAGTCCTCTTGTACTTAAGTCAGCATTGTGCCATTTGTATTAAATTCGGATGCAATTTCTGTGTTTCATCGTCAATAAGAAGGTCCAAGGTATACAGTAAACCTGAAGTGAAGCATCGGAATCTAAAACCGGACTCACAGGAGAGGTACAAATCATAGAAAGTTAGAGTGTCAGTCCTAATGTACTTAAGTCGGCATTGTGCCTTTTGTATTAAATTTGGATGCAATTTCTGTGTTTTATCGTCAATAAGAAGGTCCAAGGTATACAGTAAACCTGAAGTTACCATCGGAATCTAAAACTGGACTCACAGGAGAGGTTCAAATCATAGAAAGTTAGAGTGTCAGTCCTCTTCTACTTAAGTCGGCATTGTGCCTTTTGTATTAATTTCGGATGCAATATCTGTGTTTCATCGTCAATAAGAATGTCCAAGGTACACAGTAAACCTGAAGAGAAGCATCGGAATCTAAAACTGGACTCACAGGAGAGGTTTCAATCAAAGAAAGTTAGAGTGTCTGTCCGCTTGTACTTAAGTCGGCATTGTGCCTTTTGTATTATATTCGGATGCAATTTCTGTGTTTCATCGTCAGTAAGAAGGTCCAATTTATACAGTAAACCTGAAGTGAAGCATCGGAATCTTAAACTGGACTCACAGGAGAGGTTCAAATCATAGAAAGTTAGAGTGTCAGTCCTCTTGTACTTAAGTCGGCATTGTGCCTTTTGTATTAAATTCGGATGCAATTTCTGAGTTTCATCGTCAATAAGAAGGTGCAAGGTATACAGTAAACCTGAAATGAAGCATCGGAATCTAAGACTGGACTCACAGGAGAGGTTCAAATCATTGATAGTTAGAGTGACAGACCTCTTGTACTTAATTCGGCATTGTGCCTTTTGTATTAAATTCGGATGCAAATTCTGTGTTTCATCGTCAATAAGAAGGTCCAAGGGATACAGTAAACCTTAAGTAAAGCATCGGAATTTAAAACTGGACTCACAAGAGTGGTTCGAATCATAGAAAGTTAGAGTGTCACTCCTCTTCTACTTAAGTCGGCATTGTGCCTTTTGTGTTAAATTCGGATGCAATTTCTGTGATTCATCGTCAATAAGAAGGTCCTAGGTATACAGTAAACCTGAAGTGAAGCATCGGAATCTAAAACTGGACTCACAGGAGAGGTTCAAATCATAGAATGTTAGAGTGTCAGTCCTCTTGTACTTAAGTAGGAATTTTGCCTTTTGTATTAAATTCGGATGCAATTTCTGTGTATCATCGTCAATAAGAAGGTCCAAGGTATACAGTAAACCGAAAGTGAAGCATCGGAATCTAAAACTGGACTCACAGGTGAGGTTCAAATCATAGAAAGTTAGAGTGTCAGTCCTCTTGTGCTCAAGTCGGCATTGTGCTTTTGTATTAAATTCGGATGCAATTTCTGTGCTTCATCGTCAATAAGAAGGTCCAACGGATACAGTAAGCCTGAAGTGAAGCATCGGAATCAAAAAATTTACTCATAGGAGAGGTTTAAATCAAAGAAAGTTAGTGTGTTTCTCCTCTTGTACTGGAGTCGGCAATGTGCGTTTTGTATTAAATTCGGAATGCAATTTCTGGGTTTCATCGTCAATAAGAAGGTCCAAGTGATACAGTAAACCTGATGTGAAGCCTCGGAATCTAAAACTGGACTCACAGGAGAGGTTTAAATCAAAGAAAGTTAGAGTGTCTGTCCTCTTGTACTTAAGTCGTCAATGTGCCTTTTGTATTAAATTCGGATGCAATTTCTGTGTTTCATCGTCAATAAGAAGGTCCAAGGTATACAGTAAACCTGAAGTGAAGCATCGGAATCTAAAACTGGACTCACAGGAGAGGTTCAAATCATAGAGAGTTAGAGTGTCAGTCTTCTTGTGCTTAAGTCAGCATTGTGCCTTTTGTATTAAATTCGGATGCAATTTCTTTGTTTCATCGTCAATACGAAGGTCTTAGGTATACTGTAAACCTGAAGTGAAGCATCGGAATCTAAAACTAGACTCACAGGAGAGGTTCAAATCATAGAAAGTGAGAGTGGCAGTCCTCATGTACTTAAGTCGGCATTGTGCCTTTTGTATTAAATTCGGATGCAATTTCCGTGTTTGATCATCAATAAGAAGGTCCAAGGTATACAGTAAACCTGAAGTGAAGCATCGGAATCTAAAACTCAACTCACAGGAGAGGTTCAAATCATAAAAAGTTATAGTGTCAGTCCTCTTGTACTTAAGTCGGCATTGTGCCTTTGGAATTAAATTCGGATGCAATTTCTGTGTTTCATCGTCAATAAGAAGGTCCAAGGTATATAGTAAACCTGAAGTTAAGCATCCGAATCGAAAACTGGACTCACAGGAGAGGTTCAAATCATAGAAAGTTAGAGTGTCGCTCCCCTCATACTTAAGTCGACATTGTGCCTTTTGTATTGAATTCGGATGCAATTTCTGTGTTTCATCGTCAATAAGAAGGGCAAAGGGATACAGTAAACCTGAAGTGAAGCATCGGAATCTAAAACTGGACTCACAGGAGAAGTTTAAATCAAAGAAAGTTAGAGTGTCAGCCCTCTTGTACTTAAATCGTCATTGTAGCTTTTGTATTAAATTCGGATGCAATTTCTGTGTTTGATCATCAATAGGAAGGTAAAAGGTATACAGTAAACCTGAAGTGAAGCATCAGAATCTAAAACTGGACTCACAGGAGAGGTTGAAATCATAGAAGGTTAGATTGTCACTCCTCTTCTACTGAAGTCGGCATTGTGCCTTTTGTATTAAATTCGGATGCAATTTCTGTGTTTCATCGTCATATAAAACCTTCCAAGGTATACAGTAAACCTGAAGTGAAGCTTCGGAATCTAAAACAGGGCTCACAGGACAGGTTTAAATCATAGAAAGTTAGGTTGTCAGTCCTCTTGTACTTAAGTCGGCATTGTGCATTTTGTATTTAATTCGGATGCAATTTCTGTGTTTCATCGTCAATAAGAAGGACCAAGGGATACAGTAAACCTGAAGTTAAGAATCGGAATCTAAAACTGGACTCACAGGAGAGGTTCAAATCATAGAAAGTTAAAGTGTCAGTCCTCTTGTACTTAAGTCGGCATTGTGCCTTTTGTATTAAATTCGGATGCAATTTTTGTGTTTGTTCATCAATAAGAAGGTCCAAGGTATACAGTAAACCTGAAGTGAAGCATCGGAATCTATAACTCAACTCACAGGACAGGTTCAAATCATAGAAAATTAGAGTGTCAGTCCACTTGTACTTAAGTCGGAATTTTGCCATTTGTATTAAATTCGGATGGAATTTCTGTGTTTCATCGTCAATAAGAATGTCCAAGGGATACAGTAAACCTGAAGTGAAGCATCGGAATCTAAAACTGGACTCACTGGAGAGGTTCAAATCATAGAAAGTTAGAGTGCCAGTCCTAATGTACTTAAGTCGGCATTGTGCCTTTTGTATTAAATTCGGATGCAATTTCTGTGTTTCATCGTCAATAAGAAGGTCCAAGGTATACAGTAAACCTGAAGTGAACCATCGGAATCTAAAACTGGACTCACAGGAGAGGTTCAAATCATAGAAAGTTAGAGTGTCAGTCCTCTTCTACTTAAGTCGGCATTGTGCCTTTTGTATTAATTTCGGATGCAATATCTGTGTTTCATCGTCAATAAGAAGGTCCAAGGTATACAGTAAACCTGAAGTGAAGCATCGGAATATAAATGCGGACTCACAGGAGTGGTTCAAATCATAGAAAGTTAGAGTGTCAGTCCTAATGTACTTAAGTCGGCATTGTGCCTTTTGTATTAATTTCGGATGCAATTTCTGTGTTTCATCGTCAAGCAGAAGGTGCAAGGAATACAGAAATCCTGAAGGGAAGCATCAAAATCTAAAACTGGACTCACAGGAGAGGTTCAAATCATAGAAAGTTGGAGTTTTAGTCCTCTTGTACTTAAGTCTGCATTGTGCCATTTGTATTAAATTCGGATGCAATTTCTGTGTTTCATCGTCAATAAGAAGGTCTAAGGTATACAGTAAACCTGAAGTGAAGCATCGGAATATAAAACCGGACTCACAGGAGTGGTTCAAATCATAGAAAGTTATAGTGTCAGTCCTAATGTACTTAAGTCGGCATTGTGCCTTTTGTATTAAATTCGGATGCAATTTCTGTGTTTCATCGTCAATAAGAAGGTCCAAGGTATACAGTAAACCTGAAGTGAAGCATCGGAATCTAAAACTGGACCCACAGGAGAGGTTCAAATCATAGAAAGTTAGAGTGTCAGTCCTCTACTACTTAAGTCGGCATTGTCCCTTTTGTATTATTTCGGATGCAATATCTGTGTTTCATCGTCGATAAGAAGGACCAAGGTATACAGTAAACCTGAAGTGAAGCATCGGAATCTAAAACTGGACTCACAGGAGAGGTTTCAATCAAAGAAAGTTAGAGTGTCTGTCCTCTTGTACTTAAGTCGGCATTGTGCCTTTTGTATTAAATTCGGATGCATCTTCTGTGTTTCATCGTCAGTAAGAAGGTCCAAGGTATACAGTAAACCTGAAGTGAAGCATCGGAATCTTAAACTGGACTCACAGGAGAGGTTCAATTTATAGAAAGTTAGAGTGTCAGTCCTCTTGTACTTAAGTCAGCATTGTGCCTTTTGTATTAAATTCGGATGCAATTTCTGTGTTTCATCGTCAATAAGAAGGTCTTAGGTATACAGTAAACCTGAAGTGAAGCATCGGACAGTCCTCTTGTACTTAATTCGGCATTGTGCCTTTTGTATTAAATTCGGATGCAAATTCTGTGTTTCATCGTCAATAAGAAGGTCCAAGGGACACAGTAAACCTTAAGTAAACCATCGGAATTTAAAACTGGACTCACAAGAGTGGATCGAATCATGGAAAGTTAGAGTGTCACTCCTCTTCTACTTAATTCGGCATTGTGCCTTTTGTGTTAAACTCGGATGCAATTTCTGTGTTTCATCGTCAATAAGAAGGTCCAAGGTATACAGTAAACCTGAAGTGAACCATCGGAATCTAAAACTGGACTCACAGGAGAGGTTCAAATCATAGAAAGTTAGAGTGTCAGTCCTCTTCTACTTAAGTCGGCATTGTGCCTTTTGTACTAATTTCGGATGCAATATCTGTGTTTCATCGTCAATAAGAAGGTCCAAGGTATACAGTGAACCTGAAGTGATGCATCGGAATATAAAACCGGACTCACAGGAGTGGTTCAAATCATAGAAAGTTAGAGAGTCAGTCCTAATGTACTTAAGTCGGCATTGTGCCTTTTGTATTAAATTCGGATGCAATTTTTGTGTTTCATCGTCAAGCAGAAGGTGCAAGGAATACAGAAATCCTGAAGGGAAGCATCAGAATCTAAACTGGTCTCACAGGAGAGGTTCAAATCATAGAAAGTTGGAGTTTTAGTCCTCTTGTACTTAAGTCTGCATTGTGCCATTTGTATTAAATTCGGATGCAATTTCTGTTTTTCTTCGTCAGTAAGAAGGTCCAAGGTATACAGTAAACCTGAAGTGAAGCATCGGAATCTTAAACTGGACTCACAGGAGAGGTTTAATTTATAGAAAGTTAGAGTGTCAGTCCTCTTGTACTTAAGTCTGCATTGTGCCATTTGTATTAAATTCGGATGCAATTTCTGTGTTTCATCGTCAATAAGAAGGTCCAAGGTATACAGTAAACCTGAAGTGAAGCATCGGAATATAAAACCGGACTCACAGGAGTGGTTCAAATCATAGAAAGTTAGAGTGTCAGTCCTAATGTACTTAAGTCGGCATTGTGCCTTTTGTATTAAATTCGGATGCAATTTCTGTGTTTCATCGTCAATAAGAAGGTCCAAGGTATACAGTAAACCTGAAGTGAACCATCGGAATCTAAAACTGGACTCACAGGAGAGGTTCAAATCATAGAAAGTCAGAGTGTCAGTCCTCTTATACTTAAGTCGGCATTGTGCCTTTTGTATTAATTTCGGATGCAATATCTGTGTTTCATCGTCAATAAGAAGGTCCAAGGTATACAGTAAACCTGAAGTGAAGCTTCGGAATCTAAAACAGAGCTCACAGGACAGGTTTAAATCAAAGGAAGTTAGAGTGTCTATCCTCTTGTACTTATGTCTGCATTGTGTTTTTTGTATTATATTCGGATGTAATTTCTGTGTTTCATCGTCAAGCAGAAGGTGCAAGGAATACAGTATTCCTGAAGTAAAGCATCAGAATCTAAAACTGGACTCACAGTAGAGGTTTAAATCAAAGTAAGTTAGAGTGTTTCTCCTCTTGTACTTGAGTCGGCATTGTGCCTTTTGTATTAAATTCGGATGCAATTTCTGTGTTTCATCGTCAATAAGAAGGTCCAAGTGATACAGTAAACCTGATGTGAAGCATCGGAATCTAAAACTGGACTCACAGGAGAGGTTTAAATCAAAGAAAGTTAGAGTGTCTGTCCTCTTGTACTGAAGTCGTCATTGTGCCTTTTGTATTAAATTCGGATGCAATTTCTGTGTTTCATCGTCAATAAGAAGGTCCAAGGTATACAGTAAACCTGAAGTGAAGCATCGGAATCTAAAACTGGACTCACAGGAGAGGTTCATATCATAGAGATTTAGAGTGTCAGTCTTCTTGTGCTTAAGTCGGCATTGTGCCTTTTGTATTAAATTCGGATGCAATTTCAGTGATTCATCGTCAATAAGAAGGTCCAAGGTATACAGTAAACCTGAAGTGAAGCATCGGAATCTTAAACTTGACTCACAGGAGAGGTTCAAATCATAGAAATTTAGAGTGTCAGTCCTCTTGTACTTAAGTCTGCATTGTGTTTTTTGTATTACATTCGGATATAATTTCTGTGTTTCATCGTCAAGCAGATGGTGCAAGGAATACAGTAATCCTTAAGTGAAGCATCAGAATCTAAAACTGGCCTCACAGGAGAGGTTTAAATCAAAGAAAGTTAGAGTGTTTCTCCTCTTGTACTTGAGTCAGCATTGTGCCTTTTGTATTAAATTCGGATGCAATTTCTGTGTTTCATCGTCAATAAGAAGGTGCAAGTGATACAGTAAACCTGATGTGAAGCATCGGAATTTAAAACTGGACTCACAGGAGAGGTTTAAATCAAAGAAAGTTAGAGTGTCTGTCCTCTTGTACTTAAGTCGTCATTGTGCCTTTTGTGTTAATTTCGGATGCAATTTCTGTGTTTCATCGTCAATAAGAAGGTCCGAGGTATACATTAAACCTGAAGTGAAGCATCGGAATCTAAAACTGGACTCACAGGATAGGTTCAAATCATAGTGAGTTAGAGTGTCAGTCTTCTTGTGCTTAAGTCGGCATTGTGCCTTTTGAATTAAATTCGGATGCAGTTTCTTTGTTTCATCGTCAATACGAAGGTCTTAGGTATACTGAAAACCTGAAGTGAAGCATCGGAATCTAAAACTAGACTCACAGGAGAGGTTCAAATCATAGAAAGTGAGAGTGGCAGTCCTCATGTACTTAAGTCGGCATTGTGCCTTTTGTATTAAATTCGGATGCAATTTCCGTGTTTGATCATCCATAAGAAGGTCCAAGGTATACAGTAAACCTGAAGTGAAGCATCGGAACCTAAAACTCAACTCACAGGAGAGGTTCAAATCATAAAAAGTTATAGTGTCAGTCCTATTGTACTTAAGTCGGCATTGTGCCTTTTGTATTAAATTCGGATGCAATTTCTGTGTTTCATCGTCAATAAGAAGGTCCAAGGTATATAGTAAACCTGAAGTGAAGCATCCGAATCGAAAACTGGACTCACAGGAGAGGTTCAAATCATGGAAAGTTAGAGTGTCGCTCCCCTTATACTTAAGTCGACATTGTGCCTTTTGTATTGAATTCGGATGCAATATCTGTGTTTCATCGTCAATAAGAAGGTCAAAGGGATACAGTAAACCTGAAGTGAAGCATCGGAATCTAAAACTGGACTCAGAGGAGAAGTTTAAATCAAAGAAAGTTAGGGTGTCAGTCCTCTTGTACTTAAGTCGTCATTGTACATTTTGTATTAAATTCGGATGCAATTTCTGTGTTTGATCATCAATAGGAAGGTCCAAGGTATACAGTAAACCTGAAGTGAAGCATCGGAATCTGAAACTGGACTCACAGGAGAGGTTGAAATCATAGAAGGTTAGAGTGTCACTCCTCTTCTACTGAAGTCGGCATTGTGCCTTTTGTATTAAATTCGGATGCAATTTCTGTGTTTCATCGTCAATAAAAAGTTCCAAGGTATACAGCAATCCTGAAGTGAAGCATGGGAATCTAAAACTGGACTCACAGGTGAGGTTCAAAACATAGTAAGTTAGAGTGTCAGTCCTTTTGTACTTAAGTCGGCATTGTGCCTTTAGTATTAAATTCGAATGCAATTTCTGTGTTTCATCGTCAATAAGAAGGACCAAGGGATACCGTAAACCTGAAGTGAAGAATCGGAATCTAAAACTGGACTCACAGGAGAGGTTCAATTCATAGAAAGTTAGAGTGTCAGTCTTCTTGTACTTAAGTCGATGTTGCGCCTTTTGTATTAAATTCGGATGCAATTTCTGTGATTCATCGTCAATAAGAAGGTCCAAGGTATTCAGTAAACCTGAAGTGAAGCTTCGGAATCTAAAACAGGGCTCACAGGACCGGTTTAAATCAAATGAAGTTAGAGTGTCTTTCCTCTTGTACTTCAGTCATCAATGTGCCTTTTGTGATAAATTCGGATGCAATTTCAGTGATTCATCGTCAATGAGAAGGTCCAAGCTATACAGTAAACCTGAAGTGAAGCATCGGAATCTAAAACTCAACTCACAGGAGAGGTTCAAAATATAAAAAGTTATAGTGTCAGTCCTCTTGTACTTAAGTCGGCATTGTGCCTTTTGTATTAAGTTCGAATGCAATTTCTTTGCTTCATCGTCAATAAGAAGGTCCAAGGTATACAGTAAACCTGAAGTGAAGCATCGGAATCTAAAACTGGACTCACAGGAGAAGTTTCAATCAAAGACAGTTAGAGTGTCAGTCCTCATTTACTTAAGTCGGCATTGTGCCTTTTGTATTAAATTCGGATGCAATTTCTGTGTTTCTTCGTCAATAAGAAGGGCCAAGGGATACAGTAAACCTGAAGTAAAGCATCAGAAACTCAAACTTGACTCACAGGAGAGGTTCAAATCATAGAAAGTTAGAGTGTCAGTCCTCTTGTACTTAAGTCGGCATTGTGCCTTTTGTATTAAATTCGGATGCAATTTCTGAATTTCATCGTCAATAAGAAGGACCAAGGGATACAGTAAACCCGAAGTGAAGCATCGGAACCTATAACTGGACTCACAGGAGAGGTTCAAATCAAAGAAATTTAGGGTGTCAGTCCTCTTGTACTTAAGTCGGCATTGTGCCTTTTCTATTAAATTCGGATGCAATATCTGTGTTTCATCGTCAATAAATGGGTCCAAGGTATACAGTAAACCTGAAGTGAGGCATGGGAATCTAACACTGGACTCACAGGTGAGGTTCTAATCATAGAATTTTAGAGTGTCAGGCCTCTTGTACTTAAGTCGGCATTGTGATTTTTGTATCAATTTCGGATGCAATTTCTGTGTTTGATTATCAATAAGAAGGTCCACGGTATACAGTAAACCTGAAGTGAAGCATCGGAAACTAAAACTCAACTCACAGGAGAGGTTCAAATCATAGAAAGTTAGAGTGTCACTCCTCTTGTACTTAAGGCGACATTGTACCTTTTTTATTAAATTCGGATGCAATTTCTGTGTTTCAGCGCCAATAAGAAGGTCCAAGGGATACAGTAAACCTGAAGTGAAGCATCGGAATCTAAAACTGGACTAACAGGAGAAGTTTAAATCAAAGTAAGTTAGAGTGTCAGTCCTCATTTACTTAAGTCAGCATTGTGCCTTTTGTATTAAATTCGGATGCAATTTCTGTGTTTCATCGTCAATAAAATGATCCAAGGTATACAGTAAACCTGAAGTGAAGCATGGGAATCTAAAACTGGACTAACAGGTGAGGTTCAAATCATAGCAAGTTAGAGTGTCAGTCCACTTGTACTTAAGTCGGCATTGTGCATTTTGTATTAAATACGGATGCAATTTCTGTGTTTGTTCATCAATAAGGTGGTCCAAGGTATACAGTAAACCTGAAGTGAAGCATCGGAATCTATAACTCAACTCACAGGACAGATTCAAATCATAGAAAATTAGAGTGTCAGTCCTCTTGTACTTAAGTCGGAATTTTGCCTTTTGTATGAAATTCGGATGGAATTTCTGTGTCTCATCGTCAATAAAAATGTCCAAGGGATACAATAAACCTGAAGTGAAGCATCGGAATCTAAAACTGGACTCACAGGAGAGGTTCAAATTATAGAAAGTTAGAGTGTCAGTCCTCTTTTACTTAAGTCGGCATTGTGCCTTTTGTATAACATTCGGGTGCATTTTCTGTGTTTCATCGTCAATAAAAAGGACCAAGGGATACAGGAAACCTGAAGTGAAGCATCGGAATCTCAAACTGGACTCACAGGAGAGGTTCAAATCATAGAAATTAAGGGTGTCAGTCCTCTAGTACTTAAGTCGGCATTGTGCCTTTTGTATTAAATTCGGATGCAATTTCTGTGTTTCATCGTCAATAAAAAGGTCCAAGGTATACAGCAAACCTGAAGTGAAGCATGGGAATCTAAAACTGGACTCACAGGTGAGGTTCAAAACATAGTAAGTTAGAGTGTCAGTCCTTTTGTACTTAAGTCGGCATTGTGCCTTTAGTATTAAATTCGGATGCAATTTCTGTGTTTCATCGTCAATAAGAAGGTTCAAGGGATACAGTAAACCTGAAGTGAAGCATCGGAATCTGAAACTTGACTCACAGGAGAGGTTCAAATCATAGAAAGTTAGAGTGTCAGTCCTCTTGTACTTAAGTCTGCATTGTGTTTTTTGTATTATATTCAGATATAATTTCTGTGTTTCATCGTCAAGCAGAACGTGCAAGGAATACAGTAATCCTAAAGTGAACCATCAGAAACTAAAACTGGACTCACAGGAGAGGTTCAAATCATAGAAAGTTGGAGTGTTAGTCCTCTTGTACTTAAGTCTGCATTGTGCCATTTGTATGAAATTCGGATGCAATATCTGTGTTTCATCGTCAATAAGAAGGTCCAAGGTATACAGTAAACCTGAAGCGAAGCATCTGAATCTAAAACCGGACTCACAGGAGAGGTTCAAATCATAGAAAGTTAGAGTGTCAGTCCTAATGTACTTAAGTCAGCATTGTGCCTTTTGTAATAAAGTCGGTTGCAATTTCTGTGTTTCATCGTCAATAAGAAGGTCCAAGGGATACAGTTAACCTGAAGTGAAGCATGGGAATCTAAAACTCGACTCACAGGAGAGGTTCAAATCATAGAAAGTTATAGTGTCAGTCCGCTTGTACTTAAGTCGACATTGTACCTTTTGTATTAAATTCGGATGCAATTTCTGTGTTTCGCCGGCAATAAGAAGGACCAAGGGATACAGTAAACCTGAAGTGAAGCATCGGAATCTAAAACTGGACTCACAGGAGAAGTTTAAATCAAAGACAGTTACAGTGTCAGTCCTCATTTACTTAAGTCGGCATTGTGCCTTTTGTATTAAATTCGGATGCAATTTCTGTATTTCATCGTCAATAAGAAGGACCAAGGGATACAGTAAACCCGAAGTGAAGCATCGGAATCTATAACTGGACTCACAGGAGAGGTTCAAATCATAGAAATTTAGGGTGTCAGTCCTCTTGTACTTAAGTCGGCATTGTGCCTTTTCTATTAAATTCGGATGCAATTTCTGTGTTTCATCGTCAATAAAAGGGTCCAAGGTATACAGTAAACCTGAAATGAAGCATTAGAATCTACAACTGGACTCACAGGTGAGGTTCAAATCATAGAATTTTAGAGTGTCTGTCCTCTTGTACTTAAGTCGGCATTGTGCATTTTGTATTAAATTCGGATGCAATTTCTGTGTTTCACCGTCAATAAGAAGGACCAAGGGATACAGTAAACCTGAAGTGAAGATTCGCAATCTAAAACTGGACTCACAGGAGAGGTTCAAATGAAAGAAAGTTAGAGTGTCAGTCCTCTTGTACTTAAGTCGGCATTGTGCCTTTTGTATTAAATTCGGATGCTATTTCTGTGTTTCATCGTCAATAAGAAGGTCCAAGGTATACAGTAAACCTGATGTGAAGCATCCGAATCTAAAACTGGACTCACAGGAGAGGTTCAAATGATAGAAAGTTAGAGTGTCAGTCCTCTTGTACTTCAGTCGACATTGTACCTTTTGTATTAAATTCGGATGCAATTTCTGTGTTTCATCGACAATAAGAAGGACCAAGGGATACAGTAAACCTGAAGTGAAGCATCGGAATCTAAAACTGGACTCACAGGAGAAGTTTCAATCAAAGACAGTTAGAGTGTCAGTCCTCATTTACTTAAGTCGGCATTGTGCCTTTTGTATTAAATTCGGATGCAATTTCTGTGTTTCTTCGTCAATAAGAAGGGCCAAGGGATACAGTAAACCTGAAGTAAAGCATCAGAAACTCAAACTTGACTCACAGGAGAGGTTCAAATCATAGAAAGTTAGAGTGTCAGTCCTCTTGTACTTAAGTCGGCATTGTGCCTTTTGTATTAAATTCGGATGCAATTTCTGAATTTCATCGTCAATAAGAAGGACCAAGGGATACAGTAAACCCGAAGTGAAGCATCGGAATCTATAACTGGACTCACAGGAGAGGTTCAAATCATAGAAATTTAGGGTGTCAGTCCTCTTGTACTTAAGTCGGCATTGTGCCTTTTCTATTAAATTCGGATGCAATATCTGTGTTTCATCGTCAATAAAAGGGTCCAAGGTATACAGTAAACCTGAAGTGAGGCATGGGAATCTACAACTGGACTCACAGGTGAGGTTCTAATCATAGAATTTTAGAGTGTCAGGCCTCTTATACTTAAGTCGGCATTGTGATTTTTGTATCAATTTCGGATGCAATTTCTGTGTTTGACAATCAATAAGAAGGTCCAAGGTATACAGTAAACCTGAAGTGAAGCATCGGAATCTAAAACTCAACTCACAGGAGAGGTTCAAATCATAGAAAGTTAGAGTGTCACTCCTCTTGTACTTAAGGCGACATTGTACCTTTTTTATTAAATTCGGATGCAATTTCTGTGTTTCAGCGCCAATAAGAAGGTCCAAGGGATACAGTAAACCTGAAGTGAAGCATCGGAATCTAAAACTGGACTCACAGGAGAAGTTTAAATCAAAGTAAGTTAGAGTGTCAGTCCTCTTTTACTTAAGTCAGCATTGTGCCTTTTGTATTAAATTCGGATGCAATTTCTGTGTTTCATCGTCAATAAAAAGATCCAAGGTATACAGTATACCTGAAGTGAAGCATGGGAATCTAAAACTGGACTAACAGGTGAATTTCAAATCATAGCAAGTTAGAGTGTCAGTCCACTTGTACTTAAGTCGGCATTGTGCATTCTGTATTAAATTCGGATGCAATTTCTGTGTTTGTTCATCAATAAGGTGGTCCAAGGTATACAGTAAACCTGAAGTGAAGCATCGGAATCTATAACTCAACTCACAGGACAGGTTCAAATCACAGAAAATTAGAGTGTCAGTCCTCTTGTACTTAAGTCGGAATTTTGCCTTTTGTATGAAATTCGGATGGAATTTCTGTGTCTCATCGTCAATAAAAATGTCCAAGGGATACAATAAACCTGAAGTGAAGCATCGGAATCTAAAACTGGACTCACAGGAGAGGTTCAAATTATAGAAAGTTAGAGTGTCAGTCCTCTTTTACTTAAGTCGGCATTGTGCCTTTTGTACAACATTCGGATGCATTTTCTGTGTTACATCGTCAATAAGAAGGTCTTAGGTATACAGTAAACCTGAAGTGAAGCATCGGACAGACCTCTTGTACTTAATTCGTCATTGTGCCTTTTGTATTAAATTCGGATGCAAATTCTGTGTTTCATCGTCAATAAGAAGGTCCAAGGGATACAGTAAACCTTAAGTAAACCATCGGAATTTAAAACTGGACTCACAAGAGTGGTTCGAATCATAGAAAGTTAGAGTGTCACTCCTCTTCTACTTAAGTCGGCATTGTGCCTTTTGTGTTAAACTCGGATGCAATTTCTGTGTTTCATCGTCAATAAGAAGGTCCAAAGTATACAGTAAACCTGAAGTGAACCATCGGAATCTAAAACTGGACTCACAGGAGAGGTTCAAATCATAGAAAGTTAGAGTGTCAGTCCTCTTCTACTTAAGTCGGCATTGTGCCTTTTGTATTAATTTCGGATGCAATATCTGTGTTTCATCGTCAATAAGAAGGTCCGAGGTATACAGTAAACCTGAAGTGAAGCATCGGAATATAAAACCGGACTCACAGGAGCGGTTCAAATCATAGAAAGTTAGAGTGTCAGTCCTAATGTACTTAAGTCGGCATTGTGCATTTTGTATTAAATTCGGATGCAATTTTTGTGTTTCATCGTCAATAAGAAGGTCTAAGGTATACAGTAAACCTGAAGTGAAGCATCGGAATATAAAACCGGACTCACAGGAGTGGTTCAAATCATAGAAAGTTAGAGTGTCAGTCCTAATGTACTTAAGTCGGCATTGTGCCTTTTGTATTAAATTCGCATGCAATTTCTGTGTTTCATCGTCAATAAGAAGGTCCAAGGTATACAGTAAACCTGAAGTGAACCATCGGAATCTAAAACTGGACTCACAGGAGAGGTTCAAATCATAGAAAGTTAGAGTGTCAGTCCTCTACTACTTAAGTCGGCATTGTGCCTTTTGTATTATTTCGGATGCAATATCTGTGTTTCATCGTCAATAAGAAGGTCCAAGGTATACAGTAAACCTGAAGTGAAGCATTGGAATCTAAAACTGGACTGACAGGAGTGGTTTCAATCAAAGAAAGTTAGAGTGTCTGTCCTCTTGTACTTAAGTCGGCATTGTGCCTTTTGTATTAAATTCGGATGCATCTTCTGTGTTTCATCGTCAGTAAGAAGGTCCAAGGTATACAGTAAACCTGAAGTGAAGCATCGGAATCTTAAACTGGACTCACAGGAGAGGTTCAATTTATAGAAAGTTAGAGTGTCAGTCCTCTTGTACTTAAGTCGGCATTGTGCCTTTTGTATTAAATTCGGATGCAATTTCTCTGTTTCATCGTCAATAAGAAGGTCTTAGGTATACAGTAAACCTGAAGTGAAGCATCGGACAGTCCTCTTGTACTTAATTCGGCATTGTGCCTTTTGTATTAAATTCGGATGCAAATTCTGTGTTTCATCGTCAATAAGAAGGTCCAAGGGATACAGTAAACCTTAAGTAAAGCATCGGAATTTATAACTGGACTCACAAGAGTGGTTCGAATGATAGAAAGTTAGAGTGTCACTCCTCTTCTACTTAAGTCGGCATTGTGCCTTTTGTGTTAAACTCGGATGCAATTTCTGTGTTTCATCGTCAATAAGAAGGTCCAAGGTATACAGTAAACCTGAAGTGAACCATCGGAATCTAAAACTGGACTCACAGGAGAGGTTCAAATCATAGAAAGTTAGAGTGTCAGTCCTCTTCTACTTAAGTCGGCATTGTGCCTTTTGTATTAATTTCGGATGCAATATCTGTGTTTCATCGTCAATAAGAAGGTCCAAGGTATACAGTGAACCTGAAGTGAAGCATCGGAATATAAAACCGGACTCACAGGAGTGGTTCAAATCATAGAAAGTTAGAGAGTCAGTCCTAATGTACTTAAGTCGGCATTGTGCCTTTTGTATTAAATTCGGATGCAATTTTTGTGTTTCATCGTCAAGCAGAAGGTGCAAGGAATACAGAAATCCTGAAGGGAAGCATCAGAATCTAAAACTGGTCTCACAGGAGAGGTTCAAATCATAGAAAGTTGGAGTTTTAGTCCTCTTGTACTTAAGTCTGCATTGTGCCATTTGTATTAAATTCAGATGCAATTTCTGTTTTTCTTCGTCAGTAAGAAGGTCCAAGGTATACAGTAAACCTGAAGTGAAGCATCGGAATCTTAAACTGGACTCACAGGAGAGGTTTAATTTATAGAAAGTTAGAGTGTCAGTCCTCTTGTACTTAAGTCTGCATTGTGCCATTTGTATTAAATTCGGATGCAATTTCTGTGTTTCATCGTCAATAAGAAGGTCCAAGGCATACAGTAAACCTGAAGTGAAGCATCGGAATATAAAACCGGACTCACAGGAGTGGTTCAAATCATAGAAAGTTAGAGTGTCAGTCCTAATGTACTTAAGTCGGCATTGTGCCTTTTGTATTAAATTCGGATGCAATTTCTGTGTTTCATCGTCAATAAGAAGGTCCAAGGTATACAGTAAACCTGAAGTGAACCATCGGAATCTAAAACTGGACTCACAGGAGAGGTTCAAATCATAGAAAGTTAGAGTGTCAGTCCTCTTATACTTAAGTCGGCATTGTGCCTTTTGTATTAATTTCGAATGCAATATCTGTGTTTCATCGTCAATAAGAAGGTCCAAGGTATACAGTAAACCTGAAGTGAAGCTTCGGAATCTAAAACAGAGCTCACAGGACAGGTTTAAATCAAAGGAAGTTAGAGTGTCTATCCTCTTGTATTTAAGTCTGCATTGTGTTTTTTGTATTATATTCGGATGTAATTTCTGTGTTTCATCGTCAAGCAGAAGGTGCATGGAATACAGTAATCCTGAAGTGAAGCATCAGAATCTAATACTGGACTCACAGTAGAGGTTTAAATCAAAGAAAGTTAGAGTGTTTCTCCTCTTGTACTTGAGTCGGCATTGTGCCTTTTGTATTAAATTCGGATGCAATTTCTGTGTTTCATCGTCAATAAGAAGGTCCAAGTGATACAGTAAACCTGATGTGAAGCATCGGAATCTAAAACTGGACTCACAGGAGAGGTTTAAATCAAAGAAAGTTAGTGTGTCTGTCCTCTTGTACTGAAGTCGTCATTGTGCCTTTTGTATTAAATTCGGATGCAATTTCTGTGTTTCATCGTCAATAAGAAGGTCCAAGGTATACAGTAAACCTGAAGTGAAGCATCGGAATCTAAAACTGGACTCACAGGAGAGGTTCATATCATAGAGATTTAGAGTGTCAGTCTTCTAGTGCTTAAGTCGGCATTGTGCCTTTTGTATTAAATTCGGATGCAATTTCAGTGATTCATCGTCAATAAGAAGGTCCAAGGTATACAGTAAACCTGAAGTGAAGCATCGGAATCTGAAACTTGACTCACAGGAGAGGTTCAAATCATAGAAAGTTAGAGTGTCAGTCCTCTTGTACTTAAGTCTGCATTGTGTTTTTTGTATTACATTCGGATATAATTTCTGTGTTTCATCGTTAAGCAGATGGTGCAAGGAATACAGTAATCCTTAAGTGAAGCATCAGAATCTAAAACTGGCCTCACAGGAGAGGTTTAAATCAAAGAAAGTTAGAGTGTTTCTCCTCTTGTACTTGAGTCAGCATTGTGCCTTTTGTATTAAATTCGGATGCAATTTCTGTGTTTCATCGTCAATAAGAAGCTCCAAGTGATACAGTAAACCTGATGTGAAGCATCGGAATTTAAAACTGGACTCACAGGAGAGGTTTAAATCAAAGAAAGTTAGAGTGTCAGTCCTAATGTACTTAAGTCGGCATTGTGCCTTTTGTATTAAATTCGGATGCAATTTCTGTGTTTCATCGTCAATAAGAAGGTCAAAGGTATACAGTAAACCTGAAGTGAAGCATCGGAATCTAAAACTGGACTCACAGGAGAAGTTTAAATCAAAGAAAGTTAGAGTGTCAGTCCTCTTGTACTTAAGTCGTCATTGTACCTTTTGTATTAAATTCGGATGCAATTTCTGTGTTTGATCATCAATAGGAAGCTCCACGGTATACAGTAAACCTGAAGTGAAGCATCGGAATCTAAAACTGGACTCACAGGAGAGGTTGAAATCATAGAAGGTTAGAGTGTCACTCCTCTTCTACTGAAGTCGGCATTGTGCCTTTTGTATTAAATTCGGATGCAATTTCTGTGTTTCATCATCAATAAGAAGGTCCAAGGTATACAGTAAACCTGAAGTGAAGCATCGGAATCTTAAACTGGACTCACAGGAGAGGTTCAATTTATAGAAAGTTAGAGTGTCAGTCCTCTTGTACTTAAGTCTGCATTGTGCCATTTGTATTAAATTCGGATGCAATTTCTGTGTTTCATCGTCAATAAGAAGGTCCAAGGTATACAGTAAACCTGAAGTGAAGCATCGGAATATAAAACCGGACTCACAGGAGTGGTTCAAATCATAGAAAGTTAGAGTGTCAGTCCTAATGTACTTAAGTCGGCATTGTGCCTTTTGTATTAAATTCGGATGCAATTTCTGTGTTTCATCGTCAATAAGATGGTCCAAGGTATACAGTAAACCTGAAGTGAACCATCGGAATCTAAAACTGGACACACAGGAGAGGTTCAAATCATAGAAAGTTAGAGTGTCAGTTCACTTCTACTTAAGTCGGCATTGTGCCTTTTGTATTAATTTCGGATGCAATATCTGTGTTTCATCGTCAATAAGAAGGTCCAAGGTATACAGTAAACCTGAAGTGAAGCTTCGGAATCTAAAACAGAGTTCACAGGACAGGTTTAAATCAAAGGAAGTTAGAGTGTCTGTTCTCTTGTACTTAAGTCTGCATTGTGTTTTTTGTATTATATTCGGATGTAATTTCTGTGTTTCATCGTCAAGCAGAAGGTGCAAGGAATACAGTAATCCTGAAGTGAAGCATCAGAATCTAAAACTGGACTCACAGGAGAGGTTTAAATCAAAGAAAGTTAGAGTGTTTCTCCTCTTGTACTTGAGTCGGCATTGTGCCTTTTGTATTAAATTCGGATGCAATTTCTGTGTTTCATCGTCAATAAAAAGGTCCAAGGGATACAGCAAACCTGAAGTGAAGCATGGTAATCTAAAACTGGACTCACAGGTGAGGTTCAAAACATAGTAAGTTAGAGTGTCAGTCCTTTTGTACTTAAGTCGGCATTGTGCCTTTAGTATTAAATTCGGATGCAATTTCTGTGTTTCATCGTCAATAAGAAGGACCAAGGGATACAGTAAACCTGAAGTGAAGAATCGGAATCTAAAACTGGACTCACAGCAGAGGTTCAATTCATAGAAAGTTAGAGTGTCAGTCCTCATTTACTTAAGTCGGCATTGTGCCTTTTGTATTAAATTCGGATGCAATTTCTGTGTTTCATCGTCAATAAAAAGGTCCAAGGTATACAGTAAACCTGAAGTGAAGCATCGGAATCTAAAACTGGACTCACAGGAGAGGTTTAAATCAAAGAAATTTACAGGTTCTGTCCTCTTGTACTTAAGTCAGCATAGTGCCTTTTGTATTAAATTCGGATGCAATTTCTGTGTTTCATCGTCAATAAGAAGGTCCAAGGTATACAGTAAACCTGATGTGAAGCATCCGAATCTAAAACTGGACTCACAGGAGAGGTTCAAATGATAGAAAGTTAGAGTGTCAGTCCTCTTGTACTTCAGTCGACATTGTACCTTTTGTATTAAATTCGGATGCAATTTCTGTGTTTCATCGACAATAAGAAGGACCAAGGGATACAGTAAACCTGAAGTGAAGCATCGGAATCTAAAACTGGACTCACAGGAGAAGTTTCAATCAAAGACAGTTAGAGTGTCAGTCCTCATTTACTTAAGTCGGCATTGTGCCTTTTGTATTAAATTCGGATGCAATTTCTGTGTTTCTTCGTCAATAAGAAGGGCCAAGGGATACAGTAAACCTGAAGTAAAGCATCAGAAACTCAAACTTGACTCACAGGAGAGGTTCAAATCATAGAAAGTTAGAGTGTCAGTCCTCTTGTACTTAAGTCGGCATTGTGCCTTTTGTATTAAATTCGGATGCAATTTCTGAATTTCATCGTCAATAAGAAGGACCAAGGGATACAGTAAACCCGAAGTGAAGCATCGGCACCTATAACTGGACTCACAGGAGAGGTTCAAATCAAAGAAATTTAGGGTGTCAGTCCTCTTGTACTTAAGTCGGCATTGTGCCTTTTCTATTAAATTCGGATGCAATATCTGTGTTTCATCGTCAATAAATGGGTCCAAGGTATACAGTAAACCTGAAGTGAGGCATGGGAATCTAACACTGGACTCACAGGTGAGGTTCTAATCATAGAATTTTAGAGTGTCAGGCCTCTTGTACTTAAGTCGGCATTGTGATTTTTGTATCAATTTCGGATGCAATTTCTGTGTTTGATTATCAATAAGAAGGTCCAAGGTATACAGTAAACCTGAAGTGAAGCATCGGAATCTAAAACTCAACTCACAGGAGAGGTTCAAATCATAGAAATTAAGGGTGTCAGTCCTCTAGTACTTAAGTCGGCATTGTGCCTTTTGTATTAAATTCGGATGCAATTTCTGTGTTTCATCGTCAATAAAAAGGTCCAAGGTATACAGCAAACCTGAAGTGAAGCATGGGAATCTAAAACTGGACTCACAGGTGAGGTTCAAAACATAGTAAGTTAGAGTGTCAGTCCTTTTGTACTTAAGTCGGCATTGTGCCTTTAGTATTAAATTCGGATGCAATTTCTGTGTTTCATCGTCAATAAGAAGGTTCAAGGGATACAGTAAACCTGAAGTGAAGAATCGGAATCTAAAACTGGACTCACAGGAGAGGTTCAAATCATAGAAAGTTAGAGTGTCAGTCTTATTGTACTTAGGTCGACATTGTGCCTTTTGAATTATATTCGGATGCAATTTCTGTGATTCATCGTCAATAAGAAGGTCCAAGGTATGCAGTAAACCTGAAGTGAAGATTCGGAATCTAAAACAGGACTTACAGGACAGGTTTAAATCAAAGGAAGTTATAGTGTCTGTCCACTTGTACTTCAGTCGGCATTGTGCCTTTTGTGATAAATTCGGATGCAATTTCTGTGATTCATCGTCAATAAGAAGGTCCAAGGTATACAGTAAACCTGAAGTGAAGCATCGGAATCCGAAACTTGACTCACAGGAGAGGTTCAAATCATAGAAAGTTAGAGTGTCAGTCCTCTTGTACTTAAGTCTGCATTGTGTTTTTTGTATTATATTCAGATATAATTTCTGTGTTTCATCGTCAAGCAGAAGGTGCAAGGAATACAGTAATCCTAAAGTGAACCATCAGAAACTAAAACTGGACTCACAGGAGAGGTTCAAATCATAGAAAGTTGGAGTGTTAGTCCTCTAGTACTTAAGTCGGCATTGTGCCTTTTGTATTAAATTCGGATGCAATTTCTGTGTTTCATCGTCAATAAAAAGGTCCAAGGTATACAGCAAACCTGAAGTGAAGCATGGGAATCTAAAACTGGACTCACAGGTGAGGTTCAAAACATAGTAAGTTAGAGTGTCAGTCCCTTTGTACTTAAGTCAGCATTGTGCCTTTTGTAATAAAGTCGGTTGCAATTTCTGTGTTTCATCGTCAATAAGAATGTCCAAGGGATACAGTTAACCTGAAGTGAAGCATGGGAATCTAAAACTCGACTCACAGGAGAGGTTCAAATCATAGAAAGTTATAGTGTCAGTCCGCTTGTACTTAAGTCGACATTGTACCTTTTGTATTAAATTCGGATGCAATTTCTGTGTTTCGCCGGCAATAAGAAGGACCAAGGGATACAGTAAACCTGAAGTGAAGCATCGGAATCTAAAACTGGACTCACAGGAGAAGTTTAAATCAAAGACAGTTACAGTGTCAGTCCTCATTTACTTAAGTCGGCATTGTGCCTTTTGTATTAAATTCGGATGCAATTTCTGTGTTTCTTCGTCAATAAGAAGGTCCAAGGGATACAGTAAACCTGAAGTAAATCATCAGAATCTCAAACTGGACTCACAGGAGAGGTTCAAATCATAGAAAGTTAGAGTGTCTGTCCTCTTGTACTTAAGTCGGCATTGTGCCTTTTGTATTAAATTCGGATGCAATTTCTGTATTTCATCGTCAATAAGAAGGACCAAGGGATACAGTAAACCCGAAGTGAAGCATCGGAATCTATAACTGGACTCACAGGAGAGGTTCAAATCATAGAAATTTAGGGTGTCAGTCCTCTTGTACTTAAGTCGGCATTGTGCCTTTTCTATTAAATTCGGATGCAATTTCTGTGTTTCATCGTCAATAAAAGGGTCCAAGGTATACAGTAAACCTGAAATGAAGCATTAGAATCTACAACTGGACTCACAGGTGAGGTTCAAATCATAGAATTTTAGAGTGTCAGTCCTCTTGTACTTAAGTCAGCATTGTGCATTTTGTATTAAATTCGGATGCAATTTCTGTGTTTCATCGTCAATAAGAAGGACCAAGGGATACAGTAAACCTGAAGTGAAGATTCGCAATCTACAACTGGACTCACAGGAGAGGTTCAAATGAAAGAAAGTTAGAGTGTCAGTCCTCTTGTACTTAAGTCGGCATTGTGCCTTTTGTATTAAATTCGGATGCTATTTCTGTGTTTCATCGTCAATAAGAAGTTCCAAGGTATACAGTAAACCTGATGTGAAGCATCCGAATCTAAAACTGGACTCACAGGAGAGGTTCAAATGATAGAAAGTTAGAGTGTCAGTCCTCTTGTACTTCAGTCGACATTGTACCTTTTGTATTAAATTCGGATGCAATTTCTGTGTTTCATCGACAATAAGAAGGACCAAGGGATACAGTAAACCTGAAGTGAAGCATCGGAATCTAAAACTGGACTCACAGGAGAAGTTTCAATCAAAGACAGTTACAGTGTCAGTCCTCATTTACTTAAGTCGGCATTGTGCCTTTTGTATTAAATTCGGATGCAATTTCTGTGTTTCTTCGTCAATAAGAAGGGCCAAGGGATACAGTAAACCTGAAGTAAAGCATCAGAAACTCAAACTTGACTCACAGGAGAGGTTCAAATCATAGAAAGTTAGAGTGTCAGTCCTCTTGTACTTAAGTCGGCATTGTGCCTTTTGTATTAAATTCGGATGCAATTTCTGTGTTTCATCGACAATAAGAAGGACCAAGGGATACAGTAAACCTGAAGTGAAGCATCGGAATCTAAAACTGGACTCACAGGAGAAGTTTCAATCAAAGACAGTTACAGTGTCAGTCCTCATTTACTTAAGTCGGCATTGTGCCTTTTCTATTAAATTCGGATGCAATATCTGTGTTTCATCGTCAATAAAAGGGTCCAAGGTATACAGTAAACCTGAAGTGAGGCATGGGAATCTACAACTGGACTCACAGGTGAG
The DNA here is from genome assembly GCF_021461395.2 of Schistocerca americana. Lineage (NCBI taxonomy): Eukaryota > Metazoa > Arthropoda > Insecta > Orthoptera > Acrididae > Schistocerca > Schistocerca americana. The sequence continues at coordinate 2,002,769 of NW_025725687.1, read as the reverse complement.
GTTCTAATCATAGAATTTTAGAGTGTCAGGCCTCTTATACTTAAGTCGGCATTGTGATTTTTGTATCAATTTCGGATGCAATTTCTGTGTTTGACAATCAATAAGAAGGTCCAAGGTATACAGTAAACCTGAAGTGAAGCATCGGAAACTAAAACTCAACTCACAGGAGAGGTTCAAATCATAGAAAGTTAGAGTGTCACTCCTCTTGTACCTAAGGCGACATTTTACTTTTTTATTAAATTCGGATGCAATTTCTGTGTTTCAGCGCCAATAAGAAGGTCCAAGGGATACAGTAAACCTGAAGTGAAGCATCGGAATCTAAAACTGGACTCACAGGAGAAGTTTAAATCAAAGTAAGTTAGAGTGTCAGTCCTCTTTTACTTAAGTCAGCATTGTGCCTTTTGTTTTAAATTCGGATGCAATTTCTGTGTTTCATCGTCAATAAAAAGATCCAAGGTATACAGTATACCTGAAGTGAAGCATGGGAATCTAAAACTGGACTAACAGGTGAGGTTCAAATCATAGCAAGTTAGAGTGTCAGTCCACTTGTACTTAAGTCGGCATTGTGCATTTTGTATTAAATTCGGATGCAATTTCTGTGTTTGTTCATCAATAAGGTGGTCCAAGGTATACAGTAAACCTGAAGTGAAGCATCGGAATCTATAACTCAACTCACAGGACAGGTTCAAATCATAGAAAATTAGAGTGTCAGTCCTCTTGTACTTAAGTCGGAATTTTGCCTTTTGTATGAAATTCGGATGTAATTTCTGTGTCTCATCGTCAATAAAAATGTCCAAGGGATACAATAAACCTGAAGTGAAGCATCGGAATCTAAAACTGGACTCACAGGAGAGGTTCAAATTATGGAAAGTTAGAGTGTCAGTCCTCTTTTACTTAAGTCGGCATTGTGCCTTTTGTACAACAATCGGATGCATTTTCTGTGTTACATCGTCAATAAAAAGGACCAAGGGATACAGGAAACCTGAAGTGAAACATCGGAATCTCACACTGGACTCACAGGAGAGGTTCAAATCATAGAAATTAAGGGTGTCAGTCCTCTAGTACTTAAGTCGGCATTGTGCCTTTTGTATTAAATTCGGATGCAATTTCTATGTTTCATCGTCAATAAAAAGGTCCAAGGTATACAGCAAACATGAAGTGAAGCATGGGAATCTAAAACTGGACTCACAGGTGAGGTTCAAAACATAGTAAGTTAGAGTGTCAGTCCTTTTGTACTTAAGTCGGCATTGTGCCTTTAGTATTAAATTCGGATGCAATTTCTGTGTTTCATCGTCAATAAGAAGGTTCAAGGGATACAGTAAACCTGAATTGAAGAATCGGAATCTAAAACTGGACTCACAGGAGAGGTTCAAATCATAGAAAGTTAGAGTGTCAGTCTTATTGTACTTAGGTCGACATTGTGCCTTTTGAATTATATTCGGATGCAATTTCTGTGATTCATCGTCAATAAGAAGGTCCAAGGTATGCAGTAAACCTGAAGTGAAGATTCGGAATCTAAAACAGGACTCACAGGACAGGTTTAAATCAAAGGAAGTTATAGTGCCTGTCCACTTGTACTTCAGTCGGCATTGTGCCTTTTGTGATAAATTCGGATGCAATTTCTGTGATTCATCGTCAATAAGAAGGTCCAAGGTATACAGTAAACCTGAAGTGAAGCATCGGAATCTGAAACTTGACTCACAGGAGAGGTTCAAATCATAGAAAGTTAGAGTGTCAGTCCTCTTGTACTTAAGTCTGCATTGTGTTTTTTGTATTATATTCAGATATAATTTCTGTGTTTCATCGTCAAGCAGAAGGTGCAAGGAATACAGTAATCCTAAAGTGAAGCATCAGAAACTAAAACTGGACTCACAGGAGAGGTTCAAATCATAGAAAGTTGGAGTGTTAGTCCTCTTGTACTTAAGTCTGCATTGTGCCATTTGTATGAAATTCGAATGCAATATCTGTGTTTCATCGTCAATAAGAAGGTCCAAGGTAAACAGTAAACCTGAAGCGAAGCATCTGAATCTAAAACCGGACTCACAAGAGAGGTTTAAATCAAAGGAAGTTAGAGTGTCTGTCCTCTTGTACTTAAGTCGGCATTGTGCCTTTTGTATTAAATTCGGATGCAATTTCTGTATTTCATCGTCAATAAGAAGGACCAAGGGATACAGTAAACCCGAAGTGAAGATTCGCAATCTAAAACTGGACTCACAGGAGAGGTTCAAATGAAAGAAAGTTAGAGTGTCAGTACTCTTGTACTTAAGTCGGCATTGTGCCTTTTGTATTAAATTCGGATGCTATTTCTGTGTTTCATCGTCAATAAGAAGGTCCAAGGTATACAGTAAACCTGATGTGAAGCATCCGAATCTAAAACTGGACTCACAGGAGAGGTTCAAATGATAGAAAGTTAGAGTGTCAGTCCTCTTGTACTTCAATCGACATTGTACCTTTTGTATTAAATTCGGATGCAATTTCTGTGTTTCATCGACAATAAGAAGGACCAAGGGATACAGTAAACCTGAAGTGAAGCATCGGAATCTAAAACTGGACTCACAGGAGAAGTTTCAATCAAAGACAGTTAGAGTGTCAGTCCTCATTTACTTAAGTCGGCATTGTGCCTTTTGTATTAAATTCGGATGCAATTTCTGTGTGTCTTCGTCAATAAGAAGGGCCAAGGGATACAGTAAACCTGAAGTAAAGCATCAGAAACTCAAACTTGACTCACAGGAGAGGTTCAAATCATAGAAAGTTAGAGTGTCAGTCCTCTTGTACTTAAGTCGGCATTGTGCCTTTTGTATTAAATTCGGATGCAATTTCTGAATTTCATCGTCAATAAGAAGGACCAAGGGATACAGTAAACCCGAAGTGAAGCATCGGAATCTATAACTGGACTCACAGGAGAGGTTCAAATCATAGAAATTTAGGGTGTCAGTCCTCTTGTACTTAAGTCGGCATTGTGCCTTTTCTATTAAATTCGGATGCAATATCTGTGTTTCATCGTCAATAAAAGGGTCCAAGGTATACAGTAAACCTGAAGTGAGGCATGGGAATCTACAACTGGACTCACAGGTGAGGTTATAATCATAGAATTTTAGAGTGTCAGGCCTCTTGTACTTAAGTCGGCATTGTGATTTTTGTATCAATTTCGGATGCAATATCTGTGTTTGACAATCAATAAGAAGGTCCAAGGTATACAGTAAACCTGAAGTGAAGCATCGGAATCTAAAACTCAACTCACAGGAGAGGTTCAAATCATAGAAAGTTAGAGTGTCACTCCTCTTGTACTTAAGGCGACATTTTACTTTTTTATTAAATTCGGATGCAATTTCTGTGTTTCAGCGCCAATAAGAAGGTCCAAGGGATACAGTAAACCTGAAGTGAAGCATCGGAATCTAAAATTGGACTCACAGGAGAAGTTTAAATCAAAGTAAGTTAGAGTGTCAGTCCTCTTTTACTTAAGTCAGCATTGTGCCTTTTGTATTAAATTCGGATGCAATTTCTGGGTTTCATCGTCAATAAAAAGATCCAAGGTATACAGTAAACCTGAAGTGAAGCATGGGAATCTAAAACTGGACTAACAGGTGAGGTTCAAATCATAGCAAGTTAGAGTGTCAGTCCTCTTGTACTTAAGTCGGCATTGTGCATTTTGTACTAAATTCGGATGCAATTTCTGTGTTTGTTCATCAATAAGGTGGTCCAAGGTATACAGTAAACCTGAAGTGAAGCATCGGAATCTATAACTCAACTCACAGGACAGGTTCAAATCATAGAAAATTAGAGTGTCAGCCCTCTTGTACTTAAGTCGGAATTTTGCCTTTTGTATGAAATTCGGATGGAATTTCTGTGTCTCATCGTCAATAAAAATGTCCAAGGGATACAATAAACCTGAAGTGAAGCATCGGAATCTAAAACTGGACTCACAGGAGAGGTTCAAATTATAGAAAGTTAGAGTGTCAGTCCTCTTTTACTTAAGTCGGCATTGTGCCTTTTGTACAACATTCGGATACATTTACTGTGTTTCATCGTCAATAAAAAGGACCAAGGGATACAGGAAACCTGAAGTGAAACATCGGAATCTCAAACTTGACTCACAGGAGAGGTTCAAATCATAGAAATTAAGGGGGTCAGTCCTCTAGTACTTAAGTCGGCATTGTGCCTTTTGTATTAAATTCGGATGCAATTTCTATGTTTCATCGTCAATAAAAAGGTCCAAGGTATACAGGAAACCTGAAGTGAAGCATGGGAATCTAAAACTGGACTCACAGGTGAGGTTCAAAACATAGTAAGTTAGAGTGTCAGTCCTTTTGTACTTAAGTCGGCATTGTGCCTTTAGTATTAAATTCGGATGCAATTTCTGTGTTTCATCGTCAATAAGAAGGTTCAAGGGATACAGTAAACCTAAAGTGAAGAATCGGAATCTAAAACTGGACTCACAGGAGAGGTTCAAATCATAGAAAGTTAGAGTGTCAGTCTTATTGTACTTAGGTCGACATTGTGCCTTTTGAATTATATTCGGATGCAATTTCTGTGATTCATCGTCAATAAGAAGGTCCAAGGTATGCAGTAAACCTGAAGTGAAGATTCGGAATCTAAAACAGGACTCACAGGACAGGTTTAAATCAAAGGAAGTTATAGTGTCTGTCCACTTGTACTTCAGTCAGCATTGTGCCTTTTGTGATAAATTCGGATGCAATTTCTGTGATTCATCGTCAATAAGAAGGTCCAAGGTATACAGTAAACCTGAAGTGAAGCATCGGAATCTGAAACTTGACTCACAGGAGAGGTTCAAATCATAGAAAGTTAGAGTGTCAGTCCTCTTGTACTTAAGTCTGCATTGTGTTTTTTGTATTATATTCAGATATAATTTCTGTGTTTCATCGTCAAGCAGAAGGTGCAAGGAATACAGTAATCCTAAAGTGAAGCATCAGAAACTAAAACTGGACTCACAGGAGAGGTTCAAATCATAGAAAGTTGGAGTGTTGGTCCTCTTGTACTTAAGTCTGCATTGTGCCATTTGTATGAAATTCGAATGCAATATCTGTGTTTCATCGTCAATAAGAAGGTCCAAGGTATACAGTAAACCTGAAGCGAAGCATCTGAATCTAAAACCGGACTCACAGGAGAGGTTCAAATCATAGAAATTTAGAGTGTCAGTCCTAATGTACTTAAGTCGGCATTGTGCCTTTTGTATTAAATTCGGATGCAATTTCTGTGTTTCATCGCGAATAAGAAGCTCCAAGGTATACAGTAAACCGGAATCGGAACATCGGAATCTAAACCTGGACTCACAGGAGAGGTCCAAGTCATAGAAACTTAGAGTGTCAGCCCTCTTGTACTTAAGTCGGCATTGTGCCTTTTGTATAAAATTCGGATGCAATTTCTGTGTTTCAACGTCAATACGAAGGTCCAAGGTATACAGTAAACCTGAAGTAAAGCATCGGAATCTAAAACTGGACTCACAGGAGAGGTTTAAATCAAAGAAAGTTAGGGGTTCTGTCCTCTTGTACTTAAGTCAGCATTGTGCCTTTTGTATTAATGTCGGTTGCAATTTCTGTGTTTCATCGTCAATAAGAAGGTCCAAGGGATACAGTTAACCTGAAGTGAAGCATTGGAATCTAAAACTCGACTCACAGGAGAGGTTCAAATCATAGAATGTTATAGTGTCAGTCCGCTTGTACTTAAGTCGACATTGTACCTTTTGTATTAAATTCGGATGCAATTTCTGTGTTTCGCCGGCAATAAGAAGGACCAAGGGATACAGTAAACCTGAAGTGAAGCATCGGAATCTAAAACTGGACTCACAGGAGAAGTTTAAATCAAAGACAGTTAGAGTGTCAGTCCTCATTTACTTAAGTCGGCATTGTGCCTTTTGTATTAAATTCGGATGCAATTTCTGTGTTTCTTCGTCAATAAGAAGGTCCAAGGGATACAGTAAACCTGAAGTAAATCATCAGAATCTCAAACTGGACTCACAGGAGAGGTTCAAATCATAGAAAGTTAGAGTGTCTGTCCTCTTGTACTTAAGTCGGCATTGTGCCTTTTGTATTAAATTCGGATGCAATTTCTGTATTTCATCGTCAATAAGAAGGACCAAGGGATACAGTAAACCCGAAGTGAAGCATCGGAATCTATAACTGGACTCACAGGAGAGGTTCAAATCATAGAAATTTAGGGTGTCAGTCCTCTTGTACTTAAGTCGGCATTGTGCCTTTTCTATTAAATTCGGATGCAATTTCTGTGTTTCATCGTCAATAAAAGGGTCCAAGGTATACAGTAAACCTGAAATGAAGCATTAGAATCTACAACTGGACTCACAGGTGAGGTTCAAATCATAGAATTTTAGAGTGTCAGTCCTCTTGTACTTAAGTCGGCATTGTACATTTTGTATTAAATTCGGATGCAATTTCTGTGTTTCATCGTCAATAAGAAGGACCAAGGGATACAGTAAACCTGAAGTGAAGATTCGCAATCTAAAACTGGACTCACAGGAGAGGTTCAAATGAAAGAAAGTTAGAGTGTCAGTCCTCTTGGTCTTAAGTCGGCATTGTGCCTTTTGTATTAAATTCGGATGCAATTTCTGTGTTTTTCTTCATCAATAAGAAGGTACAAGGTATACAGTAAACCTGAAGTGAAGCATCGGAATCTATAACTCAACTCACAGGACAGGTTCAAATCATAGAAAATTAGAGTGTCAGTCCTCTTGTACTTAAGTCGGAATTTTGCTTTTTGTATTAAATTCGGATGGAATTTCTGTGTTTCATCGTCAATAAGAATGCCCAAGGGATACAGTAAACCTGAAGTGAAGCATCGGAATCTAAAACTGGACTCACAGGAGAGGTTCAAACAATAGAAAGTTAGAGTGTCAGTCAACATGCACTTAAATCTGCATCGTGCCTTTTGTATTAAATTCGGAAGCAATTTCTGTGTTTCATCGTCAATAAAAAGGTCCAAGGTATACAGTAAACCTGAAGTGAAGCATCGGAATCTAAAACTGGACTCACAGGAGAAGTTTAAATCAAAGAAAGTTAGAGTGTCAGTCCTCTTTAACTTAAGTCGGCATTGTGCATTTGTATAACATTCGGATGCAATTTCTGTGTTTCATCGTCAATAAGAAGCACCAAGGGATACAGTAAACCTGAAGTGAAGCATCGGAGTCTCAAACTGGACTCACAGGAGAGGTTCAAATCATAGAAATTACGGTCGTCAGTCCTCTTGTACTTAAGTCGGCATTGTGCCTTTTGTATTAAATTCGGATGCAATTTCTGTGTTTCATCGTCAATAAAATGGTCCAAGATATACAGCAAACCTGAAGTGAAGCATGGGAATCTAAAACTGAACTCACAGGTGAGGTTCAAAACATAGTAAGTTAGAGTGTCAGTCCTTTTGTACTTAAGTCCGCATTGTGCCTTTAGTATTAAATTCGGATGCAATTTCTGTGTTTCATCGTCAATAAGAAGGACCAAGGGATACTGTAAACCTGAAGTGAAGAATCGGAATCTAAAACTGGACTCACAGGAGAGGTTCAATTCATAAAAAGTAGGAGTGTCAGTCTTCTTGTACTTAAGTCGACAGTGTGCCACTTGTATTAAATTCGGATGCAATTTCTGTGATTCATTGTCAATAAGAAGGTCCAAGGAATACAGTAAACCTGAAGTGAAGCTTCGGAATCGAAAACAGGACTCACAGGACAGGTTTAAATCAAAGGAAGTTAGAGTGTCTGTCCTGTTGTACTTCAGCCGGCATTGTGCCTTTTGTGATAAATTCGGATGCAATCTCTGTGATTCATCGTCATTAAGAAGGTCCAAGGTATACAGTAAACCTGAAGTGAAGCATCGGAATCTGAAACTTGACTCACAGGAGAGGTTCAAATCATAGAAAGTTAGAGTGTCAGTCCTCTTGTACTTAAGTCTGCATTGTGTTCTTTGTATTAGATTCGGATATAATTTCTGTGTTTCACCGTCAAGCAGAAGGTGCAAGGAATACAGTAATCGTGAAGTGAAGCATCAGAATCTAAAACTGGACTCACAGGAGAGGTTCAAATCATAGAAAGTTGGAGTGTTAGTCCTCTTGTACTTAAGTCTGCATTGTGCCATTTGTATTAAATTCGGATGCAACTTCTGTGTTTCATCGTCAATAAGAAGGTCGAAGGTATACAGTAAACCTGAAGTGAATCATCGGAATCTAAAACCGGACTCACAGGAGAGGTTCAAATCAAAGAAAGTTAGAGTGTCAGTCCTAATGTACTTAAGTCGGCATTGTTCCTTTTGCATTAAATTCGGATGCAATTTCTGTGTTTCATCGTCAATAAGAAGGTCCAAGGTATACAGTAAACCTGAAGTGAACCATCGGAATCTAAAACTGGACTCACAGGAGAGGTTCAAATCATAGAAAGTTAGAGTGTCAGTCCTCTTCTACTTAAGTCGGCATTGTGCCTTTTGTATTAATTTCGGATGCAATATCTGTGTTTCATCGTCAATAAGAAGGTCCAAGGTATACAGTAAACCTAAAGTGAAGCATCGGAATCTAAAACTGGACTCACAGGAGAGGTTTCAATCAAAGAAAGTTAGAGTGTCTGTCCTCTTGTGCTAAAGTCGGCATTGTGCCTTTTGTATTAAATTCGGATGCAATTTCTGTGTTTCATCGTCAATAAGAAGGTCCAAGGTATACAGTAAACCTGAAGTGAAGCATCGGAATCTAAGACAGGACTCACAGGAGAGGTTCAAATCATTGAAAGTTAGAGTGTTAGACCTCTTGTACTTAATTCGGCATTGTGCCTTTTGTATTAAATTCGGATGCAATTTCTGTGTTTTTCTTCATCAATAAGAAGGTCCAAGGTATACAGTAAACCTGAAGTGAAGCATCGGAATCTATAACTCAACTCACAGGACAGGTTCAAATCATTGAAAATTAGAGTGTCAGTCCTCTTGTACTTAAGTCGGAATTTTGCCTTTTGTATTAAATTCGGATGGAATTTCTGTGTTTCATCGTCAATAAGAATGTCCAAGGGATACAGTAAACCTGAAGTGAAGCATCGGAATCTAAAACTGGACTCACAGGAGAGGTTCAAACCATAGAAAGTTAGAGTGTCAGTCCTCATGCACTTAAGTCTGCATTGTGCCTTTTGTATTAAATTCGGAAGCAATTTCTGTGTTTCATCGTCAATAAAAAGGTCCAAGGTATACAGTAAACCTGAAGTGAAGCATCGGAATCTAAAACTGGACTCACAGGAGAAGTTTAAATCAAAGAAAGTTAGAGTGTCAGTCCTCTTTAACTTAAGTCGGCATTGTGCATTTGTATAACATTCGGATGCAATTTCTGTGTTTCATCGTCAATAAGAAGGACCAAGGGATACAGTAAACCTGAAGTGAAGCATCGGAGTCTCAAACTGGACTCACAGGAGAGGTTCAAATCATAGAAATTACGGTCGTCAGTCCTCTTGTACTTAAGTCGGCATTGTGCCTTTTGTATTAAATTCGGATGCAATTTCTGTGTTTCATCGTCAATAAGAAGGACCAAGGGATACTGTAAACCTGAAGTGAAGAATCGGAATCTAAAACTGGACTCACAGGAGAGGTTCAATTCATAAAAAGTTGGAGTGTCAGTCTTCTTGTACTTAAGTCGACAGTGTGCCACTTGTATTAAATTCGGATGCAATCTCTGTGATTCATCGTCATTAAGAAGGTCCAAGGTATACAGTAAACCTGAGGTGAAGCATGGGAATCTGAAACTTGACTCACAGGAGAGGTTCAAATCATAGAAAGTTAGAGTGTCAGTCCTCTTGTACTTAAGTCTGCATTGTGTTCTTTGTATTATATTCGGATATAATTTCTGTGTTTCACCGTCAAGCAGAAGGTGCATGGAATACAGTAATCGTGAAGTGAAGCATCAGAATCTAAAACTGGACTCACAGGAGAGGTTCAAATCATAGAAAGTTGGAGTGTTAGTCCTCTTGTACTTAAGTCTGCATTGTGCCATTTGTATTAAATTCGGATGCAATTTCTGTGTATCATCGTCAATAAGATGGTCCAAGGTATACAGTTATCCGAAAGTGAAGCATCGGAATCTAAAACTCGACTCACAGGAGAGGTTCAAATCATAGAAAGTTAGAGTGTCAGACCTCTTGTACTTAATTCGACATTGTGCCTTTTGTATTAAATTCGGATGAAATTTCTGTGTTTCATCGTCAGTAAGAAGGTCCAAGGGATACAGTAAACCATAAGTAAAGCATCGGAATTTAAAACTGGACTCACAAGAGTGGTGCGAATCATTGAAAGTTAGAGTGTCACTCCTCTTCTTCTTAAGTCGGCATTGTGCCTTTTGTGTTAAATTCGGATGCAATTTCTGTGTTTCATCGTCAATAAGAAGGTCCTAGGTATACAGTAAACCTGAAGTGAAGCATCGGAATCTAAAACTCAACTTACAGGAGAGGTTCAAATCATAGAAAGTTAGAGTGTCAGTCCTCTTGTACTTAAGTCTGCATCGTGCCTTTTGTATTAATTTCGGATGCAATATCTGTGTTTCATCGTCAATAAGAAGGTCCAAGGTATACAGTAAACCTGAAGTGAATCATCGGAATCTAAAACCGGACTCACAGGAGAGGTTCAAATCAAAGTAAGTTAGAGTGTCAGTCCTAATGTACTTAAGTCGGCATTGTGCCTTTTGCATTAAATTCGGATGCAATTTCTGTGTTTCATCGTCAATAAGAAGGTCCAAGGTATACAGTAAACCTGAAGTGAACCATCGGAATCTAAAACTAGACTCACAGGAGAGGTTCAAATCATAGAAAGTTAGAGTGTCAGTCCTCTTCTACTTAAGTCGGCATTGTGCCTTTTGTATTAATTTCGGATGCAATATCTGTGTTTCATCGTCAATAAGAAGGTCCAAGGTATACAGTAAACCTGAAGTGAAGCATCGGAATCTAAAACTGGACTCACAGGAGAGGTTTCAATCAAAGAAAGTTAGAGTGTCTGTCCTCTTGTACTAAAGTCGGCGTTGTGCCTTTTGTATTAAATTCGGATGCAATTTCTGTGTTTCATCGTCAATAAGAAGGTCCAAGGTATACAGTAAACCTGAAGTGAAGCATCGGAATCTAAGACTGGACTCACAGGAGAGGTTCAAATCATTGAAAGTTAGAGTGCCAGACCTCTTGTACTTAATTCGGCATTGTGCCTTTTGTATTAAATTCGGATGCAATTTCTGTGTTTCATCGTCAGTAAGAAGGTCCAAGGGATACAGTAAACCTTAAGTAAAGCATCGGAATTTAAAACTGGACTCACAAGAGTTGTGCGAATCATAGAAAGTTAGAGTGTCACTCCTCTTCTACTTAAGTCGGCATTGTGCCTTTTGTGTTAAATTCGGATGCAATTTCTGTGTTTCATCGTCAATAAGAAGGTCCTAGGTATACAGTAAACCTCAAGTGAAGCATCGGAATCTAAAACTCGACTCACAGGAGAGGTTCAAATCATAGAAAGTTAGAGTGTCAGTTCTCTTGTACTTAAGTCTGCATCGTGCCTTTTGTATTAAATTCGGATGCAATTTCTGTGTATCATCGTCAATAAGATGGTCCAAGGTATACAGTTAACCGAAAGTGAAGCATCGGAATCTAAAACTGGACTCACAGGTGAGGTTCAAATCATAGAAAGTTAGAGTGTCAGTCCGCTTGTACTTAAGTCGACATTGTACCTTTTGTATTAAATTCGGATGCAATTTCTGTGTTTCGCCGGCAATAAGAAGGACCAAGGGATACAGTAAACCTGAAGTGATGCATCGGAATCTGAAACTGGACTCACAGGAGAAGTTTAAATCAAAGACTGTTAGAGTGTCAGTCCTCATTTACTTAAGTCGGCATTGTGCCTTTTGTATTAAATTCGGATGCAATTTCTGTCTTTCTTCGTCAATAAGAAGGTCCAAGGGATACAGTAAACCTGAAGTAAAGCATCAGAATCTCAAACTGGACTCACAAGAGAGGTTCAAATCATAGAAAGTTAGAGTGTCACTCCTCTTCTACTTAAGTCCGCATTGTGCCTTTTGTGTTAAATTCGGATGCAATTTCTGTGTTTCATCGTCAATAAAAAGGACCAAGGGGTACAGGAAACCTGAAGTGAAGCATCGGAATCTCAAACTGGACTCACAGGAGAGGTTCAAATCATAGAAATTAAGGGTGTCAGTCCTCTTGTACTTCAGTCGGCATTGTGCCTTTTGTATTAAATTCGGATGCAATTACTGTGTTTCATCGTCAATAAAAAGGTCCAGGGTATACAGAAAACCTGAAGTGAAGCATGGGAATCTAAAACTGGACTCACAGGTGAGGTTCAAAACATAGTAAGTTAGAGTGTCAGTCCTTTTGTACTTAAGTCGGCATTGTGCCTTTAGTATTAGATTCGGATGCAATTTCTGTGTTTCATCGTCAATAAGAAGGACCAAGGGATACAGTAAACCTGAAGTGAAGAATCGGAATCTAAAACTGGACTCACAGGAGGGGTTCAAATCATAGAAAGTTAGAGTGTCAATCTTCTTGTACTTAGGTCGACATTGTGCCTTTTGAATTATATTCGGATGCAATTTCTGTGATTCATCGTCAATAAGAAGGACCAAGGGATACAGTAAACCTGAAGTGAAGCATCGGAGTCTCAAACTGGACTCACAGGAGAGGTTCAAATCATAGAAATTACGGTCGTCAGTCCTCTTGTACTTAAGTCGGCATTGTGCCTTTTGTATTAAATTCGGATGCAATTTCTGTGTTTCATCGTCAATAGAATGGTCCAAGATATACAGCAAACCTGAAGTGAAGCATGGGAATCTAAAACTGAACTCACAGGTGGGGTTCAAAACATAGTAAGTTAGAGTGTCAGTCCTTTTGTACTTAAGTCGGCATTGTGCCTTTAGTATTAAATTCGGATGCAATTTCTGTGTTTCATCGTCAATAAGAAGGACCAAGGGATACTGTAAACCTGAAGTGAAGAATCGGAATCTAAAACTGGACTCACAGGAGAGGTTCAATTCATAAAAAGTTGGAGTGTCAGTCTTCTTGTACTTAAGTCGACAGTGTGCCACTTGTATTAAATTCGGATGCAATCTCTGTGATTCATCGTCATTAAGAAGGTCCAAGGTATACAGTAAACCTGAGGTGAAGCATCGGAATCTGAAACTTGACTCACAGGAGAGGTTCAAATCATAGAAAGTTAGAGTGTCAGTCCTCTTGTACTTAAGTCTGCATTGTGTTCTTTGTATTATATTCGGATATAATTTCTGTGTTTCACCGTCAAGCAGAAGGTGCATGGAATACAGTAATCGTGAAGTGAAGCATCAGAATCTAAAACTGGACTCACAGGAGAGGTTCAAATCATAGAAAGTTGGAGTGTTAGTCCTCTTGTACTTAAGTCTGCATTGTGCCATTTGTATTAAATTCGGATGCAATTTCTGTGTATCATCGTCAATAAGATGGTCCAAGGTATCCAGTTATCCGAAAGTGAAGCATCGGAATCTAAAACTCGACTCACAGGAGAGGTTCAAATCATAGAAAGTTAGAGTGTCAGACCTCTTGTACTTAATTCGACATTGTGCCTTTTGTATTAAATTCGGATGCAATTTCTGTGTTTCATCGTCAGTAAGAAGGTCCAAGGGATACAGTAAACCATAAGTAAAGCATCGGAATTTAAAACTGGACTCACAAGAGTGGTGCGAATCATAGAAAGTTAGAGTGTCACTCCTCTTCTACTTAAGTCGGCATTGTGCCTTTTGTGTTAAATTCGGATGCAATTTCTGTGTTTCATCGTCAATAAGAAGGTCCTAGGTATACAGTAAACCTGAAGTGAAGCATCGGAATCTAAAACTCGACTCACAGGAGAGGTTCAAATCATAGAAAGTTAGAGTGTCAGTCCTCTTGTACTTAAGTCTTCATCGTGCCTTTTGTATTAATTTCGGATGCAATATCTGTGTTTCATCGTCAATAAGAAGGTCCAAGGTATACAGTAAACCTGAAGTGAATCATCGGAATCTAAAACCGGACTCACAGGAAAGGTTCAAATCAAAGTAAGTTAGAGTGTCAGTCCTAATGTACTTAAGTCGGCATTGTGCCTTTTGCATTAAATTCGGATGCAATTTCTGTGTTTCATCGTCAATAAGAAGGTCCAAGGTATACAGTAAACCTGAAGTGAACCATCGGAATCTAAAACTAGACTCACAGGAGAGGTTCAACTCATAGAAAGTTAGAGTGTCAGTCCTCTTCTACTTAAGTCGGCATTGTGCCTTTTGTATTAATTTCGGATGCAATATCTGTGTTTCATCGTCAATAAGAAGGTCCAAGGTATACAGTAAACCTGAAGTGAAGCATCGGAATCTAAGACTGGACTCACAGGAGAGGTTCAAATCATTGAAAGTTAGAGTGTCAGATCTCTTTTACTTAATTCGGCATTGTGCCTTTTGTATTAAATTCGGATGCAATTTCTGTGTTTCATCGTCAGAAAGAAGGTCCAAGTGATACAGTAAACCTTAAGTAAAGCATCGGAATTTAAAACTGGACTAACAAGAGTGGTGCGAATCATAGAAATTTAGAGTGTCACTCCTCTTCTACTTAAGTCGGCATTGTGCCTTTTGTGTTAAATTCGGATGCAATTTCTGTGTTTCATCGTCAATAAGAAGGTCCTAGGTATACAGTAAACCTCAAGTGAAGCATCGGAATCTAAAACTCGACTCACAGGAGAGGTTCAAATCATAGAAAGTTAGAGTGTCAGTTCTCTTGTACTTAAGTCTGCATCGTGCCTTTTGTATTAAATTCGGATGCAATTTCTGTGTATAATCGTCAATAAGATGGTCCAAGGTATACAGTTAACCGAAAGTGAAGCATCGGAATCTAAAACTGGACTCACAGGTGAGGTTCAAATCATGGAAAGTTAGAGTGTCAGTCCGCTTGTACTTAAGTCGACATTGTACCTTTTGTATTAAATTCGGATGCAATTTCTGTGTTTCGCCGGCAATAAGAAGGACCAAGGGATACAGTAAACCTGAAGTGATGCATCGGAATCTGAAACTGGACTCACAGGAGAAGTTTAAATCAAAGACTGTTAGAGTGTCAGTCCTCATTTACTTAAGTCGGCATTGTGCCTTTTGTATTAAATTCGGATGCAATTTCTGTCTTTCTTCGTCAATAAGAAGGTCCAAGGGATACAGTAAACCTGAAGTAAAGCATCAGAATCTCAAACTGGAGTCACAGGAGAGGTTCAAATCATAGAAAGTTAGAGTGTCACTCCTCTTCTACTTAAGTCCGCATTGTGCCTTTTGTGTTAAATTCGGATGCAATTTCTGTGTTTCATCGTCAATAAAAAGGACCAAGGGGTACAGGAAACCTGAAGTGAAGCATCGGAATCTCAAAATGGACTCACAGGAGAGGTTCAAATCATAGAAATTAAGGGTGTCAGTCCTCTTGTACTTCAGTCGGCATTGTGCCTTTTGTATTAAATTCGGATGCAATTACTGTGTTTCATCGTCAATAAAAAGGTCCAAGGTATACAGCAAACCTGAAGTGAAGCATGGGAATCTAAAACTGGACTCACAGGTGAGGTTCAAAACATAGTAAGTTAGAGTGTCAGTCCTTTTGTACTTAAGTCGGCATTGTGCCTTTAGTATTAAATTCGGATGCAATTTCTGTGTTTCATCGTCAATAAGAAGGACCAAGGGATACAGTAAACCTGAAGTGAAGAATCGGAATCTAAAACTGGACTCACAGGAGGGGTTCAAATCATAGAAAGTTAGAGTGTCAGTCTTCTTGTACTTAGGTCGACATTGTGCCTTTTGAATTATATTCGGATGCAATTTCTGTGATTCATCGTCAATAAGAAGGTCCAAGGTATACAGTAAACCTGAAGTGAAGATTCGGAATCTAAAACAGGACTCACAGGAGAGGTTTAAATCAAAGGAAGTTATAGTGTCTGTCCACTTGTACTTCAGTCGGCATTGTGCCTTTTGTGATAAATTCGGATGCAATTTCTGTGATTCATCGTCAATAAGAAGGTCCAAGGTATACAGTAAACCTGAAGTGAAGCATCGGAATCTGAAACTTGACTCACAGGAGAGGTTCAAATCATAGAAAGTTAGAGTGTCAGTCCTCTTGTACTTAAGTCTGCATTGTGTTTTTTGTATTATATTCCGATGAAATTTCTGTGTTTCATCGTCAAGCAGAAGGTGCAAGGAATACAGTAATCCTAAAGTGAAGCATCAGAATCTAAAACTGGACTCACAGGAGAGGTTCAAATCATAGAAAATTAGAGTGTCAGTCCTCTTGTACTTAAGTCGGCATTGTGCCTTTTGAATTAATTTCTGATGCAATATCTGTGTTTCATCGTCAATAAGAAGGTCCTAGGTATACAGTAAACCTGAAGTGAAGCATCGGAATCTAAAACTGGACTCACAGGAGAAGTTTAAATCAAAGACAGTTAGAGAGTCAGTCCTCATTTACTTAAGTCGGCATTGTGCCTTTTGTATTAAATTCGGATGCAATTTCTGTGTTTCTTCGTCAATAAGAAGGTCCAAGGGATACAGTAAACATGAAGTAAAGCATCAGAATCTCAAACTGGACTCACAGGAGAGGTTCAAATCATAGAAAGTTGGAGTGTCACTCCTCTTCTACTTAAGTCGGCATTGTGCCTTTTGTGTTAAATTCGGATGCATTTTCTGTGTTTCATCGTCACTAAAAAGGACCAAGGGATACAGGAAACCTGAAGTGAAGCATCGGAATCTCAAACTGGACTCACAGGAGAGGTTCAAATCATAGAAATTAAGGGTGTCAGTCCTCTTGTACTTAAGTCGGCATTGTGCCTTTTGTATTAAATTCGGATGCAATTACTGTGTTTCATCGTCAATAAAAAGGTCCAAGGTATACAGCAAACCTGAAGTGAAGCATGGGAATCTAAAACTGGACTCACAGGTGAGGTTCAAAACATAGTAAGTTAGAGTGTCAGTCCTTTTGTACTTAAGTCGGCATTGTGCCTTTAGTATTAAATTCGGATGCAATTTCTGTGTTTCATCGTCAATAAGAAGGACCAAGGGATACAGTAAACCTGAAGTGAAGAATCGGAATCTAAAACTGGACTCACAGGAGGGGTTCAAATCATAGAAAGTTAGAGTGTCAGTCTTCTTGTACTTAGGTCGACATTGTGCCTTTTGAATTATATTCGGATGCAATTTCTGTGATTCATCGTCAATAAGAAGTTCCAAGGTATACAGTAAACCTGAAGTGAAGATTCGGAATCTAAAACCGGACTCACAGGACAGGTTTTAATCAAAGGAAGTTATAGTGTCTGTCCACTTGTACTTCAGTCGGCATTGTGCCATTTGTGATAAATTCGGATGCAATTTCTGTGATTCATCGTCAATAAGAAGGTCCAAGGTATACAGTAAACCTGAAGTGAAGCATCGGAATCTGAAACTTGACTCACAGGAGAGGTTCAAATCATAGAAAGTTAGAGTGTCAGTCCTCTTGTACTTAAGTCTGCATTGTGTTTTTTGTATTATATTCCGATGTAATTTCTGTGTTTCATCGTCAAGCAGAAGGTGCAAGGAATACAGTAATCCTAAAGTGAAGCATCAGAATCTAAAACTGGACTCACAGGAGAGGTTCAAATCATAGAAAATTAGAGTGTCAGTCCTCTTGTACTTAAGTCGGCATTGTGCCTTTTGAATAAATTTCTGATGCAATATCTGTGTTTCATCGTCAATAAGAAGGTCCAAGGTATACAGTAAACCTGAAGTGAAGCATCAGAATCTAAAACTGGACTCACAGGAGAGGTTTCAGTCAAAGAAAGTTAGAGTGTCTGTCCTCTTGTACTTAAGTCTGCATCGTGGCTTTTGTATTAAATTCGGATGCAATTTCTGTGTATCATCGTCAATAAGAAGGTCCAAGGTATACAGTAAACCTGAAGTGAAGCATCGGAATCTAAGACTGGACTCACAGGAGAGGTTCAAATCATTGAAAGTTAGAGTGTCAGACCTCTTGTACTTAATTCGGCATTGTGCCTTTTGTATCAAATTCGGATGCAATTTCTGTGTTTCATCGTCAATAAGAAGGTCCAAGGGATACAGTAAACCTTAAGTAAAGCATCGGAATTTAAAACTGGACTCACAAGAGTGGTGCGAATCATAGAAAGTTAGAGTGTCACTCCTCTTCTACTTAAGTCGGCATTGTGCCTTTTGTGTTAAATTCGGATGCAATTTCTGTGTTTCATCGTCAATAAGAAGGTCCTAGGTATACAGTAAACCTCAAGTGAAGCATCGGAATCTAAAACTCGACTCACAGGAGAGGTTCAAATCATAGAAAGTTAGAGTGTCAGTTCTCTTGTACTTAAGTCTGCATCGTGCCTTTTGTATTAAATTCGGATGCAATTTCTGTGTTTCATCGTCAATAAGAAGGTCCTAGGTATACAGTAAACCTGAAGTGAAGCATCGGAACCTAAAACTGGACTCACAGGAGAGGTTCAAATCATAGAAAGTTAGAGTGTCAGTCCTCTTGTACTTAAGTCTGCATCGTGCCTTTTGTATTAAATTCTAATGCAATTACTGTGTTTCATCGTCAATAAAAAGGTCCAAGGTATACAGCAAACCTGAAGTGAAGCATGGGAATCTAAAACTGGACTCACAGGTGAGGTTCAAAACATAGTAAGTTAGAGTGTCAGTCCTTTTGTACTTAAGTCGGCCTTGTGCCTTTAGTATTAAATTCGGATGCAATTTCTGTGTTTCGCCGGCAATAAGAAGGACCAAGGGATACAGTAAACCTGAAGTGAAGCATCGGAATCTAAAACTGGACTCACAGGAGAAGTTTAAATCAAAGACAGTTAGAGTGTCAGTCCTCTTGTACTTAAGTCGGCATTGTGCCTTTTGTATTAAATTCTAATGCAATTACTGTGTTTCATCGTCAATAAAAAGGTCCAAGGTATACAGCAAACCTGAAGTGAAGCATGGGAATCTAAAACTGGACTCACAGGTGAGGTTCAAAACATAGTAAGTTAGAGTGTCAGTCCTTTTGTACTTAAGTCGGCATTGTGCCTTTAGTATTAAATTCGGATGCAATTTCTGTGTTTCATCGTCAATAAGAAGGACCAAGGGATACAGTAAACCTGAAGTGAAGAATCGGAATCTAAAACTGGACTCACAGGAGAGGTTCAAATCATAGAAAGTTAGAGTGTCAGTCTTCTTGTACTTAGGGCGACATTGTGCCTTTTGAATTATATTCGAATGCAATTTCTGTGATTCATCGTCAATAAGAAGGTCCAAGGTATACAGTAAACCTGAAGTGAAGATTCGGAATCTAAAACAGGACTCACAGGACAGGTTTAAATCAAAGGAAGTTATAGTGTCTTTCCACTTGTACTTCAGTCGGCATTGTGCCTTTTGTGATAAATTCGGATGCAATTTCTGTGATTCATCGTCAATAAGAAGGTCCACGGTATACAGTAAACCTGAAGTCAATCATCGGAATGTAAAACTGGGCTCACAGGAAAGGTTCAAATCATAGAAAGTTAGAGTGCCTGTCCTCTTCTACTTAAGTCGGCATTGTGTCATTAGTATTAAATTCGGATGCAATTTCTGTGTTTCAACGTCAATACGAAGGTCCAAGGTATACAGTAAACCTGAAGTAAAGCATCGGAATCTAAAACTGGACTCACAGGAGAGGTTTAAATCAAAGAAAGTTAGAGGTTCTGTCCTCTTGCACTTAAGTCAGCATTGTGCCTTTTGTATTAAATTCGGATGCAATTTCTGTGTTTCTTCGTCAATAAGAAGGACCAAGGGATACAGTAAACCTGAAGTGAAGAATCGGAATCTAAAACTGGACTCACTGGAGAGGTTCAAATCATAGAAAGTTAGAGTGTCAGTCCTCTTGTACTTAAGTCTGCATTGTGTTTTTTGTATTATATTCAGAAGTAATTTCTGTGTTTCATCGTCAAGCAGAAGGTGCAAGGAATACAGTAATCCTAAAGTGAAACATCAGAATCTAAAACTGGACTACAGGAGAGGTTCAAATCATAGAAAGTTGGAGTGTTAGTCCTCTTGTACTTAAGTCTGCATTGTGCCACTTGTATGAAATTCGGATGCAATTTATGTGTTTCATCGTCAATAAGAAGGTCCAAGGTATACAGTAAACCTGAAGTGAAGCATCGGAATCTAAAACCGGACTCACAGGAGAGGTTCAAATCATAGAAAGTTAGAGTGTCAGTCCTAATGCACTTAAGTCGGCATTGTGCCTTTTGTATTAAATCGGATGCAATTTCTGTGTTTCATCGTGAATAAGAAGCTCCAAGGTATACAGTAAACCGGAAGCAAAACATCGGAATCTAAACCTGGACTCACAGGAGAGGTCCAAGTCATAGAAACTTAGAGTGTCAGCCCTCTTGTACTTAAGTCGGCATTGTGCCTTTTGTATAAAATTCGGATGCAATTTCTGTGTTTCGTCGTCAATAAGAAGGTCCACGGTATACAGTAAACCTGAAGTCAATCATCGGAATCTAAAACTGGGCTCACAGGAAAGGTTCAAATCATAGAAAGTTAGAGTGCCAGTCCTCTTCTACTTAAGTCGGCATTGTGTCATTAGTATTAAATTCGGATGCAATTTCTGTGTTTCAACGTCAATACGAAGGTCCAAGGTATACAGTAAACCTGAAGTAAAGCATCGGAATCTAAAACTGGACTCACAGGAGAGGTTTAAATCAAAGAAAGTTAGAGGTTCTGTCCTCTTGTACTCAAGTCAGCATTGTGCCTTTTGTATTAAATTCAGATGCAATTTCTGTGTTTCTTCGTCAATAAGAAGGTCCAAGGGATACAGTAAACCTGACGTAAAGCATCAGAATCTCAAACTGGACTCACAGGAGAGGTTCAAATCATAGAAATTTAGGGTGTCAGTCCTCTTGTACTTAAGTCGGCATTGTGCCTTTTCTATTAGATTCGGATGCAATTTCTGTGTTTCATCGTCAATAAAAGGGTCCAAGGTATACAGTAAACCTGAAATGAAGCATTACTATCTACAACTGGACTCACAGGTGAGGTTCAAATCATAGAATTTTAAGGTGTCAGTCCTCTTGTACTTAAGTCGGCATTGTGCATTTTGTATTAAATTCGGATGCAATTTCTGTGTTTCATCGTCAATAAGAAGGACCAAGGGATACAGTAAACCTGAAGTGAAGAATCGGAATCTAAAACTGGACTCACAGGAGAGGTTCAAATCATAGAAAGTTAGAGTGTCAGTCTTCTTGTACTTAGGTCGACATTGTGCCTTTTGAATTATATTCGGATGCAATTTCTGTGATTCATCGTCAATAAGAAGGTCCAAGGTATACAGTAAACCTGAAGTGAAGATTCGGAATCTAAAACAGGACTCACAGGACAGGTTTAAATCAAAGGAAGTTATAGTGTCTGTCCACTTGTACTTCAGTCGGCATTGTGCCTTTTGTGATAAATTCGGATGCAATTTCTGTGATTCATCGTCAATAAGAAGGTCCAAGGTATGCAGTAAACCTGAAGTGAAGCATCGGAATCTGAAACTTGACTCACAGGAGAGGTTCAAATCATAGAAAGCTAGAGTGTCGGTCCTCATGTACTTAAGTCTGCATTGTGTTTTTTGTATTATATTTAGAAGTAATTTCTGTGTTTCATCGTCAAGCAGAAGGTGCAAGGAATACAGTAATCCTAAAGTGAAACATCAGAATCTAAAACTGGACTCACAGGAGAGGTTCAAATCATAGAAAGTTGGAGTGTTAGTCCTCTTGTACTTAAGTCTGCATTGTGCCACTTGTATGAAATTCGGATGCAATTTATGTGTTTCATCGTCAATAAGAAGGTCCAAGGTATACAGTAAACCTGAAGTGAAGCATCGGAATCTAAAACCGGACTCACAGGAGAGCTTCAAATCATAGAAAGTTAGAGTGTCAGTCCTAATGCACTTAAGTCGGCATTGTGCCTTTTGTATTAAATTCGGATGCAATTTCTGTGTTTCATCGAGAATAAGAAGCTCCAAGGTATACAGTAAACCGGAAGCAAAACATCGGAATCTAAACCTGGACTCACAGGAGAGGTCCAAGTCATAGAAACTTAGAGTGTCAGCCCTCTTGTACTTAAGTCGGCATTGTGCCTTTTGTATAAAATTCGGATGCAATTTCTGTGTTTCATCGTCAACAAGAAGGTCCACGGTATACAGTAAACCTGAAGTCAATCATCGGAATCTAAAACTGGGCTCACAGGAAAGGTTCAAACCATAGAAAGTTAGAGTGCCAGTCCTCTTCTACTTAAGTCGGCATTGTGTCATTAGTATTAAATTCGGATGCAATTTCTGTGTTTCAACGTCAATACGAAGGTCCAAGGTATACAGTAAACCTGAAGTAAAGCATCGGAATCTAAAACTGGACTCACAGGAGAGGTTTAAATCAAAGAAAGTTAGAGGTTCTGTCCTCTTGTACTTAAGTCAGCATTGTGCCTTTTGTATTAAATTCGGATGCAATTTCTGTGTTTCTTCGTCAATAAGAAGGTCCAAGGGATACAGTAAACCTGAAGTAAAGCATCAGAATCTCAAACTGGACTCACAGGAGAGGTTCAAATCATAGAAATTTAGGTTGTCAGTCCTCTTGTACTTAAGTCGGCATTGTGCCTTTTCTATTAGATTCGGATGCAATTTCTGTGTTTCATCGTCAATAAAAGGGTCCAAGGTATACAGTAAACTTGAAATGAAGCATTAGTATCTACAACTGGACTCACAGGTGAGGTTAAAATCATAGAATTTTAAGGTGTCAGTCCTCTTGTACTTAAGTCGGCATTGTGCATTTTGTATTAAATTCGGATGCAATTTCTGTGTTTCATCGTCAATAAGAAGGACCAAGGGATACAGTAAACCTGAAGTGAAGAATCGGAATCTAAAACTGGACTCACAGGAGAGGTTCAAATCAAAGAAAGTTAGAGTGTCAGTCCTCTTGTACTTCAGTCGGCATTGTGCCTTTTGAATTAAATTCGGATGCAATTTCTGTGTTTCTCTTCATCAATAAGAAGGTCCAAGGTATACAGTAAACCTGAAGTGAAGCATCGGAATCTATAACTCAACTCACAGGACAGGTTCAAATCATAGAAAATTAGAGTGTCAGTCCTCTTGTACTTAAGTCGGAATTTTGCCTTTTGTATTAAATTCGGATGGAATTTCTGTGTTTCATCGTCAATAAGAATGTCCAAGGGATACAGTAAACCTGAAGTGAAGCATCGGAATCTAAAACTGGACTCACAGGAGAGGTTCAATCCATAGAAAGTTAGAGTGTCAGTCCTCATGTACTTAAGTCTGCATCGTGCCTTTTGTATTAAATTCGGATGCAATTTCTGTGTTTCATCGTCAATAAAAAGGTCCAAGGTATACAGTAAACCTGAAGTGAAGCATCGGAATCTAAAACTGGACTCACAGGAGAAGTTTAAATCAAAGAAACTTAGAGTGTCAGTCCTCTTTTACTTAAGTCGGCATTGTGCATTTGTATAACATTCGGATGCAATTTCTGTGTTTCATCGTCAATAAGAAGGACCAAGGGATACAGTAAACCTGAAGTGAAGCATCGGAGTCTCAAACTAAACTCACAGGAGAGGTTCAAATCATAGAAATTACGGTCGTCAGTCCTCTTGTATTTAAGTCGGCATTGTGCCTTTTGTATTAAATTCGGATGCAATTTCTGTGTTTCATCATCAATAAAATGGTCCAAGATATACAGCAAACCTGAAGTGAAGCATGGGAATCTAAAACTGAACTCACAGGTGAGGTACAAAACATAGTAAGTTAGAGTGTCAGTCCTTTTGTACTTAAGTCGGCATTGTGCCTTTAGTATTAAATTCGGATGCAATTTCTGTGTTTCATCGTCAATAAGAAGGTCCAAGGTATACAGTAAACCTGAAGTGAACCATCGGAATCTGAAACTGGACTCACAGGAGAGGTTCAAATCATAGAAAGTTAGAGTGTCAGTCCTCTTGTACTTAAGTCTGCGTTGTGTTTTTTGTATTATATTCGGATATAATTTCTGTGTTTCACCGTCAAGCAGAAGGTGCAAGGAATACAGTAATCGTGAAGCGAAGCATCAGAATCTAAAACTGGACTCACAGGAGAGGTTCAAATCATAGAAAGTTGGAGTGTTAGTCCTCTTGTACTTAAGTCGGCATTGTGCCATTTGTATTATATTCGGATGCAACTTCTGTGTTTCATCGTCAATAAGAAGGTCCAAGGTATACAGTAAACCTGAAGTGAATCATCGGAATCTAAAACCGGACTCACAGGAGAGGTTCAAATCAAAGAAAGTTAGAGTGTCGGTCGTAATGTACTTAAGTCAGCATTGTGCCTTTTGTATTAAATTCGGATGCCATTTCTGTGTTTCATCGTCAATAAGAAGGTCCAAGGTATACAGTAAACCTGAAGTGAACCATCGGAATATAAAACTGGACTCACAGGAGAGGTTCAAATCATAGAAAGTTAGAGTGTCAGTCCTCTTCAACTTAAGTCGGCATTGTGCCTTTTGTATTAATTTTGGATGCAATATCTGTGTTTCATCGTCAATAAGAAGGTCCAAGGTATACAGTAAACCTGAAGTGAAGCATCGGAATCTAAAACTGGACACACAGGAGAGGTTTCAATCAAAGAAAGTTAGAGTGTCTGTCCTCTTGTGCTTAAGTCGGCATTGTGCCTTTTGTATTAAATTCGGATGCAATTTCTGTGTTTCATCGTCAATAAGAAGGTCCAAGGTATACAGTAATCCTGAAGTGAAGCATCGGAATCTAAGACTGGACTCACAGGAGAGGTTCAAATCATTGAAAGTTAGAGTGTCAGACCTATTGTACTTAATTCGGCATTGTGCCTTTTGTATTGAATTCGGATGCAATTTCTGTGTTTCATCGTCAATAAAAAGGTCCAAGGTATACAGTAAACCTGAAGTGAAGCATCGGAATCTAAAACTGGACTCACAGGAGAAGTTTAAATCAAAGAAACTTAGAGTGTCAGTCTTCTTTTACTTAAGTCGGCATTGTGCAATTGTATAACATTCAGATGCAATTTCTGTGTTTCATCGTCAATAAGAAGGACCAAGGGATACAGTAAACCTGAAGTGAAGCATCGGAGTCTCAAACTGGACTCACAGGAGAGGTTCAAATCATAGAAATTACCGTCGTCAGTCCTCTTGTATTTAAGTCGGCATTGTGCCTTTTGTATTAAATTCGGATGCAATTTCTGTGTTTCATCGTCAATAAAATGGTCCAAGATATACAGCAAACCTGAAGTGAAGCATGGGAATCTAAAACTGAACTCACAGGTGAGGTTCAAAACATAGTAAGTTAGAGTGTCAGTCCTTTTGTACTTAAGTCGGCATTGTGCCTTTAGTATTAAATTCGGATGCAATTTCTGTGTTTCATCGTCAATAAGAAGGTCCAAGGTATACAGTAAACCTGAAGTGAACCATCGGAATCTGAAACTGGACTCACAGGAGAGGTTCAAATCATAGAAAGTTAGAGTGTCAGTCCTCTTGTACTTAAGTCTGCATTGTGTTTTTTGTATTATATTCGGATATAATTTCTGTGTTTCACCGTCAAGCAGAAGGTGCAAGGAATACAGTAATCGTGAAGTGAAGCATCAGAATCTAAAACTGGACTCACAGGAGAGGTTCAAATCATAGAAAGTTGGAGTGTTAGTCCTCTTTTACTTAAGTCTGCATTGTGCCATTTGTATTATATTCGGATGCAACTTCTGTGTTTCATCGTCAATAAGAATGTCCAAGGTATACAGTAAACCTGAAGTGAATCATCGGAATCTAAAACCGGACTCACAGGAGAGGTTCAAATCAAAGAAAGTTAGAGTGTCAGTCCTAATGTACTTAAGTCGGCATTGTGCCTTTTGTATTAAATTCGGATGCAATTTCTGTGTTTCATCGTCAATAAGGAGGTCCAAGGTATACAGTAAACCTGAAGTGAACCATCGGAATCTAAAACTGGACTCACAGGAGAGGTTCAAATCATAGAAAGTTAGAGTGTCAGTCCTCTTCTACTTAAGTCGGCATTGTGCCTTTTGTATTAATTTCGGATGCAATTTCTGTGTTTCATCGTCAATAAGAAGGTCCAAGGTATACAGTAAACCTGAAGTGAAGCATCGGAATCTAAAACTGGACTCACAGGAGAGGTTTCAATCAAAGAAAGTTAGAGTGTCTGTCCTCTTGTACTTAAGTCGGCATTGTGCCTTTTGTATTAAATTCGGATGCAATTTCTGCGTTTCATCGTCAATAAGAAGGTCCAAGGTATACAGTAAACCTGAAGTGAAGCATCGGAATCTAAGACTGGACTCACAGGAGAGGTTCAAATCATTGAAAGTTAGAGTGTCAGACCTCTTGTACTTAATTCGGCATTGTGCCTTTTGTATTAAATTCGGATGCAATTTCTGTGTTTCATCGTCAATAAGAAGGTCCAAGGGATACAGTAAACCTTAAGTAAAGCATCGGAATTTAAAACTGGACTCACAAGAGTGGTGCGAATCATAGAAAGTTAGAGTGTCACTCCTCTTCTACTTAAGTCGGCATTGTGCCTTTTGTGTTAAATTCGGATGCAATTTCTGTGTTTCATCGTCAATAAGAAGGTCCTAGGTATACAGTAAACCTGAAGTGTAGCATCGGAATCTAAAACTGGACTCACAGGAGAGGTTCAAATCATAGAAAGTTAGAGTGTCAGTCCTCTTGTACTTAAGTCTGCATCGTGCCTTTTGTATTAAATTCGGATGCAATTTCTGTGTTTCATCGTCAATAAGAAGGTCCAAGGTATACAGTAAACCTGAAGTGAAGCATCGGAATCTAAAACTGGACTCACAGGAGAAGTTTAAATCAAAGAAACTTAGAGTGTCAGTCCTCTTTTACTTAAGTCGGCATTGTGCATTTGTATAACATTCGGATGCAATTTCTGTGTTTCATCGTCAATAAGAAGGACCAAGGGATACAGTAAACCTGAAGTGAAGCATCGGAGTCTCAAACTAAACTCACAGGAGAGGTTCAAATCATAGAAATTACGGTCGTCAGTCCTCTTGTATTTAAGTCGGCATTGTGCCTTTTGTATTAAATTCGGATGCAATTTCTGTGTTTCATCATCAATAAAATGGTCCAAGATATACAGCAAACCTGAAGTGAAGCATGGGAATCTAAAACTGAACTCACAGGTGAGGTACAAAACATAGTAAGTTAGAGTGTCAGTCCTTTTGTACTTAAGTCGGCATTGTGCCTTTAGTATTAAATTCGGATGCAATTTCTGTGTTTCATCGTCAATAAGAAGGTCCAAGGTATACAGTAAACCTGAAGTGAACCATCGGAATCTGAAACTGGACTCACAGGAGAGGTTCAAATCATAGAAAGTTAGAGTGTCAGTCCTCTTGTACTTAAGTCTGCGTTGTGTTTTTTGTATTATATTCGGATATAATTTCTGTGTTTCACCGTCAAGCAGAAGGTGCAAGGAATACAGTAATCGTGAAGCGAAGCATCAGAATCTAAAACTGGACTCACAGGAGAGGTTCAAATCATAGAAAGTTGGAGTGTTAGTCCTCTTGTACTTAAGTCGGCATTGTGCCATTTGTATTATATTCGGATGCAACTTCTGTGTTTCATCGTCAATAAGAAGGTCCAAGGTATACAGTAAACCTGAAGTGAATCATCGGAATCTAAAACCGGACTCACAGGAGAGGTTCAAATCAAAGAAAGTTAGAGTGTCGGTCGTAATGTACTTAAGTCAGCATTGTGCCTTTTGTATTAAATTCGGATGCCATTTCTGTGTTTCATCGTCAATAAGAAGGTCCAAGGTATACAGTAAACCTGAAGTGAACCATCGGAATATAAAACTGGACTCACAGGAGAGGTTCAAATCATAGAAAGTTAGAGTGTCAGTCCTCTTCAACTTAAGTCGGCATTGTGCCTTTTGTATTAATTTTGGATGCAATATCTGTGTTTCATCGTCAATAAGAAGGTCCAAGGTATACAGTAAACCTGAAGTGAAGCATCGGAATCTAAAACTGGACACACAGGAGAGGTTTCAATCAAAGAAAGTTAGAGTGTCTGTCCTCTTGTGCTTAAGTCGGCATTGTGCCTTTTGTATTAAATTCGGATGCAATTTCTGTGTTTCATCGTCAATAAGAAGGTCCAAGGTATACAGTAATCCTGAAGTGAAGCATCGGAATCTAAGACTGGACTCACAGGAGAGGTTCAAATCATTGAAAGTTAGAGTGTCAGACCTATTGTACTTAATTCGGCATTGTGCCTTTTGTATTGAATTCGGATGCAATTTCTGTGTTTCATCGTCAATAAAAAGGTCCAAGGTATACAGTAAACCTGAAGTGAAGCATCGGAATCTAAAACTGGACTCACAGGAGAAGTTTAAATCAAAGAAACTTAGAGTGTCAGTCTTCTTTTACTTAAGTCGGCATTGTGCAATTGTATAACATTCAGATGCAATTTCTGTGTTTCATCGTCAATAAGAAGGACCAAGGGATACAGTAAACCTGAAGTGAAGCATCGGAGTCTCAAACTGGACTCACAGGAGAGGTTCAAATCATAGAAATTACCGTCGTCAGTCCTCTTGTATTTAAGTCGGCATTGTGCCTTTTGTATTAAATTCGGATGCAATTTCTGTGTTTCATCGTCAATAAAATGGTCCAAGATATACAGCAAACCTGAAGTGAAGCATGGGAATCTAAAACTGAACTCACAGGTGAGGTTCAAAACATAGTAAGTTAGAGTGTCAGTCCTTTTGTACTTAAGTCGGCATTGTGCCTTTAGTATTAAATTCGGATGCAATTTCTGTGTTTCATCGTCAATAAGAAGGTCCAAGGTATACAGTAAACCTGAAGTGAACCATCGGAATCTGAAACTGGACTCACAGGAGAGGTTCAAATCATAGAAAGTTAGAGTGTCAGTCCTCTTGTACTTAAGTCTGCATTGTGTTTTTTGTATTATATTCGGATATAATTTCTGTGTTTCACCGTCAAGCAGAAGGTGCAAGGAATACAGTAATCGTGAAGTGAAGCATCAGAATCTAAAACTGGACTCACAGGAGAGGTTCAAATCATAGAAAGTTGGAGTGTTAGTCCTCTTTTACTTAAGTCTGCATTGTGCCATTTGTATTATATTCGGATGCAACTTCTGTGTTTCATCGTCAATAAGAATGTCCAAGGTATACAGTAAACCTGAAGTGAATCATCGGAATCTAAAACCGGACTCACAGGAGAGGTTCAAATCAAAGAAAGTTAGAGTGTCAGTCCTAATGTACTTAAGTCGGCATTGTGCCTTTTGTATTAAATTCGGATGCAATTTCTGTGTTTCATCGTCAATAAGGAGGTCCAAGGTATACAGTAAACCTGAAGTGAACCATCGGAATCTAAAACTGGACTCACAGGAGAGGTTCAAATCATAGAAAGTTAGAGTGTCAGTCCTCTTCTACTTAAGTCGGCATTGTGCCTTTTGTATTAATTTCGGATGCAATTTCTGTGTTTCATCGTCAATAAGAAGGTCCAAGGTATACAGTAAACCTGAAGTGAAGCATCGGAATCTAAAACTGGACTCACAGGAGAGGTTTCAATCAAAGAAAGTTAGAGTGTCTGTCCTCTTGTACTTAAGTCGGCATTGTGCCTTTTGTATTAAATTCGGATGCAATTTCTGCGTTTCATCGTCAATAAGAAGGTCCAAGGTATACAGTAAACCTGAAGTGAAGCATCGGAATCTAAGACTGGACTCACAGGAGAGGTTCAAATCATTGAAAGTTAGAGTGTCAGACCTCTTGTACTTAATTCGGCATTGTGCCTTTTGTATTAAATTCGGATGCAATTTCTGTGTTTCATCGTCAATAAGAAGGTCCAAGGGATACAGTAAACCTTAAGTAAAGCATCGGAATTTAAAACTGGACTCACAAGAGTGGTGCGAATCATAGAAAGTTAGAGTGTCACTCCTCTTCTACTTAAGTCGGCATTGTGCCTTTTGTGTTAAATTCGGATGCAATTTCTGTGTTTCATCGTCAATAAGAAGGTCCTAGGTATACAGTAAACCTGAAGTGTAGCATCGGAATCTAAAACTGGACTCACAGGAGAGGTTCAAATCATAGAAAGTTAGAGTGTCAGTCCTCTTGTACTTAAGTCTGCATCGTGCCTTTTGTATTAAATTCGGATGCAATTTCTGTGTATCATCGTCAATAAGATGGTCCAAGGTATACAGTAAACCGAAATTGAAGCATCGGAATCTAAAACTGGTCTCACAGGTGAGGTTCAAATCATAGAAAGTTAGAGTGTCAGTTCTCTTGTGCTAAAGTCGGCATTGTGCCTTTTGTATTAAATTCGGATGCAATTTCTGTGCTTCATCGTCAATAAGAAGGTCCGACGGATACAGTAAGCCTGAAGTCAAGCATCGGAATCAAAAACTTGACTCACAGGAGAGGTTTAAATCAAAGAAAAATAGAGTGTTTCTCCTCTTGTACTTGAGTCGGCATTGTGCATTTTGTATTAAATTCGGATGCAATTTCTGTGTTTCATCGTCAATAAGAAGGTCCAAGTGATACAGTAAACCCGAAGTGAAGCATCGGAATCTAAAACTGGACTCACAGGAGAAGTTTAAATCAAAGAAAGTTAGAGTGTCAGTACTCTTTTACTTAAGTCGGCATTGTGCCTTTTGGAATAAATTCGGATGCTATTTCTGTGTTTCATCGTCAATAAAAAGGTCCAAGGTATACAGTAAACCAGAAGTGAAGCATGGGAATCTAAAACTGGACTAACAGGTGAGGTTCAAATCATAGAAAGTTAGAGTGTCTGTCCTCTTGTACTTAAGTCGGCATTGTGCATTTTGTATTTAATTCGCATGCAATTTCTGTGTTTCATCGTCAATAAGAAGGACCAAGGGATACAGTAAACCTGAAGTTAAGAATCGGAATCTAAAACGACTCACAGGAGAAGTTCAAATCATCGAAAGTTAAAGTGTCAGTCCTCTTGTACTTAAGTCGGCATTTTGCCTTTTGTATTAAATTCGGATGCAATTTTTGTGTTTGTTCATCAATAAGAAGGTCCAAGGTATACAGTAAACCTGAAGTGAAGCATCGGAATCTATAACTCAACTCACAGGACAGGTTCAAATCATAGAAAATTAGAGTGTCAGTCCTCTTTTACTTAAGTCGGAATTTTGCCATTTGTATTAAATTCTGATGGATTTTCTGTGTTTCATCGTTAATAAGAATGTCCAAGGTATACAGTAAACCTGAAGTGAAGCATCGGAATCTAAAACCGGACTCACAGGAGAGTTACAAATCATAGAAAGTTAGAGTGTCAGTCCTAATGTACTTAAGTCGGCATTGTGCCTTTTGTATTAAATTTGGATGCAATTTCTGTGTTTTATCGTCAATAAGAAGGTCCAAGGTATACAGTAAACCTGAAGTTACCATCGGATTCTAAAACTGGACTCACAGGAGAGGTTCAAATCATAGAAAGTTAGAGTGTCAGCCCTCTTCTACTTAAGTCAGCATTGTGCCTTTTGTATTAATTTCGGATGCAATATCTGTGTTTCATCGTCAATAAGAATGTCCAAGGTACACAGTAAACCTGAAGAGAAGCATCGGAATCTGAAACTGGACTCACAGGAGAGGTTTCAATCAAAGAAAGTTAGAGAGTCTGTCCGCTTGTACTTAAGTCGGCATTGTGCCTTTTGTATTATATTCGGATGCAATTTCTGTGTTTCATCGTCAGTAAGAAGGTCCAATTTATATAGTAAACCTGAAGTGAAGCATCGGAATCTTAAACTGGACTCACAGGAGAGGTTCAAATCATAGAAAGTTAGAGTGTCAGTCCTCTTGTACTTAAGTCGGCATTGTGCCTTTTGTATTAAATTCGGATGCAATTTCTGAGTTTCATCGTCAATAAGAAGGTGCAAGGTATACAGTAAACCTGAAGTGAAGCATCGGAATCTAAGACTGGACTCACAGGAGAGGTTCAAATCATTGATAGTTAGAGTGACAGACCTCTTGTACTTAATTCGGCATTGTGCCTTTTGTATTAAATTCGGATGCAAATTCTGTGTTTCATCGTCAATAAGAAGGTCCAAGGGATACAGTAAACCTTAAGTAAAGCATCAGAATTTAAAACTGGACTCACAAGAGTGGTTCGAATCATAGAAAGTTAGAGTGTCACTCCTCTTCTACTTAAGTCGGCATTGTGCCTTTTGTGTTAAATTCGGATGCAATTTCTGTGTTTCATCGTGAATAAGAAGGCCCTAGGTATACAATAAACCTGAAGTGAAGCATCGGAATCTAAAACTGGACTCACAGGAGAGGTTCAAATCATAGATTGTTAGAGTGTCAGTCCTCTTGTACTTAAGTCGGAATTTTGCCTTTTGTATTAAATTCGGATGCAATTTCTGTGTATCATCGTCAATAAGAAGGTCCAAGGTATACAGTAAACCGAAAGTGAAGCATCGGAATCTAAAACTGGACTCACAGGTGAGGTTCAAATCATAGAAAGTTAGAGTGTCAGTCCTCTTGTGCTTAAGTCTGCATTGTGCTTTTGTATTAAATTCGGATGCAATTTCTGTGCTTCATCGTCAATAAGAAGGTCCAACGGATACAGTAAGCCTGAAGTGAAGCATCGGAATCAAAAACTTGACTCACAGGAGTGGTTTAAATCAAAGAAAGTTAGAGTGTTTCTCCTCTTGTACTGGAGTCGGCATTGTGCGTTTTGTATTAAACTCGGATGCAATTTCTGTGTTTCATCGTCAATAAGAAGGTCCAAGGTATACAGTAAACCTGAAGTGAAGCATCGGAATCTAAAACTGGACTCACAGGAGAGGTTCAAATCATAGAGAGTTAGAGTGTCAGTCTTCTTGTGCTTAAGTCAGCATTGTGCCTTTTGTATTAAATTCGGATGCAATTTCTTTGTTTCATCGTCAATACGAAGGTCTTAGGTATACTGTAAACCTGAAGTGAAGCATCGGAATCTAAAACTAGACTCACAGGAGAGGTTCAAATCATAGAAAGTGAGAGTGGCAGTCCTCATGTACTTAAGTCGGCATTGTGCCTTTTGTATTAAATTCGGATGCAATTTCCGTGTTTGATCATCAATAAGAAGGTCCAAGGTATACAGTAAACCTGAAGTGAAGCATCGGAATCTAAAACTGGACTCACAGGAGAGGTTCAAATCATAGAGAGTTAGAGTTTCAGTCTTCTTGTGCTTAAGTCAGCATTGTGCCTTTTGTATTAAATTCGGATGCAATTTCTTTGTTTCATCGTCAATACGAAGGTCTTAGGTATACTGTAAACCTGAAGTGAAGCATCGGAATTTAAAACTAGACTCACAGGAGAGGTTCAAATCATAGAAAGTGAGAGTGGCAGTCCTCATGTACTTAAGTCGGCATTGTGCCTTTTGTATTAAATTCGAATGCAATTTCTGTGTTTCATCGTCAATAAGAAGGTCCAAGGTATATAGTAAACCTGAAGTGAAGCATCCGAATCGAAAACTGGACTCACAGGAGAGGTTCAAATCATAGAAAGTTAGAGTGTCGCTCCCCTTATACTTAAGTCGACATTGTGCCTTTTGTATTGAATTCGGATGCAATTTATGTGTTTCATCGTCAATAAGAAGGTCAAAGGGATACAGTAAACCTGAAGTGAAGCATCGGAATCTAAAACTGGACTCACAGGAGGAGTTTAAATCAAAGAAAGTTAGAGTGTCAGCCCTCTTGTACTTAAGTCGTCATTGTACCTTTTGTATTATATTCGGATGCATTTTCTGTGTTTGATCATCAATAGGAAGGTAAAAGGTATACAGTAAACCTGAAGTGAAGCATCAGAATCTAAAACTGGACTCACAGGAGAGGTTGAAATCATAGAAGGTTAGATTGTCACTCCTCTTCTACTGAAGTCGGCATTGTGCCTTTTGTATTAAATTCGGATGCAATTTCTGTGTTTCATCGTCAATAAAAACGTCCAAGGTATACAGTAAACCTGAAGTGAAGCTTCGGAATCTAAAACAGGGCTCACAGGACAGGTTTAAATCATAGAAAGTTAGAGTGTCAGTCCTCTTGTAGTTAAGTCGGCATTGTGCATTTTGTGTTTAATTCGGATGCAATTTCTGTGTTTCATCGTCAATAAGAAGGACCAAGGGATACAGTAAACCTGAAGTTAAGAATCGGAATCTAAAACTGGACTCACAGGAGAGGTTCAAATCATAGAAAGTTAAAGTGTCAGTCCTCTTGTACTTAAGTCGGCATTGTGCCTTTTGTATTAAATTCGGATGCAATTTTTGTGTTAGTTCATCAATAAGAAGGTCCAAGGTATACAGTAAACCTGAAGTGAAGCATCGGAATCTATAACTCAACTCACAGGACAGGTTCAAATCATAGAAAATTAGAGTGTCAGTCCTCTTGTACTTAAGTCGGAATTTTGCCATTTGTATTAAATTCGGATGGAATTTCTGTGTTTCATCGTCAATAAGAATGTCCAAGGGATACAGTAAACCTGAAGTGAAGCATCGGAATCTAAAACTGGACTCACAGGAGAGGTTCAAATCATAGAAAGTTATAGTGTCAGTCCTAATGTACTTAAGTCGGCATTGTGCCTTTTGTGTTAAATTCGGATGCAATTTCTGTGTTTCATCGTCAATAAGAAGGTCCAAGGTATACAGTAAACCTGAAGTGAACCATCGGAATCTAAAACTGGACTCACAGGAGAGGTTCAAATCATAGAAAGTTAGAGTGTCAGTCCTCTTCTACTTAAGTCGGCATTGTGCCTTTTGTATTAATTTCGGATGCAATATCTGTGTTTCATCGTCAATAAGATGGTCCAAGGTATACAGTAAACCTGAAGTGAAGCATCGGAATATAAATCCGGACTCACAGGCGTGGTTCAAATCATAGAAAGTTAGAGTGTCAGTCCTAATGTACTTAAGTCGGCATTGTGCCTTTTGTATTAATTTCGGATGCAATTTCTGTGTTTCATCGTCAAGCAGAAAGTGCAAGGAATACAGAAATCCTGAAGGGAAGCATCAAAATCTAAAACTGGACTCACAGGAGAGGTTCAAATCATAGAAAGTTGGAGTTTTAGTCCTCTTGTACGTAAGTCTGCATTGTGCCATTTGTATTAAATTCGGATGCAATTTCTGTGTTTCATCGTCAATAAGAAGGTCTAAGGTATACAGTAAACCTGAAGTGAAGCATCGGAATATAAAACCGGACTCACAGGAGTGGTTCAAATCATAGAAAGTTATAGTGTCAGTCCTAATGTACTTAAGTCGGCATTGTGCCTTTTGTATTAAATTCGGATGCAATTTCTGTGTTTCATCGTCAATAAGAAGGTCCAAGGTATACAGTAAACCTGAAGTGAACCATCGGAATCTAAAACAGGGCTCACAGGACAGGTTTAAATCAAAGAAAGTTAGAGTGTCTGTCCTCTTGTACTTAAGTCGTCATTGTGCCTTTTGTATTAAATTCGGATGCAATTTCTGTGTTTCATCGTCAATAAGAAGGTCCAAGGTATACAGTAGACCTGAAGTGAAGCATCGGGATCTAAAACTGGACTCACAAGAGAGGTTCATATCATAGAGATTTAGAGTGTCAGTCTTCTTGTGCTTAAGTCGGCATTGTGCCTTTTGTATTAAATTCGGATGCAATTTCAGTGATTCATCGTCAATAAGAAGGTCCAAGGTATACAGTAAACCTGAAGTGAAGCATCGGAATCTGAAACTTGACTCACAGGAGAGGTTCAAATCATAGAAAGTGAGAGTGTCAGTATTCTTGTACTTAAGTCTGCATTGTGTTTTTGTATTATATTCGGATACAATTTCTGTGTTTCATCGTCAAGCAGATGGTGCAAGGAATACAGTAATCCTTAAGTGAAGCATCAGAATCTAAAACTGGACTCACAAGAGAGGTTCAAATCATGGAAAGTTAGAGTGTCGCTCCCCTTATACTTAAGTCGACATTGTGCCTTTTGTATTGAATTCGGATGCAATTTCTGTGTTTCATCGTCAATAAGAAGGTCAAAGGGATACAGTAAACCTGAAGTGAAGCATCGGAATCTAAAACTGGACTCAGAGGAGAAGTTTAAATCAAAGAAAGTTAGAGTGTCAGTCCTCTTGTACTTAAGTCGTCATTGTACATTTTCTATTAAATTCGGATGCAATTTCTGTGTTTGATCATCAATAGGAAGGTCCAAGGTATACAGTAAACCTGAAGTGAAGCATCGGAATCTGAAACTGGACTCACAGGAGAGGTTGATATCATAGAAGGTTAGAGTGTCACTCCTCTTCTACTGAAGTCGGCATTGTGCCTTTTGTATTAAATTCGGATGCAATTTCTGTGTTTCATCGTCAATAAAAAGTTCCAAGGTATACAGCAATCCTGAAGTGAAGCATGGGAATCTAAAACTGGACTCACAGGTGAGGTTCAAAACATAGTAAGTTAGAGTGTCAGTCCTTTTGTACTTAAGTCGGCATTGTGCCTTTAGTATTAAATTCGAATGCAATTTCTGTGTTTCATCGTCAATAAGAAGGACCAAGGGATACCGTAAACCTGAAGTGAAGAATCGGAATCTAAAACTGGACTCACAGGAGAGGTTCAATTCATAGAAAGTTAGAGTGTCAGTCTTCTTGTACTTAAGTCGATGTTGCGCCTTTTGTATTAAATTCGGATTAAATTTCTGTGATTCATCGTCAATAAGAAGGTCCAAGGTATTCAGTAAACCTGAAGTGAAGCTTCGGAATCTAAAACAGGGCTCACACGACAGGTTTAAATCAAATGAAGTTAGAGTGTCTGTCCTCTTGTACTTCAGTCATCAATGTGCCTTTTGTGATAAATTCGGATGCAATTTCAGTGATTCATCGTCAATAAGAAGGTCCAAGCTATACATTAAACCTGAAGTGAAGCATCGGAATCTAAAACTCAACTCACAGGAGAGGTTCAAATCATAAAAATTTATAGTGTCAGTCCTCTTGTACTTAAGTCGGCATTGTGCCTTTTGTATTAAATTCGAATGCAATTTCTTTGCTTCATCGTCAATAAGAAGGTCCAAGGTACATAGTAAACCTGAAGTGAAGCATCCGAATCGAAAACTGGACTCACAGGAGAGGTTCAATTCATAGAAAGTTAGAGTGTCGCTCCCCTTATACCTAAGTCGACATTGTGCCTTTTGTATTGAATTCGGATGCAATTTCTGTGTTTCAGCGTCAATAAGAAGGTCAAAGGTATACAGTAAACCTGAAGTGAAGCATCGGAATCTAAAACTGGACTCACAGGAGAAGTTTAAATCAAAGAAAGTTAGAGTGTCAGTCCTCTTGTACTTAAGTCGTCATTGTACCTTTTGTATTAAATTCGGATGCAATTTCTGTGTTTGATCATCAATAGGAAGGTCCACGGTATACAGTAAACCTGAAGTGAAGCATCGGAATCTAAAACTGGACTCACAGGAGAGGTTGAAATCATAGAAGGTTAGAGTGTCACTCCTCTTCTACTGAAGTCGGCATGTGCCTTTTGTATTAAATTCGGATGCAACTTCTGTGTTTCATCGTCAATAAGAAGGTCCAAGGTATACAGTAAACCTGAAGTGAAGCATCGGAATCTTAAACTGGACTCACAGGAGAGGTTCAATTTATGGAAAGTTAGAGTGTCAGTCCTCTTGTACTTAAGTCTGCATTGTGCCATTTGTATTAAATTCGGATGAAATTTCTGTGTTTCATCGTCAATAAGAAGGTCCAAGGTATACAGTAAACCTGAAGTGAAGCATCGGAATATAAAACCGGACTCACAGGAGTGGTTCAAATCATAGAAAGTTAGAGTGTCAGTCCTAATGTACTTAAGTCGGCATTGTGCCTTTTGTATTAAATTCGGATGCAATTTCTGTGTTTCATCGTCAATAAGAAGGTCCAAGGTATACAGTAAACCTGAAGTGAACCATCGGAATCTAAAACTGGACTCACAGGAGAGGTTCAAATCATAGAAAGTTAGAGTGTCAGTTCACTTCTACCTAAGTCGGCATTGTGCCTTTTGTATTAATTTCGGATGCAATATCTGTGTTTCATCGTCAATAAGAAGGTCCAAGGTAGACAGTAAACCTGAAGTGAAGCTTCGGAATCTAAAACAGAGCACACAGGACAGGTTTAAATCAAAGGAAGTTAGAGTGTCTGTCCTCTTGTACTTAAGTCTGCATTGTGTTTTTTGTATTATATTCGGATGTAATTTCTGTGTTTCATCGTCAAGCAGAAGGTGCAAGGAATACAGTAATCCTGAAGTGAAGCATCAGAATCTAAAACTGGACTCACAGGAGAGGTTTAAATCAAAGAAAGTTAGAGTGTTTCTCCTCTTGTACTTGAGTCGGCATTGTGCCTTTTGTATTAAATTCGGATGCAATTTCTGTGTTTCATCGTCAATAAGAAGGTCCAAGTGATACAGTAAACCTGATGTGAAGCATCGGAATCTAAAACTGGACTCACAGGAGAGGTTTAAATCAAAGAAAGTTAGAGTGTCTGTCCTCTTGTACTTAAGTCGTCATTGTGCCTTTTGTATTAAATTCGGATGCAATTTCTGTGTTTCATCGTCAATAAGAAGGTCCAAGGTATACAGTAAACCTGAAGTGAAGCATCGGAATCTAAAACTGGACTCACAGGAGAGGTTCATATCATAGAGATTTAGAGTGTCAGTCTTCTTGTGCTTAAGTCGGCATTGTGCCTTTTGTATTAAATTCGGATGCAATTTCAGTGATTCATCGTCAATAAGAAGGTCCAAGGTATACAGTAAACCTGAAGTGAAGCATCGGAATCTGAAACTTGACTCACAGGAGAGGTTCAAATCATAGAAAGTGAGAGTGTCAGTATTCTTGTACTTAAGTCTGCATTGTGTTTTTTGTATTATATTCGGATATAATTTCTGTGTTTCATCGTCAAGCAGATGGTGCAAGGAATACAGTAATCCTTAAGTGAAGCATCAGAATCTAAATTTGGACTCACAGGAGAGGTTTAAATCAAAGAAAGTTAGAGTGTTTCTCCTCTTGTACTTGAGTCGGCATTGTGTCTTTTGTATTAAATTCGGATGCAATTTCTGTGTTTCATCGTCAATAAGAAGGTCCAAGTGATACAGTAAACCTGATGTGAAGCATCGGAATCTAAAACTGGACTCACAGGAGAGGTTGAAATCATAGAAGGTTAGAGTGTCACTCCTCTTCTACTGAAGTCGGCATTGTGCCTTTTGTATTAAATTCGGATGCAATTTCTGTGTTTCATCGTCAATAAGAAGGACCAAGGGATACCGTAAACCTGAAGTGAGGAATCGGAATCTAAAACTGGACTCACAGGAGAGGTTCAATTCATAGAAAGTTAGAGTGTCGCTCCCCTTATACTTAAATCGACATTGTGCCTTTTGTATTGAATTCGGATGCAATTTCTGTGTTTCATCGTCAATAAGAAGGTCAAAGGGATACAGTAAACTTGAAGTGAAGCATCAGAATGTAAAACTGGACTCACAGGAGAAGTTTAAATCAAAGACAGTTAGAGTGTCAGTCCTCTTGTACTTAAGTCGTCATTGTACCTTTTGTATTAAATTCGGATGCAATTTCTGTGTTTGATCATCAATAGGAAGGTCCAAGGTATACAGTAAACCTGAAGTGAAGCATCGGAATGTAAAACTGGACTCACAGGAGAGGTTGAAATCATAGAAGGTTAGAGTGTCACTCCTCTTCTACTGAAGTCGGCATTGTGCCTTTTGTATTAAATTCGGATGCAATTTCTGTGTTTTATCGTCAATAAAAAGGTCCAAGGTATACAGCAATCCTGAAGTGAAGCATGGGAATCTAAAACTGGACTCACAGGTGAGGTTCAAAACATAGTAAGTTAGAGTGTCAGTCCTTTTGTACTTAAGTCGGCATTGTGCCTTTAGTATTAAATTCGAATGCAATTTCTGTGGTTCATCGTCAATAAGAAAGACCAAGGGATACCGTAAACCTGAAGTGAAAAATCGGAATCTAAAACTGGACTCACCGGAGATGTTTAAATCAAAGAAAGTTAGAGTATTTTTCCTCTTGTACTTGAGTCGGCATTGTGCCTTTTGTATTAAATTCGGATGCAATTTCTGTGTTTCATCGTCAATAAGAAGGTCCAAGGTATACTGTAAACCTGAAATGAAGCATCGGAATCTAAAACTCAACTCACAGGAGAGGTTCAAATCATAAAAAGTTATAGTGTCAGTCCTCTTGTACTTAAGAAGGCATTGTGCCTTTTGTATTAAATTCGGATGCAATTTCTGTGTTTCATCGTCAATAAGAAGGTCCAAGGTATATAGTAAACCTGAAGTGAAGCATCCGAATCGAAAACTGGACTCACAGGAGAGGTCCCCTTATACCTAAGTCGACATTGTGCCTTTTGTATTGAATTCGGATGCAATTTCTGTGTTTCATCGACAATAAGAAGGTCAAAGGTATACAGTAAACCTGAAGTGAAGCATCGGAATCTAAAGCTGGACTCACAGGAGAAGTTTAAATCAAAGAAAGTTAGTGTGTCAGTCCTCTTGTACTTAAGTCGTCATTGTACCTTTTCTATTAAATTCGGATGCAATTTCTGTGTTTGATCATCAATAGGAAGGTCCACGGTATACAGTAAACGTGAAGTGAAGCATCGGAATCTAAAACTGGACTCACAGGAGAGGTTGAAATCATAGAAGGTTAGAGTGTCACTCCTCTTCTACTGAAGTCAGCATTGTGCCTTTTGTATTAAATTCGGATGCAATTTCTGTGTTTCATCGTCAATAAGAAGGTCCAAGGTATACAGCAAACCTGAAGTGAAGCATGGGAATCCTAAACTGGACTCACAGGTGAGGTTCAAAACATGGTAAGTTAGAGTGTCAGTCCTTTTGTACTTAAGTCGGCATTGTGCCTTTAGTATTAAATTCCGATGCAATTTCTGTGTTTCATCGTCAATAAGAAGGACCAAGGGATACAGTAAACCTGAAGTGAAGAATCGGAATCTAAAACTGGACTCACAGGAGAGGTTCAATTCATAGAAAGGTAGAGTGTCAGTCTTCTTGTACTTATGTCGTTATTGTGCCTTTTGTATTAAATTCGGATGCAATTTCTGTGATTCATGGTCAATAAGAAGGTCCACGGTATACAGTAAACCTGAAGTGAAGCATCGCAATCTAAAACTGCACTCACAGGAGAGGTTTCAATCAAAGAAAGTTAGAGTGTCTGTCCTCTTGTACTTAAGTCTGCATTGTGTTTTTTGTATTATATTCGGATATAATTTCTGTGTTTCATCGTCAAGCAGAAGGTGCAAGGAATACAGTAATCCCGAAGTGTAGTATCAGAATCTAAAACTGGACTCACAGGAGAGGTTCAAATCATAAGAAGTTGGAGTGTTAGTCCTCTTGTACTTAAGTCTGCATTGTGCTATTTGTATGAAATTCGGATGCAATATCTGTGTTTCATCGTCAATAAGAAGGTCCAAGGTATACAGTAAACCTGAAGTGACGCATCGGAATCTAAAACCGGACTCACAGGAGAGGTTCAAATCATAGAAAGTTAGAGTGTCAGTCCTAATGTACTTAAGTCGGCATTGTGCCTTTTGTATTAAATTCGGATGCAATTTCTGTGTTTCATCGTCAATAAGAAGTTCCAAGGTATACAGTAAACCTGAAGTGAAACATCGGAATCTAAAACTGGACTCACACGAGAGGTTCAAATCATAGAAAGTTAGATTGTCAGTCCTCTTCTACTTAAGTCGGCATTGTGTCTTTTGTATTAATTTTGGATGCAATATCTGTGT
This sequence comes from Schistocerca americana, assembly GCF_021461395.2. Taxonomy (NCBI): domain Eukaryota; kingdom Metazoa; phylum Arthropoda; class Insecta; order Orthoptera; family Acrididae; genus Schistocerca; species Schistocerca americana. The sequence continues at coordinate 1,960,993 of NW_025725687.1, read as the reverse complement.
TTCATCGTCAATAAGAAGGTCCAAGGTATACAGTAAACCTGAAGTGAAGCATCGGAATCTAAAACTGGACTCACAGGAGAGGTTTCAATCAAAGAAAGTTAGAGTGTCTGTCCTCTTGTACTTACGTCGGCATTGTGCCTTTAGTATTAAATTCGGATGCAATTTCTGTGTTTGATCATCAATAGGAAGGTCCAAGGTATACAGTAAACCTGATGTGAAGCATCGGAATCTAAAACTGGACTCACAGGGGAGGTTGAAATCATAGAAGGTTAGAGTGTCACTCCTCTTCTACTGAAGTCGGCATTGTGCCTTTTGTATTAAATTCGGATGCAATTTCTGTGTTTTATCTTCAATAAAAAGGTCCAAGGTATACAGCAATCCTGAAGTGAAGCATGGGAATCTAAAACTGGACTCACAGGTGAGGTTCAAAACATAGTAAGTTAGAGTGTCAGTCCTTTTGTACTTAAGTCGGCATTGTGCCTTTAGTATTAAATTCGAATGCAATTTCTGTGTTTCATCGTCAATAAGAATTACCAAGGGATACCGTAAACCTGAAGTGAAGAATCGGAATCTAAAACTGGACTCACAGGAGAGGTTCAATTCACAGAGAGTTAGAGTGTCAGACTTCTTGTACTTAAGTCGACATTGCGCCTTTTGTATTAAATTCGGATGCAATTTCTGTGATTCATCGTCAATAAGAAGGTCCAAGGTATACAGTAAACCTGAAGTGAAGCTTCGGATTCTAAAACAGGGCTCACAGGACAGGTTTAAATCAAAGGAAGTTAGAGTGTCTGTCCTCTTGTACTTCAGTCATCATTGTGCCTTTTGTGATAAATTCGGATGCAATTTCAGTGATTCATTGTCAATAAGAAGGTCCAAGCTATACAGTAAACCTGAAGTGCAGCATCGGAATCTGAAACTTGACTCACAGGAGAGGTTCAATTCATAGAAAGTTAGAGTGTCGCTCCCCTTATACCTAGGTCGACATTGTGCCTTTTGTATTGAATTCGGATGCAATTTCTGTGTTTCATCGTCAATAAGAAGGTCAAAGGTATACAGTAAACCTGAAGTGAAGCATCGGAATCTAAAACTGGACTCACAGGAGAAGTTTAAATCAAAGAAAGTTAGTGTGTCAGTCCTCTTGTACTTAAGTCGTCATTGTACCTTTTGTATTAAATTCGGATGCAATTTCTGTGTTTGATCATCAATAGGAAGGTCCACGGTATACAGTAAACGTGAAGTGAAGCATCGGAATCTAAAACTGGACTCACAGGAGAGGTTGAAATCATAGAAGGTTAGAGTGTCACACCTCTTCTACTGAAGTCGGCATTGTGCCTTTTGTATTAAATTCGGATGCAATTTCTGTGTTTCATCGTCAATAAGAAGGTCCAAGGTATACAGCAAACCTGAAGTGAAGCATGGGAATCTTAAACTGGACTCACAGGTGAGGTTCAAAACATGGTAAGTTAGAGTGTCAGTCCTTTTGTACTTAAGTCGGCGTTGTGTCTTTAGTATTAAATTCCGATGCAATATCTGTGTTTCATCGTCAATAAGAAGGACCAAGGGATACAGTAAACCTGAAGTGAAGAATCGGAATCTAAAACTGGACTCACAGGAGAGGTTCAATTCATAGAAAGGTAGAGTGTCAGTCTTCCTGTACTTAAGTCGTTATTGTGCCTTTTGTATTAAATTCGGATGCAATTTCTGTGATTCATGGTCAATAAGAAGGTCCAAGGTATACAGTAAACCTGAAGTGAAGCATCGCAATCAAAAACTGGACTCACAGGAGAGGTTTCAATCAAAGAAAGTTAGAGTGTCTGTCCTCTTGTACTTAGGTCTGCATTGTGTTTTTTGTATTATATTCTTATATAATTTCTGTGTTTCATCGTCAAGCAGAAGGTGCAAGGAATACAGTAATCCCGAAGTGTAGTATCAGAATCTAAAACTGGACTCACAGGAGAGGTTCAAATCATAGAAAGTTGGAGTGTTAGTCCTCTTGTACGTAAGTCTGCATTGTGCCATTTGTATTAAATTCGGATGCAATATCTGTGTTTCATCGTCAATAAGAAGGTCCAAGGTATACAGTAAACCTGAAGTGACGCATCGGAATCTAAAACCGGACTCACAGGAGAGGTTCAATCCATAGAAAGTTAGAGTGTCAGTCCTAATGTACTTAAGTCGGCATTGTGCCTTTTGTATTAAATTCGGATGCAATTTCTGTGTTTCATCGTCAATAAGAAGTTCCAAGGTATACAGTAAACCTGAAGTGAACCATCGGAATCTAAAACTGGACTCACAGGAGAGGTTCAAATCATAGAAAGTTAGATTGTCAGTCCTCTTCTACTTAAGTCGGCATTGTGTCTTTTGTATTAATTTTGGATGCAATATCTGTGTTTCATCGTCAATAAGAAGGTCCAAGGTATACAGTAAACCTGAAGTGAAGCATCGGAATCTAAAACTGGACTCACAGGAGAGGTTTCAATCAAAGAAAGTTAGAGTGTCTGATCTCTTGTACATACGTCGGCATTGTGATTTTAGTATTAAATTCGGATGCAATTTCTGTGTTTCATCGTCAATAGGAAGGTCCAAGGTATACAGTAAACCTGAAGTGAAGCATCGGAATCTTAAACTGGACTCACAGGAGAGGTTCAAGTCATAGAAAGTTAGAGTGTCAGTCCCCTTGTACTTAAGTCGGCATTGTGCCATTTGTATTAAATTCGGATGCAATTTCTGTGTTTCATCGTCAATAAGAAGGTCCAAGGTATACAGTAAACCTGAAGTGAAGCATCGGAATCTAAGACTGGACTCACAGGAGAGGTTCAAATCATTGAAAGTTAGAGTGTCAGACCTCTTGTACTTATTTCGGCATTGTGCCTTTTGTATTAAATTCGGATGCAATTTCTGTGTTTCATCGTCAATAAGAAGGTCCAAGGGATACAGTAAACCTTAAGTAAAGCATCGGAATCTAAAACTGGACTCACAGGAGAAGTTTAAATCAAAGAAAGTTAGAGTGTCAGTTATCTTGTACTTACGTCGTCATTGCACCTTTTGTATTAAATTCGGATGCAATTTCTGTGTTTGATCGTCAATAGGAAGGTCCAAGGTATACAGTAAACCTGAAGTGAAACATCGGAATCTAAAACTGGACTCACAGGAGAGGTTGAAATCATAGTAGGTTAGAGTGTCACTCCTCTTCTACTGAAGTCGGCATTGTGCCTTTTGTATTAAATTCGGATGCAATTTCTGTGTTTTATCGTCAATAAAAAGGTCCAAGATATACAGCAATCCTGAAGTGAAGCTTGGGAATCTAAAACTGGACTCACAGGTGAGGTTCAAAACATAGTAAGTTAGAGTGTCAGTCCTTTTGTACTTAAGTCGGCATTGTGCCTTTAGTATTAAATTCGAATGCAATTTCTGTGTTTCATCGTCAATAAGAAAGGCCAAGGGATACCGTAAACCTGAAGTGAAGAATCGGAATCTAAGACTGGACTCACAGGAGAGGTTCAATTCATAGAAAGTTAGAGTGTCAGTCTTCTTGTACTTAAGTCGACATTGCGCCTTTTGTATTAAATTCGGATGCAATTTCTGTGATTCATCGTCAATAAGAAGGTCCAAGGTATACAGTAAACCTGAAGTGAAGCTTCGGAATCTAAAACAGGGCTCACAGGACAGGTTTAAATCAAAGGAAGTTAGAGTGTCTGTCCCCTTGTACTTCAGTCATCATTGTGCCTTTTGTGATAAATTCGGATTCAATTTCAGTGATTCATCGACAATAAGAAGGTCCAAGCTATACAGTAAACCTGAAGTGAAGCACGGAATCTGAAACTTGACTCACAGGAGAGGTTCAATTCATAGAAAGTTAGAGTGTCAGTCCTCTGGTACTTAAGTCTGCATTGTGTTTTTTGTATTATATTCGGATATAATTTCTGTGTTTCATCGTCAAGCAGAAGGTGCAAGGAATACGGTAATCCCGAAGTGTAGTATCAGAATCTTAAACTGGACTCACAGGAGAGGTTCAAATCATAAAAAGTTGGAGTGTTAGTCCTCTTGTACTTAAGTCTGCATTGTGCCATTTGTATGAAATTCGGATGCAATATCTGTGTTTCATCGTCAATAAGAAGGTCCAAGGTATACAGTAAACCTGAAGTGACGCATCGGAATCTAAAACCTTACTCACAGGTGAGGTTCAAATCATAGAAAGTTAGAGTGTCAGTCCTAATGTACTTCAGTCGGCATTGTGAATTTTGTATTAAATTCGGATGCAATTTCTGTGTTTCATCGTCAATAAGAAGTTCCAAGGTATACAGTAAACCTGAAGTGAACCATCGGAATCTAAAACTGGACTCACAGGAGAGGTTCAAATCATAGAAAGTTAGATTGTCAGTCCTCTTCTACTTAAGTCGGCATTGTGTCGTTTGTATTAATTTTGGATGCAATATCTGTGTTTCATCGTCAATAAGAAGGTCCAAGGTATACAGTAAACCTGAAGTGAAGCATCGGAATCTAAAACTGGACTCACAGGAGAGGTTTCAATCAAAGAAAGTTAGAGTGTCTGTCCTCTTGTACTTACGTCGGCATTGTGCCTTTAGTATTAAATTCGGATGCAATTTCGGTGTTTGATCATCAATAGGAAGGTCCAAGGTATGCAGTAAACCTGAAGTGAAGCATCGGAATCTAAAACTGGACTCACAGGAGAGGTTGAAATCATAGAAGGTTAGAGTGTCACTCCTCTTCTACTGAAGTCGGCATTGTGCCTTTTGTATTAAATTCGGATGCAATTTCTGTGTTTTATCGTCAATAAAAAGGTCCAAGGTATACAGCAATCCTGAAGTGAAGCATGGGAATCTAAAACTGGACTCACAGGTGAGGTTCAAAACATAGTAAGTTAGAGTGTCAGTCCTTTTGTGCTTAAGTCGGCATTGTGCCTTTAGTATTAAATTCGAATGCAATTTCTGTGTTTCATCGTCAATAAGAAGGACCAAGGGATACCGTAAACCTGAAGTGAAGAATCGGAATCTAAAACTGGACTCACAGGAGAGGTTCAATTCATAGAAAGTTAGAGTGTCAGTCCTCTTGTACTTAAGCCTGCATTGTGTTTTTTGTATTATATTCGGATGCAATTTCTGTGATTCATCGTCAATAAGAAGGTCCAAGGTATACAGTAAACCTGAAGTGAAGCTTCGGAATCTAAAACAGGGCTCACAGGACAGGTTTAAATCAAAGGAAGTTAGAGTGTCTGTCCTCTTGTACTTCAGTCATCATTGTGCCTTTTGTGATAAATTCGGATGCAATATCAATGATTCATCGTCAATAAGAAGGTCCAAGCTATACAGTAAACCTGAAGTGCAGCATCGGAATCTGAAACTTGACTCACAGGAGAGGTTCAATTCATAGAAAGTTAGAGTGTCAGTCCTCTTGTACTTAAGTCTGCATTGTGTTTTTTGTATTATATTCGGATATAATTTCTGTATTTCATCGTCAAGCAGAAGGTGCAAGGAATACAGTAATCCTGAAGTGAAGCATCAGAATCTAAAACTGGACTCACCGGAGAGGTTTAAATCAAAGAAAGTTAGAGTATTTCTCCTCTTGTACTTGAGTCGGCATTGTGGCTTTTGTATTAAATTCGGATGCAATTTCTGTGTTTCCTCGTGAATAAGAAGGTCCAAGGTATACTGTAAACCTGAAATGAAGCATCGGAATCTAAAACTCAACTCACAGGAAAGGTCCAAATCATAAAAAGTTATAGTGTCAGTCCTCCTGTACTTAAGTCGGCATTGTGCCTTTTGTATTAAATTCGGATGCAATTTCTGTGTTTCATCGTCAATAAGAAGGTCCAAGGTATATAGTAAACCTAAAGTGAAGCATCCGAATCGAAAACTGGACTCACAGGAGAGGTTCAAATCATAGAAAGTTAGAGTGTCGCTCCCCTTATACCTAAGTCGACATTGTGCCTTTTGTATTGAATTCGGATGCAATTTCTGTGTTTCATCGTCAATAAGAAGGCCAAAGGTATACAGTAAACCTGAATTGAAGCATCGGAATCTAAAACTGGACTCACAGGAGAAGTTTAAATCAAAGAAAGTTAGTATGTCAGTCCTCTTGTACTTAAGTCGTCATTGTACCTTTTGTACTAAATTCGGATGCAATTTCTGTGTTTGATCATCAATAGGAAGGTCCACGGTATACAGTAAACGTGAAGTGAAGCATCGGAATCTAAAACTGGACTCACAGGAGAGGTTGAAATCATAGAAGGTTAGAGTGTCACTCCTCTTCTACTGAAGTCGGCATTGTGCCTTTTGTATTAAATTCGGATGCAATTTCTAGGTTTCATCGTCAATAAGAAGGTCCAAGGTATACAGCAAACCTGAAGTGAAGCATGGGAATCTAAAACTGGACTCACAGGTGAGGTTCAAAACATGGTAAGTTAGAGTGTCAGTCCTTTTGTACTTAAGTCGGCATTGTGCCTTTAGTATTAAATTCGGATGCAATTTCTGTGTTTCATCGTCAATAAGAAGGACCAAGGGATACAGTAAACCTGAAGTGAAGAATCGGAATCTAAAACTGGACTCACAGGAGAGGTTCAATTCATAGAAAGGTAGAGTGTCAGTCTTCTTGTACTTAAGTCGACATTGTGCCTTTTGTATTAAATTCGGATGCAATTTCTGTGATTCATGGTCAATAAGAAGGTCCAAGGTATACAGTAAACCTGAAGTGAAGTTTCGGAATCTTAAACAGGGCTCACAGGACAGGTTTAAATCAAAGGAAGTTAGAGTGTCAGTCCTCTTGTACTTAAGTCAGCATTGTGTTTTTTGTATTATATTCGGATATAATTTCTGTGTTTCATCGTCAAGCAGAAGGTGCAAGGAATACAGTAATCCCGAAGTGTAGTATCAGAATCTAAAACTGGACTCACAGGAGAGGTTCAAACATAGAAAGTTGGAGTGTTAGTCCTCTTGTACTTAAGTCGGCATTGTGTCTTTTGTATTAATTTTGGATGCAATATCTGTGTTTCATCGTCAATAAGAAGGTCCAAGGTATACAGTAAACCTGAAGTGAAGCATCGGAATCTAAAACTGGACTCACAGGAGAGGTTTCAATCAAAGAAAGTTAGAGTGTCTGCCCTCTTGTACATACGTCGGCATTGTGCCTTTAGTATTAAATTCGGATGCAATTTCTGTGTTTCATCGTCAATAGGAAGGTCCAAGGTATACAGTAAACCTGAAGTGAAGCATCGGAATCTAAGACTGGACTCACAGGAGAGGTTCAAATCATTGAAAGTTAGAGTGTCAGACCTCTTGTACTTAATTCGGCATTGTGCCTTTTGTATTAAATTCGGATGCAATTTCTGTGTTTCATCGTCAATAAGTAGGTCCAAGGGATACAGTAAACCTTAAGTAAAGCATCGGAATTTAAAACTGGACTCACAAGAGTGGTTCGAATCATAGAAAGTTGGAGTGTCACTCCTCTTTACTTAAGTCGGCCTTGTGCCTTTTGTGTTAAATTCAGATGCAATTTCTGTGCTTTATCGTCAATAAGAAGGTCCAACGGATACAGTAAGCCTGAAGTGAAGCATCGGAATCAAAAACTTGACTCACAGGAGAGGTTTAAATCAAAGAAAGTTAGAGTGTTTCTCCTCTTGTACTTAAGTAGGCATTGTGACTTTTGTATTAAATTCGGATGCGATTTCTGTGTTTCATCGTCAATAAGAAGGTCCAAGTGATACAGTAAACCTGATGTGAAGCATCGGAATCTAAAACTCAACTCACAGAAGAGGTTCAAATCATAAAAAGTTATTGTGTCAGTCCTCTTGTACTTAAGTTTGCATTGTGCCTTTTGTATTAAATTCGGATGCAATTTCTGTGTTTCATCGTCGATAAGATGGTCCAAGGTATATAGTAAACCTGAAGTGAAGCATCCGAATGGAAAATGGACTCACAGGAGAGGTTCAAATCATAGAAAGTTAGAGTGTCGCTCCCCTTATACTTAAGTCGACATTGTGCCTTTTGTATTGAATTCGGATGCAATTTCTGTGTTTGATCAGCAATAAGAAGGTCCAAGGTACACAGTAAACATGAAGTGAAGCATCGGAATCTAAAACTCAACTCACAGGAGACGTTCTAATCATAGAAAGTCATAATGTCAGTCCTCTTGTACTTAAGTCGGCATTGTGCCTTTTGTATTAAATTCGGATGCAATTTCTGTGTTTCATCGTATATAAGAAAGTCCGCGCTATATAGTAAACCTGAAGTGAAGCATCCGAATCTAAAACTGGACTCACAGGAGAGGTTCAAATCATAGAAAGTTAGAGTGTCAGTCATCTTGTACTTAAGTCGGCATTGTGCCTTTTGTATTGAATTCGGATGCAATTTCTCTGCTTCATCGTCAATAAGAAGGTCCAACGGATACAGTAAGATTGAAGTGAAGTGTCGGAATCAAAAACTTGACTCACAGGAGAGGTTTAAATCAAAGGAAGTTAGAGTGTGTGTCCTCTTGTACTTAAGTCGGCATTGTGCCTTTTGTATTAAATTCGGATGCAATTTCTGTGTTTCATCGTCAATAAGAAGGTCCAAGGTATACAGTAAACAGGAAGTGAAGCATCGGAATCTAAAACTGGACCCACAGGAGAGGTTCAAATCATAGAAAGTTAGAGTGTCAGTCTTCTTGTGCTTCAGTCGGCATTGTGCCTTTTGTATTAAATTCGGATGCAATTTCTTTGTTTCATCGTGAACAAGAAGGTCTTAGGTATACTGTAAACCTGAAGTGAAGCATCGGAATCTAAAACTAGACTCACAGGAGAGGTTCAAATCATAGAAAGTGAGAGTGTCAGTCCTCATGTACTTAAGTCGGAATTGTGCCTTTTGTATTAAATTCGGATGCAATTTCTGTGTTTGATCATCAATAAGAAGGTCCAAGGTATACAGTAAACCTGAAGTGAAGCATCGGAATCTAAAACTCAACTCACAGGAGAGGTTCAAATCATAAAAATTTATAGTGTCAGTCCTCTTGTATTTAAGTCGGCATTGTGCCGTTTGTATTAAATTCGGATGCAATTTCTGTGTTTCATCGTCAATAAGAAGGTCCAAGGTATAGAGTTAACCTGAAGTGAAGCATCCGAATCGAAAACTGGACTCACAGGAGAGGTTCAAATCATAGAAAGTTAGAGTGTCAGACCTCATGTACTGAAGTCGGCATTGTGCCTTTTGTATTAAATTCGGATGCAATTTCTGTGTTTGATCATCAATAAGAAGGTCCAAGGTATACAGTAAACATGAAGTGAAGCATCGGAATCAAAAACTCAACTCACAGGAGACGTTCAAATCATAAAAAGTTATAATGTCAGTCCTCTTGTACTTAAGTCAGCATTGTGCCTTTTGTATTAAATTCGGATGCAATTTCTGTGCTTCATCGTCAGTAAGAAGGTCCAACGGATACGGTAAGATTGAAGTGAAGCATAGGAGTTAAAAACTTGACTCACAGGAGAGGTTTAAATCAAAGAAAGTTAGAGTATCTGTCCTCTTGTACTTAAGTCGGCATTGTGCCTTTTGTATTAAATTCGGATGCAATTTCTGTGTTTCATCGTCAATAAGAAGGTCCAAGGTATACAGTAAACCTGAAGTGAAGCATCAGAATCTAAAACTGGACTCACAGGAAAGGTTCAAATCATAGAAAGTTAGAGTGTCAATCTTCTTGTGCTTCAGTCGGCATTGTGCCTTTTGTACTAAATTCGGATGCAATTTCTTTGTTTCATCGTCAATAAGATGGTCTTAGGTATACTGTAAACCTGAAGTGAAGCATCGGAATCTAAAACTAGACTCACAGGAGAGGTTCAAATCATAGAAAGTGAGAGTGTTAGTCCTCATGTACTTAGGTCGGCATTGTGCCTTTTGTATTAAATTCGGATGCAATTTCTGTGTTTGATCATCAATAAGAAGGTCCAAGGTATACAGTAAACCTGAAGTGAAGCATCGGAATCTAAAACTCAACTCACAGGAGAGATTCAAATCATAAAAAGTTATAATGTCAGTCCCCTTACACTTAAGTCGACATTATGTCTTTTGTATTGATTTCGGATGCAATTTCAGTGTTTCATCGTCAATAAGAAGGTCTTAGGTATACTGTAAACCTGAAGTGAAGCATCGGAATCTAAAACTGGACGCACAGGAGAGGTTCAAATCATTGAAAGTGAGAGTGTCAGACCACATGTACTTAAGTCGGCATTGTGCCTTTTGTATTAAATTCGGATGCTATTTCTGTGTTTCATCATCAATAAGAAGGTTCAAGGTATACAGTAAACCTGAAGAGAAGCATCGGAATCTAAAACTCAACTCACAGGAGACGTTCAAATCATAGAAAGTTATAATGTCAGTCCACTTGTACTTAAGCCGGCATTGTGCCTTTTGTATTAAATTTGGATGCAATTTCTGTGTTTCATCGTCAATAAGAAGGTCCAAGGGATACAGTAAATCTGAAGTGAAGCACCGGAATCTAATACTGCGCTCACAGGAGAGGTTGAAATCATAGAAGGTTAGAGTGTCACTCATCTTGTACTTAAGTCGGCATTGTCCCTTTTGTATTAAATTCGGATGCAATTTCTGTGTTTCATCGTCGATAAGAAGGGCCTAGGTATACAGTAAACCTGAAGTGAAGCATCGGATTCTAAAACTGGACTCACAGGAGAGGTTCAAATCATAGAAAGTTAGAGTGTCAGTACTCTTGTACTTAAGTCTGCATCGTGCCTTTTGTATTAAATTCGGATACAATTTCTGTGTATCATCGTCAATAAGAGGGTCCAAGGTTTACAGTAAACCGGAAGTGAAGCATCGGAATCTAAAACTGGACTCACAGGAGAGGTTCAAATCATAGGAAGTTAGAGTGTCAGTCCTTTGTACTTAAGTCGGCATTGTGCCTTTTGTTTTAAATTCGGATGCAATTTCTGTGCTTCATCGTCAATAAGAAGGTCCAAGGGATACAGTAAACCTAAGGTGAAGCATCCGAATCTGAAACAGGACTCACAGGAGAGGTTCAAATCATAGACAGTTAGAGTGTCAGTCTTTTTGTACTTAAGTCGGCATTGTGCTTTTTGTATTAAATTCGGATGCAATTTTTGTGCTTCATCGTCAATAAGAAGGTCCCAGGTATTCAGTAAACCTGAAGTGAAGCACCGAAATCTAAAACTAGACTCACAGGAGATTTTCAAATCATAGAAAGTTAGAGTGTCAGTCCTCCTGTACTTAAGTCGGCATTGTGCCTTTTGTATTAAATTTGGATGCAATTTCTGTGTTTCATCGTCAATAAGAAGGTCCAAGGTATACAGTAAACCTGAAGTGAAGCATCGGAATCTAATACTGCGCCCACAGGAGAGGTTGAAATCATAGATGGTTAGGGTGTCACTCATCTTGTACTTAAGTCGGCATTGTGCCTTTTGTATTAAATTTGGATGCAATTTCTGTGTTTCATCGTCAATAAGAAGGTCCAAGGGATACAGTAAACCTGAAGTGAAGCATCGGAATCTAATACTGCGCTCACAGGAGAGGTTGAAATCATAGAAGGTTAGAGTGTCACTCATCTTGTACTTAAGTCGGCATTGTGCCTTTAGTATTAAATTCGGATGCAATTTCTGTGTTTCATCGTCAATAGGAAGGGCCTAGGTATACAGTAAACCTGAAGTGAAGCATCGGAATCTAAAACTGGACTCACAGGAGAGGTTCAAATCATAGAAAGTTAGAGTGTCAGTCCTCTTGTACTTAAGTCTGCATCGTGCCTTTTGTATTAAATTCGGATGCATTTTCTGTGTATCATCGTCAATAAGAAGGTCCAAGGTTTACAGTAAACCGGAAGTGAAGCATCGGAATCTAAAACTGGACTCACAGGAGAGGTTCAAATCATAGAAAGTTAGAGTGTCAGTCCTCTTGTACTTAAGTCGGCATTGTGCCTTTTGTATTAAATTCGGATGCAATTTCAGTGTTTGATCATCAATAGGAAGGTCCAAGGTATACAGTAAACCTGAAGTGAAGCATCGGAATCTGAAACTTGACTCACAGGAGTGGTATAAATCAAAGTAAGGTAGAGTGTCTGTCCTCTTGTACTTAAGTCGACATTGTGCCTTTTGTATTAAATTCAGATGCAATATCTGTGTGTCATCGTCAATAAGAAGGTCCAGGGGATACAGTAAACCTGAAGTGAAGCATCGGAATCTAAAATTGGGCTCACAGGACAGGTTTAAATCAAAGAAAGTTAGAGTGTCTGTCCTCTTGTACTTAAGTCGGCATTGTGCCTTTTGTATTAAATTCGGATGCAATTTCTGTGTTTCATCGTCAATAAGAAGGTCCAAGGTATACAGTAAACCTGAAGCGAAGTATCGGAATCTAAAACTGGACCCACAGGAGAGGTTCAAATCATAGAAAGTGAGAGTGTCAGACCTCATGTACTGAAGTCGGCATTGTGCCTTTTGTATTAAATTCGGATGCAATTTCTGTGTTTGATCATCAATAAGAAGGTCCAAGGTATACAGTAAACAAGAAGTGAAGCATCGGAATCAAAAACTCAACTCACAGGAGACGTTCAAATCATAAAAAGTTATAATGTCAGTCCTCTTGTACTTAAGTCAGCATTGTGCCTTTTGGATTAAATTCGGATGCAATTTCTGTGCTTCATCGTCAATAAGAAGGTGCAACGGATACGGTAAGATTGAAGTGAAGCATAGGAGTTAAAAACTTGACTCACAGGAGAGGTTTAAATCAAAGAAAGTTAGAGTATCTGTCCGCTTGTACTTAAGTCGGCATTGTGCCTTTTGTATTAAATTCGGATGCAATTTCTGTGTTTCATCGTCAATAAGAAGGTCCAAGGTATACTGTAAACCTGAAGTGAAGCATCAGAATCTAAAACTGGACTCACAGGAGAGGTTCAAATCATAGAAAGTTAGAGTGTCAATCTTCTTGTGCTTCAGTCGGCATTGTGCCTTTTGTACTAAATTCGGATGCAATTTCTTTGTTTCATCGTCAATAAGATGGTCTTAGGTATACTGTAAACCTGAAGTGAAGCATCGGAATCTAAAACTAGACTCACAGGAGAGGTTCAAATCATAGAAAGTGAGAGTGTTAGTCCTCATGTACTTAGGTCGGCATTGTGCCTTTTGTATTAAATTCGGATGCAATTTCTGTGTTTGATCATCAATAAGAAGGTCCAAGGTATACAGTAAACCTGAAGTGAAGCATCGGAATCTAAAACTCAACTCACAGGAGAGATTCAAATCATAAAAAGTTATAATGTCAGTCCCCTTACACTTAAGTCGACATTATGCCTTTTGTATTGATTTCGGATGCAATTTCAGTGTTTCATCGTCAATAAGAAGGTCTTAGGTATACTGTAAACCTGAAGTGAAGCATCGGAATCTAAAACTGGACGCACAGGAGAGGTTCAAATCATAGAAAGTGAGAGTGTCAGACCACATGTACTTAAGTCGGCATTGTGCCTTTTGTATTAAATTCGGATGCTATTTCTGTGTTTCATCATCAATAAGAAGGTCCAAGGTATACAGTAAACCTGAAGAGAAGCATCGGAATCTAAAACTCAACTCACAGGAGACGTTCAAATCATAGAAAGTTATAATGTCAGTCCACTTGTACTTAAGTCGGCATTGTGCCTTTTGTATTAAATTTGGATGCAATTTCTGTGTTTCATCGTCAATAAGAAGGTCCAAGGGATACAGTAAATCTGAAGTGAAGCACCGGAATCTAATACTGCGCTCACAGGAGAGGTTGAAATCATAGAAGGTTAGAGTGTCACTCATCTTGTACTTAAGTCGGCATTGTCCCTTATGTATAAAATTCGGATGCAATTTCTGTGTTTCATCGTCAATAAGAAGGGCCTAGGTATACAGTAAACCTGAAGTGAAGCATCGGATTCTAAAACTGGACTCACAGGAGAGGTTCAAATCATAGAAAGTTAGAGTGTCAGTACTCTTGTACTTAAGTCTGCATCGTGCCTTTTGTATTAAATTCGGATACAATTTCTGTGTATCATCGTCAATAAGAGGGTCCAAGGTTTACAGTAAACCGGAAGTGAAGCATCGGAATCTAAAACTGGACTCACAGGAGAGGTTCAAATCATAGGAAGTTAGAGTGTCAGTCCTTTGTACTTAAGTCGGCATTGTGCCTTTTGTTTTAAATTCGGATGCAATTTCTGTGCTTCATCGTCAATAAGAAGGTCCAAGGGATACAGTAAACCTAAGGTGAAGCATCCGAATCTGAAACAGGACTCACAGGAGAGGTTCAAATCATAGACAGTTAGAGTGTCAGTCATTTTGTACTTAAGTCGGCATTGTGCCTTTTGTATTAAATTCGGATGCAATTTTTGTGCTTCATCGTCAATAAGAAGGTCCCAGGTATTCAGTAAACCTGAAGTGAAGCACCGAAATCTAAAACTAGACTCACAGGAGATTTTCAAATCATAGAAAGTTAGAGTGTCAGTCCTCCTGTACTTAAGTCGGCATTGTGCCTTTTGTATTAAATTTGGATGCAATTTCTGTGTTTCATCGTCAATAAGAAGGTCCAAGGGATACAGTAAACCTGAAGTGAAGCATCGGAATCTAATACTGCGCTCACAGGAGAGGTTGAAATCATAGAAGGTTAGAGTGTCACTCATCTTGTACTTAAGTCGGCATTGTGCCTTTAGTATTAAATTCGGATGCAATTTCTGTGTTTCATCGTCAATAGGAAGGGCCTAGGTATACAGTAAACCTGAAGTGAAGCATCGGAATCTAAAACTGGACTCACAGGAGAGGTTCAAATCATAGAAAGTTAGAGTGTCAGTCCTCTTGTACTTAAGTCTGCATCGTGCCTTTTGTATTAAATTCGGATGCATTTTCTGTGTATCATCGTCAATAAGAAGGTCCAAGGTTTACAGTAAACCGGAAGTGAAGCATCGGAATCTAAAACTGGACTCACAGGAGAGGTTCAAATCATAGAAAGTTAGAGTGTCAGTCCTCTTGTACTTAAGTCGGCATTGTGCCTTTTGTATTAAATTCGGATGCAATTTCAGTGTTTGATCATCAATAGGAAGGTCCAAGGTATACAGTAAACCTGAAGTGAAGCATCGGAATCTGAAACTTGACTCACAGGAGTGGTATAAATCAAAGTAAGGTAGAGTGTCTGTCCTCTTGTACTTAAGTCGACATTGTGCCTTTTGTATTAAATTCAGATGCAATATCTGTGTGTCATCGTCAATAAGAAGGTCCAGGGGATACAGTAAACCTGAAGTGAAGCATCGGAATCTAAAATTGGGCTCACAGGACAGGTTTAAATCAAAGAAAGTTAGAGTGTCTGTCCTCTTGTACTTAAGTCGGCATTGTGCCTTTTGTATTAAATTCGGATGCAATTTCTGTGTTTCATCGTCAATAAGAAGGTCCAAGGTATACAGTAAACCTGAAGCGAAGTATCGGAATCTAAAACTGGACCCACAGGAGAGGTTCAAATCATAGAAAGTGAGAGTGTCAGACCTCATGTACTGAAGTCGGCATTGTGCCTTTTGTATTAAATTCGGATGCAATTTCTGTGTTTGATCATCAATAAGAAGGTCCAAGGTATACAGTAAACAAGAAGTGAAGCATCGGAATCAAAAACTCAACTCACAGGAGACGTTCAAATCATAAAAAGTTATAATGTCAGTCCTCTTGTACTTAAGTCAGCATTGTGCCTTTTGTATTAAATTCGGATGCAATTTCTGTGCTTCATCGTCAATAAGAAGGTCCAACGGATACGGTAAGATTGAAGTGAAGCATAGGAGTTAAAAACTTGACTCACAGGAGAGGTTTAAATCAAAGAAAGTTAGAGTATCTGTCCGCTTGTACTTAAGTCGGCATTGTGCCTTTTGTATTAAATTCGGATGCAATTTCTGTGTTTCATCGTCAATAAGAAGGTCCAAGGTATACTGTAAACCTGAAGTGAAGCATCAGAATCTAAAACTGGACTCACAGGAGAGGTTCAAATCATAGAAAGTTAGAGTGTCAATCTTCTTGTGCTTCAGTCGGCATTGTGCCTTTTGTACTAAATTCGGATGCAATTTCTTTGTTTCATCGTCAATAAGATGGTCTTAGGTATACTGTAAACCTGAAGTGAAGCATCGGAATCTAAAACTAGACTCACAGGAGAGGTTCAAATCATAGAAAGTGAGAGTGTTAGTCCTCATGTACTTAGGTCGGCATTGTGCCTTTTGTATTAAATTCGGATGCAATTTCTGTGTTTGATCATCAATAAGAAGGTCCAAGGTATACAGTAAACCTGAAGTGAAGCATCGGAATCTAAAACTCAACTCACAGGAGAGATTCAAATCATAAAAAGTTATAATGTCAGTCCCCTTACACTTAAGTCGACATTATGCCTTTTGTATTGATTTCGGATGCAATTTCAGTGTTTCATCGTCAATAAGAAGGTCTTAGGTATACTGTAAACCTGAAGTGAAGCATCGGAATCTAAAACTGGACGCACAGGAGAGGTTCAAATCATAGAAAGTGAGAGTGTCAGACCACATGTACTTAAGTCGGCATTGTGCCTTTTGTATTAAATTCGGATGCTATTTCTGTGTTTCATCATCAATAAGAAGGTCCAAGGTATACAGTAAACCTGAAGAGAAGCATCGGAATCTAAAACTCAACTCACAGGAGACGTTCAAATCATAGAAAGTTATAATGTCAGTCCACTTGTACTTAAGTCGGCATTGTGCCTTTTGTATTAAATTTGGATGCAATTTCTGTGTTTCATCGTCAATAAGAAGGTCCAAGGGATACAGTAAATCTGAAGTGAAGCACCGGAATCTAATACTGCGCTCACAGGAGAGGTTGAAATCATAGAAGGTTAGAGTGTCACTCATCTTGTACTTAAGTCGGCATTGTCCCTTTTGTATAAAATTCGGATGCAATTTCTGTGTTTCATCGTCAATAAGAAGGGCCTAGGTATACAGTAAACCTGAAGTGAAGCATCGGATTCTAAAACTGGACTCACAGGAGAGGTTCAAATCATAGAAAGTTAGAGTGTCAGTACTCTTGTACTTAAGTCTGCATCGTGCCTTTTGTATTAAATTCGGATACAATTTCTGTGTATCATCGTCAATAAGAGGGTCCAAGGTTTACAGTAAACCGGAAGTGAAGCATCGGAATCTAAAACTGGACTCACAGGAGAGGTTCAAATCATAGGAAGTTAGAGTGTCAGTCCTTTGTACTTAAGTCGGCATTGTGCCTTTTGTTTTAAATTCGGATGCAATTTCTGTGCTTCATCGTCAATAAGAAGGTCCAAGGGATACAGTAAACCTAAGGTGAAGCATCCGAATCTGAAACAGGACTCACAGGAGAGGTTCAAATCATAGACAGTTAGAGTGTCAGTCATTTTGTACTTAAGTCGGCATTGTGCCTTTTGTATTAAATTCGGATGCAATTTTTGTGCTTCATCGTCAATAAGAAGGTCCCAGGTATTCAGTAAACCTGAAGTGAAGCACCGAAATCTAAAACTAGACTCACAGGAGATTTTCAAATCATAGAAAGTTAGAGTGTCAGTCCTCCTGTACTTAAGTCGGCATTGTGCCTTTTGTATTAAATTTGGATGCAATTTCTGTGTTTCATCGTCAATAAGAAGGTCCAAGGTATACAGTAAACCTGAAGTGAAGCATCGGAATCTAATACTGCGCCCACAGGAGAGGTTGAAATCATAGAAGGTTAGGGTGTCACTCATCTTGTACTTAAGTCGGCATTGTGCCTTTTGTATTAAATTTGGATGCAATTTCTGTGTTTCATCGTCAATAAGAAGGTCCAAGGGATACAGTAAACCTGAAGTGAAGCATCGGAATCTAATACTGCGCTCACAGGAGAGGTTGAAATCATAGAAGGTTAGAGTGTCACTCATCTTGTACTTAAGTCGGCATTGTGCCTTTAGTATTAAATTCGGATGCAATTTCTGTGTTTCATCGTCAATAAGAAGGGCCTAGGTATACAGTAAACCTGAAGTGAAGCATCGGAATCTAAAACTGGACTCACAGGAGAGGTTCAAATCATAGAAAGTTAGAGTGTCAGTCCTCTTGTACTTAAGTCTGCATCGTGCCTTTTGTATTAAATTCGGATGCATTTTCTGTGTATCATCGCCAATAAGAAGGTCCAAGGTTTACAGTAAACCGGAAGTGAAGCATCGGAATCTAAAACTGGACTCACAGGAGAGGTTCAAATCATAGAAAGTTAGAGTGTCAGTCCTCTTGTACTTAAGTCGGCATTGTGCCTTTTGTTTTAAATTCGGATGCAATTTCTGTGTTTCATCGTCAATAAGAAGATCCAACGGATACAGTTGGCCTGAAGTGAAGCATCGGAATCGAAACTCGACTCACAGGAGAGGTTTAAATCAAAGAAAGGTAGGGTGTATGTCCTCTTGTACTTAAGTCGGCATTGTACCTTTTGTATTGAATTCGGATGCAATTTCTGTGTTTCATCGTCAATAAGAAGGTCCTAGGTATACAGTAAACCTGAAGTGAAGCATCGGAATCTAAAACTGGACTCACAGGAGAGGTTCAAATCATAGAAAGTTAGAGTGTCAGTCCTCTTGTACTTAAGTCGGCATTGTGCCTTTGTATTACATTCGGATGCAATTTCTGTGTTTCATCGTCAATTAGAAGGTCTTAGGTATACTGTAAACCTGAAGTGAAGCATCGGAATCTAAAACTGGACTCACAGGAGAGTTTCAAATCATAGAAAGTGAGAGTGTCAGTCCTCATGTACTTAAGTCGGCATTGCGCCTTTTGCATTTAATTCGGATGCAATTTCTGAGTTTAATCATCAATAAGAAAGTCCAAGGTATACAGTAAACATGAAGTTAAGCATCGGAATCTAAAACTCAACTCACAGGAGAGATTCAAATCATAGAAAGTTATAGTGTCAGTCCACTTGTACTTAAGTCGGCATTGTGCCTTTTGTGTTAAATTCGGATGCAATTTCTGTGTTTCATCGTCAATAAGAAGGTCCAAGGGATACAGTAAACCTGAAGTGAAGCATCGGAATCTAAAACGGGACTCACAGGAGAGGTTCAAATCACAGAAAGTTAGACTGTCAGTCGTCTTGTACTTAAGACGGCATTGTGCCTTTTGTATAGAATTCAGATGCAATTTCTATGTTTCATCGTCAATAAGAAGGTCCAAGGTATACAGTAAAACTGAAGAGAAGCATCGGAATCTAAAACTGGACTCACAGGAGAGGTTCACATCATAGAAAGTTAGAGTTTCAGTCCTCTTGTGCTTAAGTCAGCATTGTGCCTTTTGTATTAAATTCGGATGAAATATCTGTGCTTCATCGTCAATAAGAAGGTCCAAGGGATACAATAAACCAGAAGTGAAGCATCGGTATCTAAAACTAGACACACAGGAGAGGTTCAAATCATAGAAAGTTAGACTGTCCGTCCTCTTGTACTTAAGTCGGCATTGTGCCTTTTGTAATAAATTCGGAAGCAATTTCTGTGCTTCATCGTAAATAAGAAGGTCAAGGGATACAGTAAACCTGAAGTGAAGCATCGGAATCTAAAACTGGACGCACAGGAGAGGTTCAAATCATAGAAAGTGAGAGTGTCAGACCACATGTACTTAAGTCGGCATTGTGCCTTTTGTATTAAATTCGGATGCTATTTCTGTGTTTCATCATCAATAAGAAGGTCCAAGGTATACAGTAAACCTGAAGAGAAGCATCGGAATCTAAAACTCAACTCACAGGAGACGTTCAAATCATAGAAAGTTATAATGTCAGTCCACTTGTACTTAAGTCGGCATTGTGCCTTTTGTATTAAATTTGGATGCAATTTCTGTGTTTCATCGTCAATAAGAAGGTCCAAGGGATACAGTAAATCTGAAGTGAAGCACCGGAATCTAATACTGCGCTCACAGGAGAGGTTGAAATCATAGAAGGTTAGAGTGTCACTCATCTTGTACTTAAGTCGGCATTGTCCCTTTTGTATTAAATTCGGATGCAATTTCTGTGTTTCATCGTCAATAAGAAGGGCCTAGGTATACAGTAAACCTGAAGTGAAGCATCGGATTCTAAAACTGGACTCACAGGAGAGGTTCAAATCATAGAAAGTTAGAGTGTCAGTACTCTTGTACTTAAGTCTGCATCGTGCCTTTTGTATTAAATTCGGATACAATTTCTGTGTATCATCGTCAATAAGAGGGTCCAAGGTTTACAGTAAACCGGAAGTGAAGCATCGGAATCTAAAACTGGACTCACAGGAGAGGTTCAAATCATAGGAAGTTAGAGTGTCAGTCCTTTGTACTTAAGTCGGCATTGTGCCTTTTGTTTTAAATTCGGATGCAATTTCTGTGCTTCATCGTCAATAAGAAGGTCCAAGAGATACAGTAAACCTAAGGTGAAGCATCCGAATCTGAAACAGGACTCACAGGAGAGGTTCAAATCATAGACAGTTAGAGTGTCAGTCATTTTGTACTTAAGTCGGCATTGTGCCTTTTGTATTAAATTCGGATGCAATTTTTGTGCTTCATCGTCAATAAGAAGATCCAACGGATACAGTTGGCCTGAAGTGAAGCATCGGAATCGAAACTCGACTCACAGGAGAGGTTTAAATCAAAGAAAGGTAGGGTGTCTGTCCTCTTGTACTTAAGTCGGCATTGTACCTTTTGTATTGAATTCGGATGCAATTTCTGTGTTTCATCGTCAATAAGAAGGTCCTAGGTATACAGTAAACCTGAAGTGAAGCATCGGAATCTAAAACTGGACTCACAGGAGAGGTTCAAATCATAGAAAGTTAGAGTGTCAGTCCTCTTGTACTTAAGTCGGCATTGTGCCTTTGTATTACATTCGGATGCAATTTCTGTGTTTCATCGTCAATTAGAAGGTCTTAGGTATACTGTAAACCTGAAGTGAAGCATCGGAATCTAAAACTGGACTCACAGGAGAGTTTCAAATCATAGAAAGTGAGAGTGTCAGTCCTCATGTACTTAAGTCGGCATTGCGCCTTTTGCATTTAATTCGGATGCAATTTCTGAGTTTAATCATCAATAAGAAAGTCCAAGGTATACAGTAAACATGAAGTTAAGCATCGGAATCTAAAACTCAACTCACAGGAGAGATTCAAATCATAGAAAGTTATAGTGTCAGTCCACTTGTACTTAAGTCGGCATTGTGCCTTTTGTGTTAAATTCGGATGCAATTTCTGTGTTTCATCGTCAATAAGAAGGTCCAAGGGATACAGTAAACCTGAAGTGAAGCATCGGAATCTAAAACGGGACTCACAGGAGAGGTTCAAATCACAGAAAGTTAGACTGTCAGTCGTCTTGTACTTAAGACGGCATTGTGCCTTTTGTATAGAATTCAGATGCAATTTCTATGTTTCATCGTCAATAAGAAGGTCCAAGGTATACAGTAAAACTGAAGAGAAGCATCGGAATCTAAAACTGGACTCACAGGAGAGGTTCACATCATAGAAAGTTAGAGTTTCAGTCCTCTTGTACTTAAGTCAGCATTGTGCCTTTTGTATTAAATTCGGATGAAATATCTGTGCTTCATCGTCAATAAGAAGGTCCAAGGGATACAATAAACCAGAAGTGAAGCATCGGTATCTAAAACTAGACTCACAGGAGAGGTTCAAATCATAGAAAGTTAGACTGTCCGTCCTCTTGTACTTAAGTCGGCATTGTGCCTTTTGTAATAAATTCGGATGCAATTTCTGTGCTTCATCGTAAATAAGAAGGTCAAGGGATACAGTAAACCTGAAGTGAAGCATCGGAATCTAAAACTGGACTCACAGGAGAGGTTCAAATCATAGAAAGTTAGAGTGTCAGTCCTCTTGTACTTAAGTCTGCATTGTGCCTTTTGTATTAAATTCTGATGCAATATCTGTGTTTCATCGTCAATAAGAGGGTCCAAGGTATACAGGAAAATTAAAGTGAAGCATCGGAATCTAAAACTGGACTCACAGGAGAGGTTCAAATCATAGAAAGTTATAGGGTCAGTCCTCTTGTACTTAAGTCGGCATTGTGCATTTTGTATTAATTTCGGATGCAATTTCTGTGTTTCATCGTCAGTAAGAAGGACTTCGGTATACTGTAAACCTGAAGTAAAGCATCAAAATCTAAAACTGGACTCACAAGAGAGGTTCAAATCATAGAAAGTGAGAGTGTCAGTCCTCATGTACTTAAGCCGGCATTGTGCCTTTTGTATTAAATTCGGATGCAATTTCTGTGTGTGATCATCAATAAGAAGGTCCAAGGTATATAGTAAACCTGAAGTGAAGCATCCGAATCGAAAACTGGACTCACGGGAGAGGTCCAAATCATAGAAAGTTAGATTGTCGTTCCCCTTATACTTAAGTCGACATTGTGCCTTTTGTATTGAATTCGGATGCAATTTCTGTGTTTTATCGTCAATAAGAAGGTCAAAGGGATACAGTAAACCTGAAGTGAAGCATCGGACTCTGAAACTGGACTCACAGGAGTAGTTTAAATCAAAGAAAGTTAGAGTGTCAGTCCTCTTGTACTTAAGTCGGCATTGTACCTTTTGTATTAAATTCGGATGCAATTTCTGTGTTTGAACATCAATAGGAAGGTCCAAGGTATACAGTAAACCTGAAGTGAAGCATCGGAATCTAAAACTGGACTCACAGGAGAGGTTGAAATCATAGAAGGTTAGACTGTCGCTCCTTTTCTACTTAGGTCGGCATTGTGCATTTTGTATTAAATTCGGATGCAATTTCTGTGTTTCATCGTCAATAAGAAGGTCCAAGGGATACACTAAACCTGAAGTGAAGCATCGGAATCTAAAACTGGGCTCACAGGACATGTTTAAATCAAAGAAAGTTGGAGTGTCTGTCCTCTTGTACCTAAGTCGGCATTGTGCCTTTTGTATTAAATTCGGATGCAATTTCTGTGTTTCATCGTCCATAAGAAGGTCCAAGGTATACAGTAAACCTGAAGTGAAGCATCGGAATCTAAAACTGGACTCACAGGAGAGGTTCAAATCATAGAAAGTTAGAGCGTCAGTCCTCTTGTACTTAAGTCGGCATTGTGACTTTTGTATTAAATTCGGATGCAATTTCTGTGTTTCATCGTCAATAAGAAGGTCTTAGGTATACTGTAAACCTGAAGTGAAGCATCGGAATCTAAAACTGGACCCACAGGAGAGGTTCAAATCATAGAAAGTGAGAGTGTCAGACCTCATGTACATAAGTCGGCATTGTGCCTTTTGTATTAAATTCGGATGCAATTTCTGTGTTTCATCATCAATAAGAAGGTCCAAGGTATGCAGTAAACCTGAAGTGAAGCATCGGAATCTAAAACTCAACTCACAGGAGACGTTCAAATCATAGAAAGTTATAATGTCAGTCCACTTGTACTTAAGTCGGCATTGTGCCTTTTATATTAAATTCGGATGCAATTTCTGTGTTTCATCGTCAATAAGAAGGTTTAAGCTATATAGTAAACCTGAAGTGAAGCATCCGAATCTAAAACTGGACTCACTGGAGAGGTTCAAAACAGAAAGTTAGAGTGTCAGTCATCTTGTACTTAAGTCGGCATAGTGCATTTTGTATTAAATTCGGATGCAATTTCTGTGCTTCATCGTCAATAAGAAGGTCCAAGGGATACAGTAAACCTAAGGTGAAGCATCCGAATCTGAAACAGGACTCACAGGAGAGGTTCAAATCATAGAAAGTTAGAGTGTCAGTCATTTTGTACTTAAGTCGGCATTGTGCCTTTTGTTTTAAATTCGGATGCAATTTCTGTGCTTCATCGTCAATAAGAAGGTCCAAGGGATTCAGTAAACCTGAAGTGAAGCGTCGGAATCTCGAACTCAACACACAGGAGTGGTTCAAATCATAGAAAGTTAGAGTGTCAGTCCTCATGTACTTAAGTCGGCATTGTGCCTTTGTTTTAAATTCGGATGCAATTTCTGTGCTGCATCGTCAATAAGAAGATCCAACGGATACAGTAGGCCTGAAGTGAAGGATCGGAATCGAAACTTGACTCACAGGAGAGGTTTAAATCAAAGAAAGGTAGAGTGTCTGTCCTCTTGTACTTAAGTCGGCATTGTGCCTTTTGTATTACATTCGGATCCAATTTCTGTGTTTCATCGTCAATTAGTAGGTCTTAGGTATACCGTAAACCTGAAGTGAAGCATCGGAATGTAAACTGGACACACAGGACAGGTTCAAATCATAGAAAGTGAGAGTGTCAGTCCTCATGTACTTAAGCCGGCATTGTGCCTTTTGTATTAAATTCGGATGCAATTTCTGTGTTTCATCGTCAATAAGAAGGTCCAAGGTATATAGTAAACCTGAAGTGAAGCATCCGAATCTAGAACTGGACTCACAGGAGAGGTTCACATCATAGAAAGTTAGAGTTATAGTCCTCTTGTACTTAAGTCGGCATTGTGCCTTTTGTATTAAATTCGGATAGAATTTCTGTGTTTCATCGACAATAAGAAGGTCCAAGGGATACAGTAAACCTGAAGTGAAGCATCGGAATCTAAAACAAGACTCACAGGAGAGGTTCAATTCATAGAAAGTTAGACTGTCAGTCCTCTTGTACTTACGTCGGCATTGTGCCTTTTGTATTACATTCGGATGCAATTTCTGAGCTTCATCGTAAATAAGAAGGTCAAGGGATACAGTAAACCTGAAGTGAAGCGTCGGAATCTAGAACTCAACTCACAGGAGTGGTTCAAATCATAGAAAGTTAGAGTGTCTGTCCTCTTGTACTTAAGTCGGCATTGTGCCTTTTGTATTAAATTCGGATGAAATATCTGTGTTTCATCGTCAATAAGAAGGTCCAAGGGATACAGTAAACCAGAAGTGAAGCATCGGAATCTAAAACTAGACCCACAGGAGAGGTTCAAATCATAGAAAGTTAGACTGTCCGTCCTCTTGTACTTAAGTCGGCATTGTGCCTTTTGTAATAAATTCGGATGCAATTTCTATGCTTCATCGTAAATAAGAAGGTCAAGGGATACAGTGAACCTGAAGTGAAGCATCGGAATCTAAAACTGGACTCACAGGAGAGGTTCAAATCAATGAAAGTTAGAGTGTCAGTCCTCTTGTACTTAAGTCTGCATCACGCCTTTTGTATTAAATTCGGATGCAATTTCTGTGTATCATCGTCAATAAGAAGGTCCAAGGTTTACAGTAAACCGGAAGTGAAGCATCGGAATCTAAAACTGGACTCACAGGAGAGGTTGAAATCATAGAAAGTTAGAGTGTCAGTCCTCTTGTACTTAAGTCGGCATTGTGCCTTTTGTTTTAAATTCGGATGCAATTTCTGTGCTTCATCGTCAATAAGAAGATCCAACGGATACAGTAGGCCTGAAGTGAAGCATCGGAATCGAAACTTGACTCACAGGAGAGGTTTAAATCAAAGAAAGGTAGAGTGTCTGTCCTCTTGTACTTAAGTCGGCATTGTGCCTTTTGTATTACATTCGGATCCAATTTCTGTGTTTCATCGTCAATTAGAAGGTCTTAGGTATACTGTAAACCTGAAGTGAAGCATCGGAATGTAAACTGAACACACAGGAGAGGTTCAAATCATAGAAAGTGAGAGTGTCAGTCCTCATGTACTTAAGCCGGCATTGTGCCTTTTGTATTAAATTCGGATGCAATTTCTGTGTTTCATCGTCAATAAGAAGGTCCAAGGTATATAGTGAACCTGAAGTGAAGCATCCGAATCTAGATCTGGACTCACAGGAGAGGTTCAAATCATAGAAAGTTAGAGTGTCAGGCATCTTGTACTTAAGTCGGTATTGTGCCTCTTGTATAAATTTCGGATGCAATTTCTATGTTTCATCGTCAATAAGAAGGTCCAAGGTATACTGTAAAACTGAAGAGAAGCATCGGAATCTAAAACTGGACTCACAGGAGAGGTTCACATCATGGAAAGTTAGAGTTATAGTCCTCTTGTACTTAAGTCAGCATTGTGCCTTTGGTATTAAATTCGGATAGAATTTCTGTGTTTCATCGACAATAAGAAGGTCCAAGTGATACAGTAAACCTGAAGTGAAGCATCGGAATCTAAAACAAGACTCACAGGAGAGGTTCAATTCATAGAAAGTTAGACTGTCAGTCCTCTTGTACTTACGTCGGCATTGTGCCTTTTGTATTACATTCGGATGCAATTTCTAAGCTTCATCGTAAATAAGAAGGTCAAGGGATACAGTAAACCTGAAGTGAAGCATCGGAATCTAAAACTTGACTCACAGGAGTGGTTTTAATCAAAGAAAGGTAGAGTGTCTTTCCTCTTGTACTTTAGTCGACATTGTGCCTTTTCTATTAATTTCGGATGCAATTTCTGTGTTTCATCGTAAATAAGAAGGTCTTAGGTATACTGTAAACCTGAAGTGAAGAATCGGAATGTAAACTGGACACACAGGAGAGGTTCAAATCATAGAAAGTGAGAATGTCAGTCCTCATGTACTTAAGCCGGCATTGTGCCTTTTGTATTAAATTCGGATGCAATTTCTGTGTTTGATCATCGATAAGAAGGTCCAAGGTATACAGTAAACATGAAGTTAAGCATCGGAATCTAAAACTCAACTCACAGGTGAGGTTCAAATCATAGAATGTTATAGTGTCAGTCCTCTTGTACTTATGTCGGCATTGTGCCTTTTGTGTTAAATTCGGATGCAATTTCTGTGTTTCATCGTCAATAAGAAGGTCCAAGGTATATAGTAAACCTGAAGTGAAGCATCGGAATCTAAAACTGGACTCACAGGAGAGGTTCAAATCATAGAAAGTGAGAGTGTCAGTTCTCTTGTACTTAAGTCGGCATTGTGCCTTTTGTATTAAATTCGGATGCAATTTCTGTGTTTCATCGTCAATAAGAAGGTCCATGGGATACAGTAAACCTGAAGTGATGCATCGGAATCTAAAACTGGACTCACAGGAGAGGTTCAAATCATAGAAAGTTAGAGTGTCTGTCCTCTTGTACTTAAGTCGGCATTGTGCCTTTTGTATTAAATTCGCATGGAATTTCTGTGTTTCATCGTCAATATGATGGTCCAAGGTATACAGTAAATCTGAAGTGAAGCATCGGAATCTAAAACTGGACTCACAGGTGAGGTTCAAATCATAGAAAGTTAGAGTGTGAGTCCTCTTGTACTTTAGTCGGCATTGTGCCTTTTGTATTAAATTCGGATGCAATGTCTGTGTTTCATCGTCAATAAGAAGGACCAAGGGATACAGTAAACCTGAAGTGAAGAATCGGAATCTAAAACTGGGCCCACTGGAGAGGTTCAAATCATAGAAAGTTAGAGTGTCTGTCCTCTTGTTCTTAAGTCTGCATTGTAACTTTTGTATTAAATTCGGAAGCACTTTCTGTTTTTGATCATCAATAAGAAGTTCCAAGGTATACAGTAAACCTGAAGTGTAGCATCGGAATCTAAAACTGGACTCACAGGAGAGGTTTAAATCAAAGAAAGTTAGAGTGCCAGTCGTCTTGTACTTATGTCGGCATTGTGCCTTTTGTATAAAATTCGGATGCAATTTCTGTGTTTCATCGTCAATAAGAAGGTCCAAGGTATATAGTAAACCTGAAGTGAAGCATCGGAATCTAAAACTGGACTCACAGGAGACGTTCAAATCATAGAAAGTGAGAGTGTCAGTTCTCTTGTACTTAAGTCGGCATTGTGCCTTTGGATATTAAATTCGGATGCAATTTCTGTGTTTCATCGTCAATAAGAAGGTCCAAGGTATATAGTAAACCTGAAGTGAAGCATCCGAATCTAGAACTGGACTCACAGGTGAGGTTCAAATCATAGAAAGTTAGAGTGTCAGGCATCTTGTACTTAAGTCGGCATTGTGCCTCTTGTATAAATTTAGGATGCAATTTCTATGTTTCATCGTCAATAAGAAGGTCCAAGGTATACTGTAAAACTGAAGAGAAGCATCGGAATCCAAAACTGGACTCACAGGAGAGGTTCACATCATAGAAAGTTAGAGTCATAGTCCTCTTGTACTTAAGTCGGCATTGTGCCCTTTGTATTAAATTCGTATAGAATTTCTGCGTTTCATCGACAATAAGAAGGTCGAAGGGATACAGTAAACCTGAAGTGAAGCATCGGAATCTAAAACAAGACTCACAGGAGAGGTTCAATTCATAGAAAGTTAGACTGTCAGTCCTCTTGTACTTACGTCGGCATTGTGCCTTTTGTATTACATTCGGATGCAATTTCTGAGCTTCATCGTAAATAAGAAGGTCAAGGGATACAGTAAACCTGAAGTGAAGCATCGGAATCTAAAACTTGACTCACAGGAGAGGTTTCAATCAAAGAAAGGTGGAGTGTCTTTCCTCTTGTACTTTAGTCTGCATTGTGCCTTTTGTATTGAATTCGGATGCAATTTCTGTGTTTTTATCGTCAATAAGTAGGTCCAAGGTATACAGTAAACCTGAAGTGAAGCATCGGAATCTAAAACTGGACTCACAGGAGAGGTTCAAATCATAGAAAGTTAGAGTGTCAGTCCTCTTGTACTTATGTCGGCATTGTGCCTTTTCTATTAATTTCGGATGCAATTTCTGTGTTTCATCGTCAATAAGAAGGTCTTAGGTATACTGTAAACCTGAAGTGAAGCATCGGAATGTAAACTGGACACACGGGAGAGGTTCAAATCATAGAAAGTGAGAGTGTCAGTCCTCACGTACTTAAGCCGGCATTGTGCCTTTTGTATTAAATTCGGATGCAATTTCTGTGTTTGATCATCGATAAGAAGGTCCAAGGTATACAGTAAACATGAAGTTAAGCATCGGAATCTAAAACTCAACTCACAGGAGAGGTTCAAATCATAGAATGTTATAGTGTCAGTCCTCTTGTACTTATGTCGGCATTGTGCCTTTTGTATAGAATTCGGATGCAATTTCTATGTTTCATCGTCAATAAGAAGGTCCAAGGTATACTGTAAAACTGAAGAGAAGCATCGGAATCTAAAACTGGACTCACAGGAGAGGTTCACATCATGGAAAGTTAGAGTTATAGTCCTCTTGTACTTAAGTCAGCATTGTGCCTTTGGTATTAAATTCGGATAGAATTTCTGTGTTTCATCGACAATAAGAAGGTCCAAGTGATACAGTAAACCTGAAGTGAAGCATCGGAATCTAAAACAAGACTCACAGGAGAGGTTCAATTCATAGAAAGTTAGACTGTCAGTCCTCTTGTACTTACGTCGGCATTGTGCCTTTTGTATTACATTCGGATGCAATTTCTAAGCTTCATCGTAAATAAGAAGGTCAAGGGATACAGTAAACCTGAAGTGAAGCATCGGAATCTAAAACTTGACTCACAGGAGTGGTTTTAATCAAAGAAAGGTAGAGTGTCTTTCCTCTTGTACTTTAGTCGACATTGTGCCTTTTCTATTAATTTCGGATGCAATTTCTGTGTTTCATCGTAAATAAGAAGGTCTTAGGTATACTGTAAACCTGAAGTGAAGAATCGGAATGTAAACTGGACACACAGGAGAGGTTCAAATCATAGAAAGTGAGAATGTCAGTCCTCATGTACTTAAGCCGGCATTGTGCCTTTTGTATTAAATTCGGATGCAATTTCTGTGTTTGATCATCGATAAGAAGGTCCAAGGTATACAGTAAACATGAAGTTAAGCATCGGAATCTAAAACTCAACTCACAGGTGAGGTTCAAATCATAGAATGTTATAGTGTCAGTCCTCTTGTACTTATGTCGGCATTGTGCCTTTTGTGTTAAATTCGGATGCAATTTCTGTGTTTCATCGTCAATAAGAAGGTCCAAGGTATATAGTAAACCTGAAGTGAAGCATCGGAATCTAAAACTGGACTCACAGGAGAGGTTCAAATCATAGAAAGTGAGAGTGTCAGTTCTCTTGTACTTAAGTCGGCATTGTGCCTTTTGTATTAAATTCGGATGCAATTTCTGTGTTTCATCGTCAATAAGAAGGTCCATGGGATACAGTAAACCTGAAGTGATGCATCGGAATCTAAAACTGGACTCACAGGAGAGGTTCAAATCATAGAAAGTTAGAGTGTCTGTCCTCTTGTACTTAAGTCGGCATTGTGCCTTTTGTATTAAATTCGCATGGAATTTCTGTGTTTCATCGTCAATATGATGGTCCAAGGTATACAGTAAATCTGAAGTGAAGCATCGGAATCTAAAACTGGACTCACAGGTGAGGTTCAAATCATAGAAAGTTAGAGTGTGAGTCCTCTTGTACTTTAGTCGGCATTGTGCCTTTTGTATTAAATTCGGATGCAATGTCTGTGTTTCATCGTCAATAAGAAGGACCAAGGGATACAGTAAACCTGAAGTGAAGAATCGGAATCTAAAACTGGGCCCACTGGAGAGGTTCAAATCATAGAAAGTTAGAGTGTCTGTCCTCTTGTTCTTAAGTCTGCATTGTAACTTTTGTATTAAATTCGGAAGCACTTTCTGTTTTTGATCATCAATAAGAAGTTCCAAGGTATACAGTAAACCTGAAGTGTAGCATCGGAATCTAAAACTGGACTCACAGGAGAGGTTTAAATCAAAGAAAGTTAGAGTGCCAGTCGTCTTGTACTTATGTCGGCATTGTGCCTTTTGTATAAAATTCGGATGCAATTTCTGTGTTTCATCGTCAGTAAGAAGGTCCAAGGTATATAGTAAACCTGAAGTGAAGCATCGGAATCTAAAACTGGACTCACAGGAGACGTTCAAATCATAGAAAATGAGAGTGTCAGTTCTCTTGTACTTAAGTCGGCATTGTGCCTTTGGATATTAAATTCGGATGCAATTTCTGTGTTTCATCGTCAATAAGAAGGTCCAAGGTATATAGTAAACCTGAAGTGAAGCATCCGAATCTAGAACTGGACTCACAGGTGAGGTTCAAATCATAGAAAGTTAGAGTGTCAGGCATCTTGTACTTAAGTCGGCATTGTGCCTCTTGTATAAATTTAGGATGCAATTTCTATGTTTCATCGTCAATAAGAAGGTCCAAGGTATACTGTAAAACTGAAGAGAAGCATCGGAATCCAAAACTGGACTCACAGGAGAGGTTCACATCATAGAAAGTTAGAGTCATAGTCCTCTTGTACTTAAGTCGGCATTGTGCCCTTTGTATTAAATTCGTATAGAATTTCTGCGTTTCATCGACAATAAGAAGGTCGAAGGGATACAGTAAACCTGAAGTGAAGCATCGGAATCTAAAACAAGACTCACAGGAGAGGTTCAATTCATAGAAAGTTAGACTGTCAGTCCTCTTGTACTTACGTCGGCATTGTGCCTTTTGTATTACATTCGGATGCAATTTCTAAGCTTCATCGTAAATAAGAAGGTCAAGGGATACAGTAAACCTGAAGTGAAGCATCGGAATCTAAAACTTGACTCACAGGAGTGGTTTTAATCAAAGAAAGGTAGAGTGTCTTTCCTCTTGTACTTTAGTCGACATTGTGCCTTTTCTATTAATTTCGGATGCAATTTCTGTGTTTCATCGTAAATAAGAAGGTCTTAGGTATACTGTAAACCTGAAGTGAAGAATCGGAATGTAAACTGGACACACAGGAGAGGTTCAAATCATAGAAAGTGAGAATGTCAGTCCTCATGTACTTAAGCCGGCATTGTGCCTTTTGTATTAAATTCGGATGCAATTTCTGTGTTTGATCATCTATAAGAAGGTCCAAGGTATACAGTAAACATGAAGTTAAGCATCGGAATCTAAAACTCAACTCACAGGTGAGGTTCAAATCATAGAATGTTATAGTGTCAGTCCTCTTGTACTTATGTCGGCATTGTGCCTTTTGTGTTAAATTCGGATGCAATTTCTGTGTTTCATCGTCAATAAGAAGGTCCAAGGTATATAGTAAACCTGAAGTGAAGCATCGGAATCTAAAACTGGACTCACAGGAGAGGTTCAAATCATAGAAAGTGAGAGTGTCAGTTCTCTTGTACTTAAGTCGGCATTGTGCCTTTTGTATTAAATTCGGATGCAATTTCTGTGTTTCATCGTCAATAAGAAGGTCCATGGGATACAGTAAACCTGAAGTGATGCATCGGAATCTAAAACTGGACTCACAGGAGAGGTTCAAATCATAGAAAGTTAGAGTGTCTGTCCTCTTGTACTTAAGTCGGCATTGTGCCTTTTGTATTAAATTCGCATGGAATTTCTGTGTTTCATCGTCAATATGATGGTCCAAGGTATACAGTAAATCTGAAGTGAAGCATCGGAATCTAAAACTGGACTCACAGGTGAGGTTCAAATCATAGAAAGTTAGAGTGTGAGTCCTCTTGTACTTTAGTCGGCATTGTGCCTTTTGTATTAAATTCGGATGCAATGTCTGTGTTTCATCGTCAATAAGAAGGACCAAGGGATACAGTAAACCTGAAGTGAAGAATCGGAATCTAAAACTGGGCCCACTGGAGAGGTTCAAATCATAGAAAGTTAGAGTGTCTGTCCTCTTGTTCTTAAGTCTGCATTGTAACTTTTGTATTAAATTCGGAAGCACTTTCTGTTTTTGATCATCAATAAGAAGTTCCAAGGTATACAGTAAACCTGAAGTGTAGCATCGGAATCTAAAACTGGACTCACAGGAGAGGTTTAAATCAAAGAAAGTTAGAGTGCCAGTCGTCTTGTACTTATGTCGGCATTGTGCCTTTTGTATAAAATTCGGATGCAATTTCTGTGTTTCATCGTCAATAAGAAGGTCCAAGGTATATAGTAAACCTGAAGTGAAGCATCGGAATCTAAAACTGGACTCACAGGAGACGTTCAAATCATAGAAAGTGAGAGTGTCAGTTCTCTTGTACTTAAGTCGGCATTGTGCCTTTGGATATTAAATTCGGATGCAATTTCTGTGTTTCATCGTCAATAAGAAGGTCCAAGGTATATAGTAAACCTGAAGTGAAGCATCCGAATCTAGAACTGGACTCACAGGTGAGGTTCAAATCATAGAAAGTTAGAGTGTCAGGCATCTTGTACTTAAGTCGGCATTGTGCCTCTTGTATAAATTTAGGATGCAATTTCTATGTTTCATCGTCAATAAGAAGGTCCAAGGTATACTGTAAAACTGAAGAGAAGCATCGGAATCCAAAACTGGACTCACAGGAGAGGTTCACATCATAGAAAGTTAGAGTCATAGTCCTCTTGTACTTAAGTCGGCATTGTGCCCTTTGTATTAAATTCGTATAGAATTTCTGCGTTTCATCGACAATAAGAAGGTCGAAGGGATACAGTAAACCTGAAGTGAAGCATCGGAATCTAAAACAAGACTCACAGGAGAGGTTCAATTCATAGAAAGTTAGACTGTCAGTCCTCTTGTACTTACGTCGGCATTGTGCCTTTTGTATTACATTCGGATGCAATTTCTGAGCTTCATCGTAAATAAGAAGGTCAAGGGATACAGTAAACCTGAAGTGAAGCATCGGAATCTAAAACTTGACTCACAGGAGAGGTTTCAATCAAAGAAAGGTGGAGTGTCTTTCCTCTTGTACTTTAGTCTGCATTGTGCCTTTTGTATTGAATTCGGATGCAATTTCTGTGTTTTTATCGTCAATAAGTAGGTCCAAGGTATACAGTAAACCTGAAGTGAAGCATCGGAATCTAAAACTGGACTCACAGGAGAGGTTCAAATCATAGAAAGTTAGAGTGTCAGTCCTCTTGTACTTATGTCGGCATTGTGCCTTTTCTATTAATTTCGGATGCAATTTCTGTGTTTCATCGTCAATAAGAAGGTCTTAGGTATACTGTAAACCTGAAGTGAAGCATCGGAATGTAAACTGGACACACGGGAGAGGTTCAAATCATAGAAAGTGAGAGTGTCAGTCCTCACGTACTTAAGCCGGCATTGTGCCTTTTGTATTAAATTCGGATGCAATTTCTGTGTTTGATCATCGATAAGAAGGTCCAAGGTATACAGTAAACATGAAGTTAAGCATCGGAATCTAAAACTCAACTCACAGGAGAGGTTCAAATCATAGAATGTTATAGTGTCAGTCCTCTTGTACTTATGTCGGCATTGTGCCTTTTGTATAGAATTCGGATGCAATTTCTATGTTTCATCGTCAATAAGAAGGTCCAAGGTATACTGTAAAACTGAAGAGAAGCATCGGAATCTAAAACTGGACTCACAGGAGAGGTTCACATCATGGAAAGTTAGAGTTATAGTCCTCTTGTACTTAAGTCAGCATTGTGCCTTTGGTATTAAATTCGGATAGAATTTCTGTGTTTCATCGACAATAAGAAGGTCCAAGTGATACAGTAAACCTGAAGTGAAGCA
Source organism: Schistocerca americana (assembly GCF_021461395.2). Taxonomy (NCBI): domain Eukaryota; kingdom Metazoa; phylum Arthropoda; class Insecta; order Orthoptera; family Acrididae; genus Schistocerca; species Schistocerca americana. Next base: position 1,926,770 of record NW_025725687.1, on the reverse strand, counting down.
TCGGAATCTAAAACAAGACTCACAGGAGAGGTTCAATTCATAGAAAGTTAGACTGTCAGTCCTCTTGTACTTACGTCGGCATTGTGCCTTTTGTATTACATTCGGATGCAATTTCTAAGCTTCATCGTAAATAAGAAGGTCAAGGGATACAGTAAACCTGAAGTGAAGCATCGGAATCTAAAACTTGACTCACAGGAGTGGTTTTAATCAAAGAAAGGTAGAGTGTCTTTCCTCTTGTACTTTAGTCGACATTGTGCCTTTTCTATTAATTTCGGATGCAATTTCTGTGTTTCATCGTAAATAAGAAGGTCTTAGGTATACTGTAAACCTGAAGTGAAGAATCGGAATGTAAACTGGACACACAGGAGAGGTTCAAATCATAGAAAGTGAGAATGTCAGTCCTCATGTACTTAAGCCGGCATTGTGCCTTTTGTATTAAATTCGGATGCAATTTCTGTGTTTGATCATCGATAAGAAGGTCCAAGGTATACAGTAAACATGAAGTTAAGCATCGGAATCTAAAACTCAACTCACAGGTGAGGTTCAAATCATAGAATGTTATAGTGTCAGTCCTCTTGTACTTATGTCGGCATTGTGCCTTTTGTGTTAAATTCGGATGCAATTTCTGTGTTTCATCGTCAATAAGAAGGTCCAAGGTATATAGTAAACCTGAAGTGAAGCATCGGAATCTAAAACTGGACTCACAGGAGAGGTTCAAATCATAGAAAGTGAGAGTGTCAGTTCTCTTGTACTTAAGTCGGCATTGTGCCTTTTGTATTAAATTCGGATGCAATTTCTGTGTTTCATCGTCAATAAGAAGGTCCATGGGATACAGTAAACCTGAAGTGATGCATCGGAATCTAAAACTGGACTCACAGGAGAGGTTCAAATCATAGAAAGTTAGAGTTTCTGTCCTCTTGTACTTAAGTCGGCATTGTGCCTTTTGTATTAAATTCGCATGGAATTTCTGTGTTTCATCGTCAATATGATGGTCCAAGGTATACAGTAAATCTGAAGTGAAGCATCGGAATCTAAAACTGGACTCACAGGTGAGGTTCAAATCATAGAAAGTTAGAGTGTGAGTCCTCTTGTACTTTAGTCGGCATTGTGCCTTTTGTATTAAATTCGGATGCAATGTCTGTGTTTCATCGTCAATAAGAAGGACCAAGGGATACAGTAAACCTGAAGTGAAGAATCGGAATCTAAAACTGGGCCCACTGGAGAGGTTCAAATCATAGAAAGTTAGAGTGTCTGTCCTCTTGTTCTTAAGTCTGCATTGTAACTTTTGTATTAAATTCGGAAGCACTTTCTGTTTTTGATCATCAATAAGAAGTTCCAAGGTATACAGTAAACCTGAAGTGTAGCATCGGAATCTAAAACTGGACTCACAGGAGAGGTTTAAATCAAAGAAAGTTAGAGTGCCAGTCGTCTTGTACTTATGTCGGCATTGTGCCTTTTGTATAAAATTCGGATGCAATTTCTGTGTTTCATCGTCAATAAGAAGGTCCAAGGTATATAGTAAACCTGAAGTGAAGCATTGGAATCTAAAACTGGACTCACAGGAGACGTTCAAATCATAGAAAGTGAGAGTGTCAGTTCTCTTGTACTTAAGTCGGCATTGTGCCTTTGGATATTAAATTCGGATGCAATTTCTGTGTTTCATCGTCAATAAGAAGGTCCAAGGTATATAGTAAACCTGAAGTGAAGCATCCGAATCTAGAACTGGACTCACAGGTGAGGTTCAAATCATAGAAAGTTAGAGTGTCAGGCATCTTGTACTTAAGTCGGCATTGTGCCTCTTGTATAAATTTAGGATGCAATTTCTATGTTTCATCGTCAATAAGAAGGTCCAAGGTATACTGTAAAACTGAAGAGAAGCATCGGAATCCAAAACTGGACTCACAGGAGAGGTTCACATCATAGAAAGTTAGAGTCATAGTCCTCTTGTACTTAAGTCGGCATTGTGCCCTTTGTATTAAATTCGTATAGAATTTCTGCGTTTCATCGACAATAAGAAGGTCGAAGGGATACAGTAAACCTGAAGTGAAGCATCGGAATCTAAAACAAGACTCACAGGAGAGGTTCAATTCATAGAAAGTTAGACTGTCAGTCCTCTTGTACTTACGTCGGCATTGTGCCTTTTGTATTACATTCGGATGCAATTTCTGAGCTTCATCGTAAATAAGAAGGTCAAGGGATACAGTAAACCTGAAGTGAAGCATCGGAATCTAAAACTTGACTCACAGGAGAGGTTTCAATCAAAGAAAGGTGGAGTGTCTTTCCTCTTGTACTTTAGTCTGCATTGTGCCTTTTGTATTGAATTCGGATGCAATTTCTGTGTTTTTATCGTCAATAAGTAGGTCCAAGGTATACAGTAAACCTGAAGTGAAGCATCGGAATCTAAAACTGGACTCACAGGAGAGGTTCAAATCATAGAAAGTTAGAGTGTCAGTCCTCTTGTACTTAAGTCGGCATTGTGCCTTTTGTATTATATTCGGATGAAATATCTGTGTTTCATCGTCAATAAGAAGGTCCAAGGGATACAGTAAACCAGAAGTGAAGCATCGGAATCTAAAACTAGACTCACAGGAGAGGTTCAAATCATAGAAAGTTAGACTATCCGTCCTCTTGTACTTAAGTCGGCATTGTGCCTTTTGTAATAAATTCGGATGCAATTTCTGTGCTTCATCGGAAATAAGAAGGTCAAGGGATACAGTAAACCTGAAGTGAAGCATCGGAATCCAAAACTGGACTCACAGGAGAGGTTCAAATCGTAGAAAGTTAGTGTGTCAGTCCTCTTCTTCTTACGTCGGCATTGTGCCTTTTGTATTAAATTCGCATGGAATTTCTGTGTTTCATCGTCAATATGATGGTCCAAGGTATACAGTAAATCTGAAGTGAAGCATCGGAATCTAAAACTGGACTCACAGGTGAGGTTCAAATCATAGAAAGTTAGAGTATGAGTCCTCTTGTACTTTAGTCGGCATTGTGCCTTTTGTATTAAATTCGGATGCAATGTCTGTGTTTCATCGTCAATAAGAAGGACCAAGGGATACAGTAAACCTGAAGTGAAGAATCGGAATCTAAAACTGGACCCACTGGAGAGGTTCAAATCATAGAAAGTTAGAGTGTGAGTCCTCTTGTACTTAAGTCAGCATTGGCCTTTTGTATTAAATTCGGATGCAATTTCTGTGTTTGATCATCAATAAGAAGGTCCAAATTATACAGTAAACCTGAAGTGAAGCATCGGAATCTAAAACTTAACTCACAATACAGGTTCAAATCATAGAAAATTAATGTGTCAGTCCTCTTGTACTTAAGTCGGCATTTTGCCGTTTGTATTAAATTCGGATGGAATTTCTGTGTTTCATCGTCTATTAGAATGTCCAAGGCTACAGTAAACCTGAAGTGAAGCATCGGAATCTGAAACTGCACTCACAGGAGAGGTTCAAATCATAGAAAGTGTGTGTGTCAGTCCTCATGTACTTCAGTCGGCATTGTGCCTTTTGCATTAAATTCGGATGTAATTTCTGTGTTTGATCGTCAATAAGAAGGTCCAACGTATACAGTAAACATGAAGTTAAGCATCCTAATCTAAAACTCAACTCACATTAGGGGTTCAAATCATAGAAAGTTATAGGGTCAGTCCTCTTGTACTTAAGTCGGCATTGTGCATTTTGTATTAATTTCGGATGCAATTTCTGTGCTTCATCGTCAATAAGAAGTTCTAAGGGATACAGTAAACGTGAAGTGAAGCATCGGAATCTAAAACTGGACTCACAAGAGAGGTTCAAATCATAGAAAGTGTGAGTGTCAGTCCTCATGTACTTCAGTCGGCATTGTGCCTTTTGCATTAAATTCGGATGTAATTTCTGTGTTTGATCATCAATAAGAAGGTCCAAGGTATATAGTAAACATGAAGTTAAGCATCGGAATCTAAAACTCAACTCACAGGAGAGGTTCAAATCATAAACAGTTTTAGTGTCAGTCCTCTTGTACTTAAGTCGGCATTGTGCCTTTTGTGTTAAATTCAGATGCAATTTCTGTGTTTCATCGTCAATAAGAAGGTCCAAGGTTTATAGTAAACCTGAAGTGAAGCATCTGAACCTAAAACTGGACTCACAGTGGAAGTTCAAATCACAGATAGTCAGAGTGACAGTCCTCTTGTACTTAACACTTCATAGTGCCTTTTGTATTAGTTTCGGATGCAATTTCTGTGTTTCATCGTCAATAAGAAGGTCCAAGGTATACAGTAAACCTGAAGTGAAACATCGGATTCTAAAACTGGACTCACAGGAGAGGTTTAAATCATAGAAAGTTACAGTGTGAGTCCTCTTGTACTTAAGTCGGCATTGTGCCTTTTGTATTAAATTTGGATGCAATTTCTGTGTTTCAACGTCAATAAGAAGGTCCAAGGTATATAGTAAACCTGAAGTGAAGCATCTGAATCTAAAACTGGACTCACAGGAGAGGTTCAAATCATAGAAAGTTAGAGTGTCAGTCCTCTTGTACTTAAGTCGGCATTGTGCCTTTCGTATTACATTCGGATGCAATTTCTGTGTTTCATCGTCAATTAGAAGGTCTTAGGTATACTGTAAACCTGAAGTGAAGCATCTGAATCTAAAACTGGACTCACAGGAGAGGTTCAAATCATAGAAAGTGAGAGTGTCAGTCCTCATGTACTCAAGTCGGCATTGCGCCTTTTGCATTTAATTCGGATGCAATTTCTGAGTTTAATCACCAATAAGAATGTCCAAGGAATACAGTAAACATGAAGTTAAGCATCGGAATCTAAAACTCAACTCACAGGAGAGGTTCAAATCACAGAAAGTTGGAATGTCAGTCGTCTTGTACTTAAGTCGGCATTGTGCCTTTTGTATTAAATTCGGATGCAATTTCTGAGCTTCATCGTAAATAAGAAGGTCAAGGGATACAGTAAACCTGAAGTGAAGCATCGGAATCTAAAACTGGACTCACAGGAGAGGTTCAAATCGTAGAAAGTTAGTGTGTCAGTCCTCTTCTTCTTACGTCGGCATTGTGCCTTTTGTATTAAATTCGCATGGAATTTCTGTGTTTCATCGTCAATATGATGGTCCAAGGTATACAGTAAATCTGAAGTGAAGCATCGGAATCTAAAACTGGACTCACAGGTGAGGTTCAAATCATAGAAAGTTAGAGTATGAGTCCTCTTGTACTTTAGTCGGCATTGTGCCTTTTGTATTAAATTCGGATGCAATGTCTGTGTTTCATCGTCAATAAGAAGGACCAAGGGATACAGTAAACCTGAAGTGAAGAATCGGAATCTAAAACTGGACCCACTGGAGAGGTTCAAATCATAGAAAGTTAGAGTGTGAGTCCTCTTGTACTTAAGTCAGCATTGGCCTTTTGTATTAAATTCGGATGCAATTTCTGTGTTTGATCATCAATAAGAAGGTCCAAATTATACAGTAAACCTGAAGTGAAGCATCGGAATCTAAAACTTAACTCACAATACAGGTTCAAATCATAGAAAATTAATGTGTCAGTCCTCTTGTACTTAAGTCGGCATTTTGCCGTTTGTATTAAATTCGGATGGAATTTCTGTGTTTCATCGTCTATAAGAATGTCCAAGGCTACAGTAAACCTGAAGTGAAGCATCGGAATCTGAAACTGCACTCACAGGAGAGGTTCAAATCATAGAAAGTGTGTGTGTCAGTCCTCATGTACTTCAGTCGGCATTGTGCCTTTTGCATTAAATTCGGATGTAATTTCTGTGTTTGATCATCAATAAGAAGGTCCAACGTATACAGTAAACATGAAGTTAAGCATCCTAATCTAAAACTCAACTCACATTAGGGGTTCAAATCATAGAAAGTTATAGGGTCAGTCCTCTTGTACTTAAGTCGGCATTGTGCATTTTGTATTAATTTCGGATGCAATTTCTGTGCTTCATCGTCAATAAGAAGTTCTAAGGGATACAGTAAACGTGAAGTGAAGCATCGGAATCTAAAACTGGACTCACAAGAGAGGTTCAAATCATAGAAAGTGTGAGTGTCAGTCCTCATGTACTTCAGTCGGCATTGTGCCTTTTGCATTAAATTCGGATGTAATTTCTGTGTTTGATCATCAATAAGAAGGTCCAAGGTATATAGTAAACATGAAGTTAAGCATCGGAATCTAAAACTCAACTCACAGGAGAGGTTCAAATCATAAAGAGTTTTAGTGTCAGTCCTCTTGTACTTAAGTCGGCATTGTGCCTTTTGTGTTAAATTCAGATGCAATTTCTGTGTTTCATCGTCAATAAGAAGGTCCAAGGTTTATAGTAAACCTGAAGTGAAGCATCTGAACCTAAAACTGGACTCACAGTGGAAGTTCAAATCATAGATAGTCAGAGTGACAGTCCTCTTGTACTTAACACTTCATGGTGCCTTTTGTATTAGTTTCGGATGCAATTTCTGTGTTTCATCGTCAATAAGAAGGTCCAAGGTATACAGTAAACCTGAAGTGAAACATCGGATTCTAAAACTGGACTCACAGGAGAGGTTTAAATCATAGAAAGTTACAGTGTGAGTCCTCTTGTACTTAAGTCGGCATTGTGCCTTTTGTATTAAATTTGGATGCAATTTCTGTGTTTCAACGTCAATAAGAAGGTCCAAGGTATATAGTAAACCTGAAGTGAAGCATCTGAATCTAAAACTGGACTCACAGGAGAGGTTCAAATCATAGAAAGTTAGAGTGTCAGTCCTCTTGTACTTAAGTCGGCATTGTGCCTTTCGTATTACATTCGGATGCAATTTCTGTGTTTCATCGTCAATTAGAAGGTCTTAGGTATACTGTAAACCTGAAGTGAAGCATCTGAATCTAAAACTGGACTCACAGGAGAGGTTCAAATCATAGAAAGTGAGAGTGTCAGTCCTCATGTACTCAAGTCGGCATTGCGCCTTTTGCATTTAATTCGGATGCAATTTCTGAGTTTAATCACCAATAAGAATGTCCAAGGAATACAGTAAACATGAAGTTAAGCATCGGAATCTAAAACTCAACTCACAGGAGAGGTTCAAATCACAGAAAGTTGGAATGTCAGTCGTCTTGTACTTAAGTCGGCATTGTGCCTTTTGTATTAAATTCGGATGCAATTTCTGAGCTTCATCGTAAATAAGAAGGTCAAGGGATACAGTAAACCTGAAGTGAAGCATCGGAATCTAAAACTTGACTCACAGGAGAGGTTTAAATAAAAGAAAGGTAGAGTGTCTGTCCTCTTGTACTTTAGTCGGCATTGTGCCTTTTGTATTGAATTCGGATGCAATTTCTGTGTTTTTATCGTCAATAAGTAATTCCAAGGTATACAGTAAACCTGAAGTGAAGCATCGGAATCTAAAACTGGACTCACAGGAGAGGTTCAAATCATAGAAAGTTAGATTGTCAGTCCTCTTGTACTTAAGTCGGCATTGTGCCTTTTCTATTAATCTCGGATGCAATTTCTGTGTTTCATCGTCAATAAGAAGGACCAAGGGATACAGTAAACCTGAAGTGAAGATTCGGAATCTAAAACAGGACTCACAGGTCAGGTTTAAATCAAAGGAAGTTAGAGTGTCAGTCCACTTGTACTTAAGTCGGCATTGTGCCTTTTGTATAGAATTCGGATGCAATTTCTATGTTTCATCGTCAATAAGAAGGTCCAAGGTATACTGTAAAACTGAAGAGAAGCATCGGAATCTAAAACTGGACTCACAGGAGAGGTTCACATCATAGAAAGTTAGAGTTTCAGTCCTCTTGTACTTAAGACGGCATTGTGCCTTTTGTATTAAATTTGGATGAAATATCTGTGTTTCATCGTCAATAAGAAGGTCCAAGAGATACAGTAAACCAGATGTGAAGCATCGGAATCTAAAACTAGACTCACAGGAGAGGTTCAAATCATAGAAAGTTAGACTGTCCGACCTCTTGTACTTAAGTCGGCATTGTGCCTTTTGTAATAAATTCGGATGCAATTTCTGTGCTTCATCGTAAATAAGAAGGTCAAGGGATACAGTAAACCTGAAGTGAAGCATCGGAATCTAAAACTGGACTCACAGGAGAGGTTCAAATCATAGAAAGTTAGAGTGTCAGTCCTCTTGTACTTAAGTCTGCATTGTGCCTTTTGTATTAAATTCTGATGCAACTTCTGTGTTTCATCGTCAATAAGAGGGTCCAAGGTACACAGGAAACCTAAAGTGAAGCATCGGAATCTGAAACTGGACTCACAGGAGAGGTTCAAATCATAGAAAGTTAGAGTGTCAGTCCTCTTGTACTTAAGTCGGCATTGTGTCATTTGTATTAGATCCGGATGCAGTTTCTGTGTTTCATCGCCAGTAAGAAGGTCCAAGGGATACAGTAAATCTAAAATAAAGCATCGGAATCTAAAACTGGACTCACAGGATAGGTTCAAATCATAGAAAGTTAGAGTGTCACTCCTCTTGTACTTATGTCAGCATTGTGCCATTTGTATTAAATTCGGATGCAATTTCTGTGCTTCATCGTCAATAAGAAGGCTAATGGATACAGTAAACCTGAAGTGAAGCATCGGAATCTAAAACTGGACTCACAAGAGAAGTTCAAATCGTAGAAAGTTAGAGCGTCAGTCCTCTTCTTCTTACGTCGGCATTGTGCCTTTTGTATTAAATTCGCATTTAATTTCTGTGTTTCATCGTCAATAAGATGGTCCAAGGTATACAGTAAATCTGAAGTGAAGCATCGGACTCTAAAACTGGACTCACAGGTGAGGTTCAAATCATAGAAAGTTAGAGTGTGAGTCCTCTTGTACTTTAGTCGGCATTGTGCCTTTTGTATTAAATTCGGATGCAATGTCTGTGTTTCATCGTCAATAAGAAGGACCAAGGGATACAGTAAACCTGAAGTGAAGAATCGGAATCTAAAACTGGACTCACTGGAGAGGTTCAAATCATAGAAAGTTAGAGTGTCAGTCCTCTTGTACTTAAGTCAGCATTGGCTTTTTGTATTAAATTCGGATGCAATTTCTGTGTTTCATCGTCAATAAGAAGGTCCATGGGATACAGTAAACCTGACGTGATGCATCGGAATCTAAAACTGGACTCACAGGAGAGGTTCAAATCATAGAAAGTTAGACTGTCTGTCCTCTTGTACTTAAGTCGGCATTGTGCCTATTGTATTAAATTCGGATGCAATTTCTGTGTTTGATCATCAATAAGAAGGTCCAAATTATACAGTAAACCTGAAGTGAAGCATCGGAATCTAAAACTTAACTCACAATACAGGTTCTAATCATAGAAAATTAATGTGTCAGTCCTCTTGTACTTAAGTCGGCACTTTGCCGTTTGTATTAAATTCGGATGGAATTTCTGTGTTTCATCGTCTATAAGAATGTCCAAGGCTACAGTAAACCTGAAGTGAAGCATCGGAATCTAAAACTGAACTCACAGGAGAGGTTCAAATCATAGAAAGTGTGAGTGTCAGTCCTCATGTACTTCAGTCGGCATTGTGCCTTTTGCATTAAATTCGGATGTAATTTCTGTGTTTGATCATCAATAAGAAGGTCCAACGTATACGGTAAACATGAAGTTAAGCATCCTAATCTAAAACTCAACTCACATTAGAGGTTCAAATTATAGAAAGTTATAGGGTCAGTCCTCTTGTACTTAAGTCGGCATTGTGCATTTTGTATTAATTTCGGATGCAATTTCTGTGCTTCATCGTAAATAAGAAGTTCTAAGGGATACAGTAAACGTGAAGTGAAGCACCGGAATCTAAAACTGGACTCACAAGAGAGGTTCAAAACATAGAAAGTGTGAGTGTCAGTCCTCATGTACTTCAGTCGGCATTGTGCCTTTTGCATTAAATTCGGATGTAATTTCTGTGTTTGATCATCAATAAGAAGGTCCAAGGTATATAGTAAACATGAAGTTAAGCATCGGAATCTAAAACTCAACTCACAGGAGAGGTTCAAATCATAAAGAGTTTTAGTGTCAGTCCTCTTGTACTTAAGTCGGCATTGTGCCTTTTGTGTTAAATTCAGATGCAATTTCTGTGTTTCATCGTCAATAAGAAGGTCCAAGGTATATAGTAAACCTGAAGTGAAGCATCTGAACCTAAAACTGGACTCACAGTGGAAGTTCAAATCATAGAAAGTCAGAGTGACAGTCCTCTTGTACTTAACCCTTTATAGTGCCTTTTGTATTAGTTTCGGATGCAATTTCTGTGTTTCATCGTCAATAAGAAGGTCCAAGGTATACAGTAAACCTGAAGTGAAACATCGGATTCAAAAACTGGACTCACAGGTGAGGTTCAAATCATAGAAAGTTACAGTGTGAGTCCTCTTGTACTTAAGTCGGCATTGTGCCTTTTGTATTAAATTTGGATGCAATTTCTGTGTTTCAAGGTCAATAAGAAGGTCCAAGGTATATAGTAAACCTGAAGTGAAGCATCTGAATCTAAAACTGGACTCACAGGAGAGGTTCAAATCATAGAAAGTTAGAGTGTCCGTCCTCTTGTACTTAAGTCGGCATTGTGCCTTTTGTATTACATTCGGATGCAATTTCTGTGTTTCATCGTCAATTAGAAGGTCTTAGGTATACTGTAAACCTGAAGTGAAGCATCCGAATCTAAAACTGGACTCACAGGAGAGGTTCAAATCATAGAAAGTGAGAGTGTCAGTCCTCATGTACTCAAGTCGGCATTGCGCCTTTTGCATTTAATTCGGATGCAATTTCTGAGTTTAATCACCAATAAGGATGTCCAAGGTATACAGTAAACATGAAGTTAAGCATCGGAATCTAAAACTCAACTCACAGGAGAGGTTCAAATCACAGAAAGTTGGAATGTCAGTCGTCTTGTACTTAAGTCGGCATTGTGCCTTTTGTATTAAATTCGGATGCAATTTCTGAGCTTCATCGTAAATAAGAAGGTCAAGGGATACAGTAAACCTGAAGTGAAGCATCGGAATCTAAAACTTGACTCACAGGAGAGGTCTAAATCAAAGAAAGGTAGAGTTTCTGTCCTCTTGTACTTTAGTCGGCATTGTGCCTTTTGTATTGAATTCGAATGCAATTTCTGTGTTTTTATCGTCAATAAGTAGGTCCAAGGTATACAGTAAACCTGAAGTGAAGCATCGGAATCTAAAACTGGACTCACAGGAGAGGTTCAAATCATAGAAAGTTAGAGTGTCAGTCCTCTTGTACTTAAGTCGGCATTGTGCCTTTTCTATTAATCTCGGATGCAATTTCTGTGTTTCATCGTCAATAAGAAGGACCAAGGGATACAGTAAACCTGAAGTGAAGAATCGGAATCTAAAACTGGACTCACAGGAGAGGTTCAATTCATAGAAAGTTAGAGTGTCAGTCTTCTTGTACTTAAGTCGACATTGTGCCTTTTGTATTAAATTCGGATGCAATTTCTGTGACTCATCGTCAATAAGAAGGTCCAAGGTATACAGTAAACCTGAAGTGAAGATTCGGAATCTAAAACAGGACTCACAGGTCAGGTTTAAATCAAAGGAAGTTAGAGTGTCAGTCCACTTGTACTTAAGTCGGCATTGTGCCTTTTGTATAGAATTCGGATGCAATTTCTATGTTTCATCGTCAATAAGAAGGTCCAAGGTATACTGTAAAACTGAAGAGAAGCATCGGAATCTAAAACTGGACTCACAGGAGAGGTTCACATCATAGAAAGTTAGAGTTTCAGTCCTCTTGTACTTAAGACGGCATTGTGCCTTTTGTATTAAATTTGGATGAAATATCTGTGTTTCATCGTCAATATGAAGGTCCAACTGATACAGTAAACCAGATGTGAAGCATCGGAATCTAAAACTAGACTCACAGGAGAGGTTCAAATCATAGAAAGTTAGACTGTCCGTCCTCTTGTACTTAAGTCGGCATTGTGCCTTTTGTAATAAATTAGGATGCAATTTCTGTGCTTCATCGTAAATAAGAAGGTCAAGGGATACAGTAAACCTGAATTGAAGCATCGGAATCTAAAACTGGACTCACAGGAGAGGTTCAAATCATAGAAAGTTAGAATGTCAGTCCTCTTGTACTTAAGTCTGCATTGTGCCTTTTGTATTAAATTCGGATGCAACTTCTGTGTTTCATCGTCAATAAGAGGGTCCAAGGTACACAGGAAACCTAAAGTGAAGCATCGGAATCTAAAACTGGACTCACAGGAGAGGTTCAAATCATAGAAAGTTAGAGTGTCAGTCCTCTTGTACTTAAGTCGGCATTGTGTCATTTGTATTAAATCCGGATGCAGTTTCATTGTTTCATCGCCAGTAAGAAGGTCCAAGGGATACAGTAAATCTGAAATAAAGCATCGGAATCTAAAACTGGACTCACAGGAGAGGTTCAAATCATAGAAAGTTAGAGTGTCACTCCTCTTGTTCTATGTCAGCATTGTGCCATTTGTATTAAATTCGGATGCAATTTCTGTGCTTCATCGTCAATAAGAATGTCTAATGGATACATTAAACCTGAAGTGAAGCATCGGAATCTAAAACTGGACTCACAAGAGAAGTTCAAATCGTAGAAAGTTAGAGTGTCAGTCCTCTTCTTCTTACGTCGGCATTGTGCCTTTTGTATTAAATTCGCATGGAATTTCTGTGTTTCATCGTCAATAAGATGGTCCAAGGTATACAGTAAATCTGAAGTGAAGCATCGGAATCTAAAACTGGACTCACAGGTGAGGTTTAAATCATAGAAAGTTAGAGTGTGAGTCCTCTTGTACTTTAGTCGGCATTGTGCCTTTTGTATTAAATTCGGATGCAATGTCTGTGTTTCATCGTCAATAAGAAGGACCAAGGGATACAGTAAACCTGAAGTGAAGAATCGGAATCTAAAACTGGACTCACTGGAGACGTTCAAATCATAGAAAGTTAGAGTGTCAGTAGTCTTGTACTTAAGTCAGCATTGGCCTTTTGTATTAAATTCGGATGCAATTTCTCTGTTTGATCATCAATAAGAAGGTCCAAAGTATACAGTAAACCTGAAGTGAGGCATCGGAATCTAAAACTGGACTCACAGGAGAGGTTCTAATCATAGAAAGTGAGAGTGTCACTTCTCTTGTACTTAAGTCGGCATTGTGCCTTTTGTATTAAATTCGGATGCAATTTCTGTGTTTCATCGTCAATAAGGAGGTCCATGGGATACAGTAAACCTGAAGTGAAGCATCGGATTCTAAAACTGGACTCACAGGAGAGGTTCAAATCATAGAAAGTTAGAGTGTCTGTCCTCTTGTACTTAAGTCTGCATTGTAACATCTGTATTAAATTCGGAAGCACTTTCTGTTTTTGATCATCAATAAGAAGTTCCAAGGTATACAGTAAGCCTGAAGTGTAGCATCGGAATCTAAAACTGGACTCACAGGGGAGGTTTAAATCAAAGAAAGTTAGAGTGTCTGTCACCTTGTACTTAAGTCTGCATTGTGCCTTTTGTATTAAATTTGGATGCAATTTCTGTGTTTCATTGTCAATAAGAAGGTCCAGGGTATATAGTAAACCTGAAGTGAAGCATCTGAATCTAAAACTATACTCACAGGAGAGGTTCAAATCATAGAAAGTTAGAGTGTCAGTCCTCTTGTACTTAAGTCGGCATTGTGCCTTTTGTATTACATTCGGATGCAATTTCTGTGTTTCATCGTCAATCAGAAGGTCTTAGGTATACTGTAAACCTGAAGTGAAGCATCGGAATCAAAAACTGGACTCACAGGAGAGGTTCATATCATAGAAAGTGAGAGCGTCAGTCCTCATGTACTTAAATCGGCATTGCGCCTTTTGCATTTAATTCGGATGCAATTTCTGAGTTTAATCATCAATAAGAAGGTCCAAGGTATACAGTTAACATGAAGTTAAGCATCGGAATCTAAAACTCAACTCACAGGAGAGGTTCAAATCAAAGAAAGTTAGAGTGTCAGTCCTCTTGTACTTAAGTCGGCATTGTGCCTTTTCTATTAATTTCGGATGCAATTTCTGTGTTTCATCGTCAATAAGAGGGTCCAAGGTTTACAGGAAACCTAAAGTGAAGCATCGGAATCTAAAACTGGACTCACAGGAGAGGTTCAAATCATAGAAAGTTAGAGTGTCAGTCCTCTTGTACTTAAGTCGGCATTGTGTCATTTGTATTAAATCCGGATGCAGTTTCTCTGTTTCATCGCCAGTAAGAAGGTCCAAGGGATACAGTAGATCTGAAGTGAAGCATCGGAATCTAAACCTGGACTCACAGGAGAGGTTCAAATCATAGAAAATTAATGTGTCAGTCCTCTTGTACTTAAGTCGGCATTTTGCCTTTTGTATTAAATTCGGATGGAGTTTCTGTGTTTCATCGTCTATAAGAATGTCCAAGGCTACAGTGAACCTGAAGTGAAGCATCGGAATCTTAAACTGCACTCACAGGAGAGGTTCAAATCATAGAAAGTGTGAGTCCTCATGTACTTCAGTCGCCATTGTGCCTTTTGCATTACATTCGGATGTAATTTCTGTGTTTGATCATCAATAAGAAGGTCCAACGTAAACAGTAAACATGAAGTTGAGCATCCTAATCTAAAACTCAACTCACATTAGAGGTTCAAATCGTAGAAAGTTATAGGGTCAGTCCTCTTGTACTTAAGTCGGCATTGTGCATTTTGTATTAATTTCGGATGCAATTTCTGTGTTTCATCGTCAATAAGAAGGTCTTCGGTATACTGTAATCCTGAAGTGAAGCATCGGAATCTAAAACTGGACTCACAAGAGAGGTTCAAATCATAGAAAGTGAGAGTGTCAGTCCTCATGTACTTAAGCCGGCATTGTGCCTTTTGTATTAAATTCGGATGCAATTTCTGTGTGTGATCACCAATAAGAAGGTCCAAGGTATACAGTAAACATGAAGTTAAGCATCGGAATCTAAAACTCAACTCACAGGAGAGGTTCAAATCATAAAAAGTTATAGTGTCAGTCCTCTTGTACTTAAGTCGGCATTGTGCCTTATGTGTTAAATTCGGATGCAATTTCTGTGTTTCATCGTCAATTAGAAGGTCCAAGGGATACAGTAAACCTGAAGTGAAGCATCGGAATCTAAAACTAGACTCACAGGAGAGGTTCAAATCATAGAAAGTTAGACTGTCAGTCCTCTTGTACTTAAGTCGGCATTGTGCCTTTTGTAATAAATTCGGATGCAATTTCTGTGTGCTTCTTCGTAAATAAGAAGGTCAGGGGATACAGTAAACGTGAAGTGAAGCATCGGAATCTAAAACTGGACTCACAGGAGAGGTTCAAATCATAGAAAGTTAGAGTGTCAGTCCTCTTGTACTTAAGTCGGCATTGTGCCTTTTGTATTAAATTCGGATGCAATTTCTGTGTTTCATCGTCAATAAGAAGGTCCAAGGTATACAGGAAACCTAAAGTGAAGCATCGGAACCTAAAACTGAACTCACAGGAAAGGGTTCAAATCATAGAAAGTTAGAGTGTCTGTCCTCTTGTACTTAAGTCTGCATTGTAACTCTTGTATTAAATTCGGAAGCACTTTCTGTTTTGATCATCAATAAGAAGTTCCAAGGTATACAGTAAACCTGAAGTGTACCATCGGAATCTAAAACTGGACTCACAGGAGAGGTTTAATTCAAAGAAAGTTAGAGTGTCTGTCCTCTTGTGCTTAAGTCTGCATTGTGCCTTTTGTATTAAATTTCGATGCAATTTCTGTGTTTCATCGTCAACAAGAAGGTCCAAGGTGTATAGTAAACCTGAAGTGAAGCATCTGAACCTAAAACAGGACTCACGGTGGAAGTTCAAATCATAGTAAGTCAGAGTGGCAGTCCTCTTGTACTTAACACTTCATAGTGCCTTTTGTATTAGTTTCGGATGCAATTTCTGTGTTTCATCGTCAATAAGAAGGTCCAAGGGATACAGTAACCCTGAAGTGAAGAATCGGAATCTAAAACTGGACTCACAGGAGAGGATCAAATCATAGAAAGTTAGAGTGTCAGTCCTCTTCTACTTACGTCGGCATTGTGCCTTTTGTATTAAATTCGCATGGAATTTCTGTGTTTCATCGTATATAAGAAGGTCCAAGGTATACAGGAAACCTAAAGTGAAGCATCGGAATCTAAAACTGGACTCACAGGTGAGGTTCAAATCATAGAAAGTTAGAGTGTGAGTCCTCTTGTACTTTAGTCGGCATTGTGCCTTTTGTATTGAATTCGGATGCAATTTCTGTGTTTCATCGTCAGTAAGAAGGACCAAGGGATACAGTAAACCTGAAGTGAAGAATCGGAATCTAAAAGTGGACTCACAGGAGAGGTTCAAATCATAGAAAGTTAGAGTGTCAGTCCTCTTGTACTTTAGTCGGCATTGTGCCTTTTGTATTAAATTCGGATGGAATTTCTGTGTTTCATCGTCTATAGGAATGTCCAAGGCTACAGTAAACCTGAAGTGAAGCATCGGAATCTAAAACTGCGCTCACAGGAGAGGTTCAAATCATAGAAAGTTAGAGTGTCAGTCCTCTTGTACTTTAGTCGGCATTGTGCCTTTTGTATTAAATTCGGATGGAATTTCTGTGTTTCATCGTCTATAGGAATGTCCAAGGCTACAGTAAACCTGAAGTGAAGCATCGGAATCTAAAACTGCGCTCACAGGAGAGGTTCAAATCATAGAAAGTGTGAGTGTCAGTCCACACGTACTTCAGTCGGCATTGTGCCTTTTGCATTAAATTCGGATGCAATTTCTGTGTTTGATCATCAATAATAAGGTCCAAGGTATACAGTAAACATGAAGTTAAGCATCAGAATCTAAAACTCAACTCACATTAGAGGTTCAAATCATAGAAGGTTATAGGGTCAGTCCTCTTGTACTTAAGTCGGCATTGTGCATTTTGTATTAATTTCGGATGCAATTTCTGTGTTTCATCGTCAATAAGAAGGTCTTCGGTATACTGTAAACCTGAAGTGAAGCATCGGAATCTAAAACTGGACTCACAAGAGAGGTTCAAATCATAGAAAGTGAGAGTATCAGTCCTCATGTACTTAAGCCGGCATTGTGCCTTTTGTATTAAATTCGGAAGCAATTTCTGTGTTTGACCATCAAAAAGAAGGTCCAAGGTATACAGTAAACATGAAGTTAAGCATCGGAATCTAAAACTCAACTCACAGGAGAGGTTCACATCATAGAAAGTTAGATTTACAGTCCTCTTGTACTTAAGTCGGCATTGTGCCTTTTGTATTAAATTCGGATGCAATTTCTGTGTTTCATCGTCAATAAGAAGGTCCAAGGGATACAGTAAACCTGAAGTGAAGTATCGGAATCTAAAACTAGACTCACAGGAGAGGTTCAAATCATAGAAAGTTAGACTGTCACTCCTCATGTACCTAAGTCGGCATTGTGCCTTTTGTAATAAATTCGGATGCAATTTCTGTGCTTCATCGTAAGTAAGAAGGTCAAGGGATACAGTAAACCTGAAGTGAAGCATCGAAATCTAAAACTGGACTCACAGGAGAGGTTCAAATCATAGAAAGTTAGAGTGTCAGTCCTCTTGTACTTAAGTCGGAATTGTGCCTTTTGTATTAAATTCGGATGCAATTTCTGTGTTTCATCGTCAATAAGAAGGTCCAAGGGATACAGTAATCCTGAAGTGAAGCATCGGAATCTAAAACTAGACTCACAGGAGAGGTTCAAATCATAGAAAATTAGACTGTCAGTCCTCTTGTACTTAAGTCGGCATTGTGCCTTTTGTAATAAATTCGGATGCAATTTCTGTGTGCTTCATCGTAAATAAGAAGGTCAGGGGATACAGGAAACCTAAAGTGAAGCATCGGAACCTAAAACTGAACTCACAGGAGAGGTTCAAATCATAGAAAGTTAGAGTGTCAGTCCTCTTGTACATAAGTCAGCATTGTGCAATTTGTATTAAATTCGGATGCAATTTCTGATCTTCATCGTCAATAAGAAGGTCTAATGGATACAGTAAACCTGAAGTGAAGCATCGGAATCTAAAAGTGGACTCACAGGAGAGGTTCAAATCATAGAAAGTGAGTGTGTCAGTTCTCTTGTACTTAAGTCGGCATTGTGCCTTTTGTATTAAATTCGGATGCAATTTCTGTGTTTCATCGTCAATAAGAAGGTCCATGGGATACAGTAAACCTGAAGTCAAGCATCGGAATCTAAAACTGGACTCACAGGAGAGGTTCAAACCATAGAAAGTTAGAGTGTCTGTCCTCTTGTACTTAAGTCTGCATTGTAACTTTTGTATTAAATTCGGAAGCACTCTGTTTTTGATCATCAATAAGAAGTTCCAAGGTATACAGTAAACCTGAAGTGTACCATCGGAATCTAAAACTGGACTCACAGGAGAGGTTTACATCAAAGAAAGTTAGAGTGTCTGTCCTCTTGTGCTTAAGTCTGCATTGTGAATTTTGTATTAAATTTGGATGCAATTTCTGTGTTTCATCGTCAACAAGAAGGTCCAAGGTGTATAGTAAACCTGAAGTGAAGCATCTGAACCTAAAACTGGACTCACAGTGGAAGTTCAAATCATAGTAAGTCAGAGTGACAGTCCTCTTGTACTTAACACTTCATAGTGCCTTTTGTATTAGTTTCGAATGCAATTTCTGTGTTTCATCGTCAATAAGAAGGTCCAAGGTATACAGTAAATCTGAAGTGAAGCATCGGAATCTAAAACTGGACTCACAGGTGAGGTTCAAATCATAGAAAGTTAGAGTGTGAGTCCTCTTGTACTTTAGTCGGCATTGTGCCTTTTGTATTAAATTCGGATGCAATTTCTGTGTTTAATCGTCAGTAAGAAGGACCAAGGGACACACTAAACCTGAAGTGAAGAATCGGAATCTAAAACTGGACTCACAGGAGAGGTTCAAATCATAGAAAGTTAGAGTGTCAGTCCTCTTGTACTTAAGTCAGCATTGGCCTTTTGTATTCAATTCGGATGCAATTTCTGTGTTTGATCATCAATAAGAAGGTCCAAAGTATACAGTAAACCTGAAGTGAAGCATCGGAATCTAAAACTTAACTCACAATACAGGTTCAAATCATAGAAAATTAATATGTCAGTCCTCTTGTATGTAAGTCGGCATTTTGCCTTTTGTATTAAATTCGGATGCAATTTCTGTGTTTGATCATCAATAATAAGGTCCAAGGTATACAGTAAACATGAAGTTAAGCATCAGAATCTAAAACTCAACTCACATTAGAGGCTCAAATCATAGAAGGTTGTAGGGTCAGTCCTCTTGTACTTAAGTCGGCATTGTGCATTTTGTATTAATTTCGGATGCAATTTCTGTGTTTCATCGTCAATAAGAAGGTCTTTGGTATACTGTAAACCTGAAGTGAAGCATCGGAATCTAAAACTCGACTCACAAGAGAGGTTCAAATCATAGAAAGTGAGAGTATCAGTCCTCACGTACTTAAGCCGGCATTGTGCCTTTTGTATTAAATTCGGATGCAATTTCTGTGTTTGATCATCAATAAGAAGGTCCAAGGTATACAGTAAACATGAAGTTAATCATAGGAATCTAAAACTAAACTCGCAGGAGAGGTTCACATCATAGAAAGTTAGAGTTACAGTCCTCTTGTACTTAAGTCGGCATTGTGCCTTTTGTATTAAATTCGGATGCAATTTCTGTGTTTCATCGTCAATAAGAAGGTCCAAGGGATACAGTAAACCTGAAGTGAAGCATCGGAATCTAAAACTAGACTCACAGGAGAGGTTCAAATCATAGAAAGTTAGACTGTCAGTCCTCATGTACCTAAGTCGGCATTGTGCCTTTTGTAATAAATTCGGATGCAATTTCTGTACTTCATCGTAAATAAGAAGGTCAAGGGATACAGTAAACCTGAAGTGAAGCATCGGAATCTAAAACTGGACTCACAGGAGAGGTTCAAATCATAGAAAGTTAGAGTGTCAGTCCTCTTGTACTTAAGTCGGCATTGTGCCTTTTGTATTAAATTCGGATGCAATTTCTGTGTTTCATCGTCAATAAGAAGGTCCATGGGATACAGTAAACCTGAAGTGAAGCATCGGAATCGAAAACTGGACTCACAGGAGAGGTTTAAATCAAAGAAAGTTAGAGTGTCTGTCCTCTTGTGCTTAAGTCTGCATTGTGCCTTTTGTATTAAATTTGGATGCAATTTCTGTGTTTCATCGTCAATAAGAAGGTCCAAGGTGTATAGTAAACCTGAAGTGAAGCATCTGAATCTAAAACTGGACTCACAGGAGAGGTTCAAATCATAGAAAGTTAGAGTGTCAGTCCTCTTCTACTTACGTCGGCATTGTGCCTTTTGTATTAAATTCCCATGGAAATTCTGTGTTTCATCGTCAATAAGAAGGTCCAAGGTATACAGTAAATCTGAAGTGAAGCATCGGAATCTAAAACCGAACTCACAGGTGTGGTTCAAATCATAGAAAATTAGAGTGTGAGTCCTCTTGTACTTAAGTCGGCCTTGTGCCTTTTGTATTAAATTCGGATGCAATTTCTGTGTTTCATCGTCAATAAGAAGGACCAAGGGATACAGTAAACCTGAAGTGAAGAAACGGAATCTAAAACTGGACTCACAGGAGAGGTTCAAATCATAGAAAGTTAGAGTGTCAGTCCTCTTGTACTTAAGTCAGCATTGGCCTTTTGTATTAAATTCGGATGCAACTTCTGTGTTTGATCATCAATAAGAAGGTCCAAGGTATACAGTAAACCTGAAGTGAAGCATCGGAATCTAAAACTTAACTCACAATACAGGTTCAAATCATAGAAAATTAATGTGTCAGTCCTCTTGTACCTAAGTCGGCATTTAGCCTTTTGTATTAAATTCGGTTGGAATTTCTGTGTTTCATCGTCTATAAGAATATCCAAGGGATACAGTAAACCTAAAGTGAAGCATCGGAATCTAAAACTGGACTCACAGGAGAGGTTCAAATCACAGAAAGTTAGAGTGTCAGTCCTCTTCTAGTTAAGTCGACATTGTGCCTTTTGCATTAAATTCGGATTCAATTTCTGTGTTTCTTCGTCAATAAGAAGGTCCAAGGTATACAGTAAACCTGACGTGAAGCATCGGAATCTAAAACTGGACTCACAGGAGAGGTTCAAATCATAGAAAGTTAGAGTGTCAGTCCTCTTGTACTTATGTCGGCATTGTGCCTTTTGTATTAATTTCGGATGCAATTTCTGTGTTTCATCGTCAATAAGGAGGTCCAAGGTATACAGTAAACCTGAAGTGAAGCATCGGAATCTAAAACTGGACTCACAGGAGATGTTCCAATCATAGAAAGTTAGAGTGTCAGACCTCTTGTACTTAAGTCGGCATTGTGCCTCTTGTATTAAATTCGGATGCAATTTCTGTGTTTCATCGTCATTAAGAAGGTCCAAGGGATACAGTAAACCTGAAGTGAAGCGTCGGATTCTAAAACTGTACTCACAAGAGAGGTTCAAATCATAGAAAGTTAGAGTGTCAGTCCTCATGTACTTAAGTCGGTATTGTGCCTTTTGTATTAAATTCGGATGCAATTTATGTGTTTGATCACCAATAAGAAGGTCCAAGGTATACAGTAAACCTGAAGTGGAGCATCGGAATCTAAGGCTCAACTCACAGGAGAGGTTCAAATCATAGAAAGTTAGAGTGTCAGTATTCTTGTACTTAAGTCGGCATTGTGCCTTTTGTATTAAATTCGGATGCAATTTCTGTGTTTCATCGTCAATAAGGAGGTCCAAGGTATACAGTAAACCTGAAGTGAAGCATCGGAATCTAAAACTGGACTCACAAGAGATGTTCCAATCATAGAAAGTTAGAGTGTCAGTCCTCTTGTACATAAGTCAGCATTGTGCCATTTGTATTAAATTCGGATGCAATTTCTGATCTTCATCGTCAATAAGAAGGTCTAATGGATACAGTAAACCGGAAGTGAAGCATCGGAATCTAAAAGTGGACTCACAGGAGAGGTTCAAATCATAGAAAGTGAGAGTGTCAGTTCTCTTGTACTTAAGTCGGCATTGTGCTTTTTGTATTAAATTCGGATGCAATTTCTGTGTTTCATCGTCAATAAGAAGGTCCATGGGATACAGTAAACCTGAAGTGAAGCATCGGAATCTAAAACTGGACTCACAGGAAAGGGTTCAAATCATAGAAAGTTAGAGTGTCTGTCCTCTTGTACTTAAGTCTGCATTGTAACTCTTGTATTAAATTCGGAAGCACTTTCTGTTTTGATCATCAATAAGAAGTTCCAAGGTATACAGTAAACCTGAAGTGTACCATCGGAATCTAAAACTGGACTCACAGGAGAGGTTTAATTCAAAGAAAGTTAGAGTGTCTGTCCTCTTGTGCTTAAGTCTGCATTGTGCCTTTTGTATTAAATTTCGATGCAATTTCTGTGTTTCATCGTCAACAAGAAGGTCCAAGGTTTATAGTAAACCTGAAGTGAAGCATCTGAACCTAAAACTGGACTCACGGTGGAAGTTCAAATCATAGTAAGTCAGAGTGACAGTCCTCTTGTACTTAACACTTCATAGTGCCTTTTGTATTAGTTTCGGATGCAATTTCTGTGTTTCATCGTCAATAAGAAGGTCCAAGGGATACAGTAAACCTGAAGTGAAGAATCGGAATCTAAAACTGGACTCACAGGAGAGGTTCAAATCATAGAAAGTTAGAGTGTCAGTCCTCTTCTACTTACGTCGGCATTGTGCCTTTTGTATTAAATTCGCATGGAATTTCTGTGCTTCATCGTATATAAGAAGGTCCAAGGTATACAGGAAACCTAAAGTGAAGCATCGGAATCTAAAACTGGACTCACAGGAGATGTTCCAATCATAGAAAGTTAGAGTGTCAGTCCTCTTGTACATAAGTCAGCATTGTGCCATTTGTATTAAATTCGGATGCAATTTCTGATCTTCATCGTCAATAAGAAGGTCTAATGGATACAGTAAACCGGAAGTGAAGCATCGGAATCTAAAAGTGGACTCACAGGAGAGGTTCAAATCATAGAAAGTGAGAGTGTCAGTTCTCTTGTACTTAAGTCGGCATTGTGCTTTTTGTATTAAATTCGGATGCAATTTCTGTGTTTCATCGTCAATAAGAAGGTCCATGGGATACAGTAAACCTGAAGTGAAGCATCGGAATCTAAAACTGGACTCACAGGAAAGGGTTCAAATCATAGAAAGTTAGAGTGTCTGTCCTCTTGTACTTAAGTCTGCATTGTAACTCTTGTATTAAATTCGGAAGCACTTTCTGTTTTGATCATCAATAAGAAGTTCCAAGGTATACAGTAAACCTGAAGTGTACCATCGGAATCTAAAACTGGACTCACAGGAGAGGTTTAATTCAAAGAAAGTTAGAGTGTCTGTCCTCTTGTGCTTAAGTCTGCATTGTGCCTTTTGTATTAAATTTCGATGCAATTTCTGTGTTTCATCGTCAACAAGAAGGTCCAAGGTTTATAGTAAACCTGAAGTGAAGCATCTGAACCTAAAACTGGACTCACGGTGGAAGTTCAAATCATAGTAAGTCAGAGTGACAGTCCTCTTGTACTTAACACTTCATAGTGCCTTTTGTATTAGTTTCGGATGCAATTTCTGTGTTTCATCGTCAATAAGAAGGTCCAAGGGATACAGTAAACCTGAAGTGAAGAATCGGAATCTAAAACTGGACTCACAGGAGAGGTTCAAATCATAGAAAGTTAGAGTGTCAGTCCTCTTCTACTTACGTCGGCATTGTGCCTTTTGTATTAAATTCGCATGGAATTTCTGTGCTTCATCGTATATAAGAAGGTCCAAGGTATACAGGAAACCTAAAGTGAAGCATCGGAATCTAAAACTGGACTCACAGGTGAGGTTCAAATCATAGAAAGTTAGAGTGTGAGTCCTCTTGTACTTTAGTCGGCATTGTGCCTTTTGTATTGAATTCGGATGCAATTTCTGTGTTTCATCGTCAGTAAGAAGGACCAAGGGATACAGTAAACCTGAAGTGAAGAATCGGAATCTAAAACTGGACTCACAGGAGAGGTTCAAATCATAGAAAGTTAGAGTGTCAGTCCTCTTGTACTTAAGTCAGCATTGGCCTTTTGTATTAAATTCGGATGCAATTTCTGTGTTTGATCATCAATAAGAAGGTCCAAAGTATACAGTAAACCTAAAGTGAAGCATCGGAATCTAAAACTTAACTCACAATACAGGTTCAAATCATAGAAAATTAATGTGTCAGTCCTCTTGTACTTAAGTCGGCATTTTGCCTTTTGTATTAAATTCGGATGGAATTTCTTTGTTTCATCGTCTATAGGAATGTCCAAGGCTACAGTAAACCTGAAGTGAAGCATCGGAATCTAAAACTGCGCTCACAGGAGAGGTTCAAATCATAGAAAGTGTGAGTGTCAGTCCACACGTACTTCAGTCGGCATTGTGCCTTTTGCATTAAATTCGGATGCAATTTCTGTGTTTGATCATCAATAATAAGGTCCAAGGTATACAGTAAACATGAAGTTAAGCATCAGAATCTAAAACTCAACTCACATTAGAGGTTCAAATCATAGAAGGTTATAGGGTCAGTCCTCTTGTACTTAAGTCGGCATTGTGCATTTTGTATTAATTTCGGATGCAATTTCTGTGTTTCATCGTCAATAAGAAGGTCTTCGGTATACTGTAAACCTGAAGTGAAGCATCGGAATCTAAAACTGGACTCACAAGAGAGGTTCAAATTATAGAAAGTGAGAGTATCAGTCCTCATGTACTTAAGCCGGCATTGTGCCTTTTGTATTAAATTCGGATGCAATTTCTGTGTTTGATCATCAAAAAGAAGGTCCAAGGTATACAGTAAACATGAAGTTAAGCATCGGAATCTAAAACTCAACTCACAGGAGAGGTTCACATCATAGAAAGTTAGAGTTACAGTCCTCTTGTACTTAAGTCGGCATTGTGCCTTTTGTATTAAATTCGGATGCAATTTCTGTGTTTCATCGTCAATAAGAAGGTCCAAGGGATACAGTAAACCTGAAGTGAAGCATCGGAATCTAAAACTAGACTCACAGGAGAGGTTCAAATCATAGAAAGTTAGACTGTCAGTCCTCATGTACCTAAGTCGGCATTGTGCCTTTTGTAATAAATTCGGATGCAATTTCTGTGCTTCATCGTAAGTAAGAAGGTCAAGGGATACAGTAAACCTGAAGTGAAGCATCGGAATCTAAAACTGGACTCACAGGAGAGGTTCAAATCATAGAAAGTTAGAGTGTCAGTCCTCTTGTACTTAAGTCGGCATTGTGCCTTTTGTATTAAATTCGGATGCAATTTCTGTGTTTCATCGTCAATAAGAAGGTCCAAGGGATACAGTAATCCTGAAGTGAAGCATCGGAATCTAAAACTAGACTCACAGGAGAGGTTCAAATCATAGAAAATTAGACTGTCAGTCCTCTTGTACTTAAGTCGGCATTGTGCCTTTTGTAATAAATTCGGATGCAATTTCTGTGTGCTTCATCGTAAATAAGAAGGTCAGGGGATACAGTAAACCTGAAGTGAAGCATCGGAATCTAAAACTGGACTCACAGGAGAGGTTCAAATCATAGAAAGTTAGAGTGTCAGTCCTCTTGTACTTAAGTCGGCATTGTGCCTTTTGTATTAAATTGGGATGCAATTTCTGTGTTTCATCGTCAATAAGAAGGTCCAAGGTATACAGGAAACCTAAAGTGAAGCATCGGAACCTAAAACTGAACTCACAGGAGAGGTTCAAATCATAGAAAGTTAGAGTGTCAGTCCTCTTGTACATAAGTCAGCATTGTGCAATTTGTATTAAATTCGGATGCAATTTCTGATCTTCATCGTCAATAAGAAGGTCTAATGGATACAGTAAACCTGAAGTGAAGCATCGGAATCTAAAAGTGGACTCACAGGAGAGGTTCAAATCATAGAAAGTGAGTGTGTCAGTTCTCTTGTACTTAAGTCGGCATTGTGCCTTTTGTATTAAATTCGGATGCAATTTCTGTGTTTCATCGTCAATAAGAAGGTCCATGGGATACAGTAAACCTGAAGTGAAGCATCGGAATCTAAAACTGGACTCACAGGAGAGGTTCAAACCATAGAAAGTTAGAGTGTCTGTCCTCTTGTACTTAAGTCTGCATTGTAACTTTTGTATTAAATTCGGAAGCAATCTGTTTTTGATCATCAATAAGAAGTTCCAAGGTATACAGTAAACCTGAAGTGTACCATCGGAATCTAAAACTGGACTCACAGGAGAGGTTTACATCAAAGAAAGTTAGAGTGTCTGTCCTCTTGTGCTTAAGTCTGCATTGTGAATTTTGTATTAAATTTGGATGCAATTTCTGTGTTTCATCGTCAACAAGAAGGTCCAAGGTGTATAGTAAACCTGAAGTGAAGCATCTGAACCTAAAACTGGACTCACAGTGGAAGTTCAAATCATAGTAAGTCAGAGTGACAGTCCTCTTGTACTTAACACTTCATAGTGCCTTTTGTATTAGTTTCGGATGCAATTTCTGTGTTTCATCGTCAATAAGAAGGTCCAAGGTATACAGTAAACCTGAAGTGAAACATCGGATTCTAAAACTGGACTCACAGGTGAGGTTCAAATCATAGAAAGTTACAGTGTGAGTCCTCTTGTACTTAAGTCTGCATTGTGCCTTTTGTATTAAATTTGGATGCAATTTCTGTGTTTCAACGTCAATAAGAACGTCCAAGGTATATAGTAAACCTGAAGTGAAGCATCTGAATCTAAAACTGGACTCACAGGAGAGGTTCAAATCATAGAAAGTTAGAGTGTCAGTCCTCTTCTACTTACGTCGGCATTGTGCCTTTTGTATTAAATTCGCATGGAATTTCTGTGTTTCATCATATATAAGAAGGTCCAAGGTATACAGTAAATCTGAAGTGAAGCATCGGAATCTAAAACTGGACTCACAGGTGAGGTTCAAATCATAGAAAGTTAGAGTGTGAGTCCTCTTGTACTTTAGTCGGCATTGTGCCTTTTGTATTAAATTCGGATGCAATTTCTGTGTTTAATCGTCAGTAAGAAGGACCAAGGGACACAGTAAACCTGAAGTGAAGAATCGGAATCTAAAACTGGACTCACAGGACTGGTTCAAATCATAGAAAGTTAGAGTGTCAGTCCTCTTGTACTTAAGTCAGCATTGGCCTTTTGTATTAAATTCGGATGCAATTTCTGTGTTTGATCATCAATAAGAAGGTCCAAAGTATACAGTAAACCTGAAGTGAAGCATCGGAATCTAAAACTTAACTCACAATACAGGTTCAAATCATAGAAAATTAATATGTCAGTCCTCTTGTACGTAAGTCGGCATTTTGCCTTTTGTATTAAATTCGGATGCAATTTCTGTGTTTGATCATCAATAATAAGGTCCAAGGTATACAGTAAACATGAAGTTAAGCATCAGAATCTAAAACTCAACTCACATTAGAGGCTCAAATCATAGAAGGTTATAGGGTCAGTCCTCTTGTACTTAAGTCGGCATTGTGCATTTTGTATTAATTTCGGATGCAATTTCTGTGTTTCATCGTCAATAAGAAGGTCTTTGGTATACTGTAAACCTGAAGTGAAGCATCGGAATCTAAAACTCGACTCACAAGAGAGGTTCAAATCATAGAAAGTGAGAGTATCAGTCCTCACGTACTTAAGCCGGCATTGTGCCTTTTGTATTAAATTCGGATGCAATTTCTGTGTTTGATCATCAATAAGAAGGTCCAAGGTATACAGTAAACATGAAGTTAATCATAGGAATCTAAAACTAAACTCGCAGGAGAGGTTCACATCATAGAAAGTTAGAGTTACAGTCCTCTTGTACTTAAGTCGGCATTGTGCCTTTTGTATTAAATTCGGATGCAATTTCTGTGTTTCATCGTCAATAAGAAGGTCCAAGGGATACAGTAAACCTGAAGTGAAGCATCGGAATCTAAAACTAGACTCACAGGAGAGGTTCACATCATAGAAAGTTAGACTGTCAGTCCTCATGTACCTAAGTCGGCATTGTGCCTTTTGTAATAAATTCGGATGCAATTTCTGTACTTCATCGTAAATAAGAAGGTCAAGGGATACAGTAAACCTGAAGTGAAGCATCGGAATCTAAAACTGGACTCACAGGAGAGGTTCAAATCATAGAAAGTTAGAGTGTCAGTCCTCTTGTACTTAAGTCGGCATTTTGCCTTTTGTATTAAATTCGGATGCAATTTCTGTGTTTCATCGTCAATAAGAAGGTCCATGGGATACAGTAAACCTGAAGTGAAGCATCGGAATCTAAAACTGGACTCACAGGAGAGGTTTAAATCAAAGAAAGTTAGAGTGTCTATCCTCTTGTGCTTAAGTCTGCATTGTGCCTTTTGTATTAAATTTGGATGCAATTTCTGTGTTTCATCGTCAATAAGAAGGTCCAAGGTATATAGTAAACCTGAAGTGAAGCATCTGAATCTAAAACTGGACTCACAGGAGAGGTTCAAATCATAGAAAGTTAGAGTGTCAGTCCTCTTCTACTTACGTCGGCATTGTGCCTTTTGTATTAAATTCCCATGGAAATTCTGTGTTTCATCGTCAATAAGAAGGTCCAAGGTATACAGTAAATCTGAAGTGAAGCATCGGAATCTAAAACCGAACTCACAGGTGAGGTTCAAATCATAGAAAATTAGAGTGTGAGTCCTCTTGTACTTAAGTCGGCCTTGTGCCTTTTGTATTAGATTCGGATGCAATTTCTGTGTTTCATCGTCATTAAGAAGGTCCAAGGTATACAGTAAACCTGACGTGAAGCATCGGAATCTAAAACTGGACTCACAGGAGAGGTTCAAATCATAGAAAGTTAGAGTGTCAGTCCTCTTGTACTTATGTCGGCATTGTGCCTTTTGTATTAATTTCGGATGCAATTTCTGTGTTTCATCGTCAATAAGGAGGTCCAAGGTATACAGTAAACCTGAAGTGAAGCATCGGAATCTAAAACTGGACTCACAGGAGAGGTTCAAATCATAGAAAGTTAGAGTGTCAGACCTCTTGTACTTAAGTCGGCATTGTGCCTCTTGTATTAAATTCGGATGCAATTTCTGTGTTTCATCGTCATTAAGAAGGTCCAAGGGATACAGTAAACCTGAAGTGAAGCGTCGGATTCTAAAACTGTACTCACAAGAGAGGTTCAAATCATAGAAAGTTAGAGTGTCAGTCCTCATGTACTTAAGTCGGTATTGTGCCTTTTGTATTAAATTCGGATGCAATTTCTGTGTTTGATCACCAATAAGAAGGTCCAAGGTATACAGTAAACCTGAAGTGAAGCATCGGAATCTAAGTCTCAAGTCACAGGAGAGGTTCAAATCATAGAAAGTTAGAGTGTCTGTCCTCTTGTACCTAAATCGGCATTGTGCATTTTGTATTAAATTCGGATGCAATATCTGTGTTTCATCGTCAATAAGAATGTCCAAGGTATACGGTAAACCTGAAGTGAAGCATCGGAATCTCAAACTGGACTCACAGGAGAGGTTTAAATCAAAGAAAGTTATAGTGTCTGTCCTCTTGTACTTAAGTCGGCATTGTGCCTTTTTTATTAAATTCGGATGCAATTTCTGTGTTTCATCGTCAATAAGAAGGTCTTAGGTATAGTGTAAACTTGAAGTGAAGCATCGGAATCTAAAACTTAACTCACAATACAGGTTCAAATCATAGAAAATTAATGTGTCAGTCCTCTTGTACTTAAGTCGGCATTTTGCCTTTTGTATTAAATTCGGTTGGAATTTCTGTGTTTCATCGTCTATAAGAATGTCCAAGGGATACAGTAAACCTAAAGTGAAGCATCGGAATCTAAAACTGGACTCACAGGAGAGGTTCAAATCACAGAAAGTTAGAGTGTCAGTCCTCTTCTAGTTAAGTCGACATTGTGTCTTTTGCATTAAATTCGGATTCAATTTCTGTGTTTCTTCGTCAATAAGAAGGTCCAAGGTATACAGTAAACCTGACGTGAAGCATCGGAATCTAAAACTGGACTCACAGGAGAGGTTCAAATCATAGAAAGTTAGAGTGTCAGTCCTCTTGTACTTATGTCGGCATTGTGCCTTTTGTATTAATTTCGGATGCAATTTCTGTGTTTCATCGTCAATAAGGAGGTCCAAGGTATACAGTAAACCTGAAGTGAAGCATCGGAATCTAAAACTGGACTCACAGGAGAGGTTCAAATCATAGAAAGTTAGAGTGTCAGACCTCTTGTACTTAAGTCGGCATTGTGCCTCTTGTATTAAATTCGGATGCAATTTCTGTGTTTCATCGTCATTAAGAAGGTCCAAGGGATACAGTAAACCTGAAGTGAAGCGTCGGATTCTAAAACTGTACTCACAAGAGAGGTTCAAATCATAGAAAGTTAGAGTGTCAGTCCTCATGTACTTAAGTCGGTATTGTGCCTTTTGTATTAAATTCGGATGCAATTTCTGTGTTTGATCACCAATAAGAAGGTCCAAGGTATACAGTAAACCTGAAGTGAAGCATCGGAATCTAAGTCTCAAGTCACAGGAGAGGTTCAAATCATAGAAAGTTAGAGTGTCTGTCCTCTTGTACCTAAATCGGCATTGTGCATTTTGTATTAAATTCGGATGCAATATCTGTGTTTCATCGTCAATAAGAATGTCCAAGGTATACGGTAAACCTGAAGTGAAGCATCGGAATCTCAAACTGGACTCACAGGAGAGGTTTAAATCAAAGAAAGTTATAGTGTCTGTCCTCTTGTACTTAAGTCGGTATTGTGCCTTTTTTATTAAATTCGGATGCAATTTCTGTGTTTCATCGTCAATAAGAAGGTCTTAGGTATAGTGTAAACTTGAAGTGAAGCATCGGAATCTAAAACTGGACTCACAGGAGAGGTTGAAATTATACAAAAGTTAGAGTGTCAGTCCTCGTGTACTTAAGTCGGCATTGTGCCTTTTGAATTAAATTCAGATGCAATTTCTGTGTTTCATCGTCAATAAGAATGTCCAAGGGATACAGTAAACCTGAAGTGAAGCTAGGAATCTAAAACTGGACTCACAGGACAGGTTCAAATCATAGAAAGTTAGAGTGTCAGTCCACTTGAAGTTAAGTCGGCATTGTGCTTTTTGTATTAAATTCGGATGCAATTTCTGTGTTTGATCATCAATAACAAGGTCCAAGGTAAACAGTAAAACTGAAGTGAAGCACCAGAATCTAAAACTGGACTCACAGGAGAGGTTTAAGTGAAAGAAAGTCAGAGTGTCTGTCCTCTTGTACTTAAGTCGGCATTGTGCCTTTTGTATTAAATTCGGATGCAATTTCTGTGTTTCATCGTCAGTAAGAAGCTCCAAGGGGTACAGTAAACCTGAAGTGAAACATCGGAATCTAAAACCGGACTCACAGGACAGGTTCAAATCATAGAAAGTTAGAGTGTCAGTCCTCTTGTACTTAAGTCGGCATTGTGCCTTTTGTATTAAATTCGGATGCAATTTCTGTGTTCGATCACCAATAAGAAAGTCCAAAGTATACAGTAAACCTAAAGTGATGCATCGGAATCTAAAACTCAACTCACAGGAGAGGATCAAATCAGAGAAAGTTATAGTGTCAGTCCGCTTGCACGTAAGTCGGCATTGTGCCTTTTGTATTAAATTCGGATGCGATTTATGTGTTTCATCGTCAATAAGAAGGTCCAAGGTATACAGTAAACCTGAAGTGAAGCATACGAATCTAAAACTGGACTCACAGGAGAGGTTCAAATCACAGAAAGTTAGAGTGTCAGTCCTCTTCTACTTAAGTCGGCATTGTGCCTTTTGCATTAAATTCGGATTCAATTTCTGTGTTTCTTCGTCAATAAGAAGGTCCAAGGTATACAGTAAACCTGACGTGAAGCATCGGAATCTAAAACTGGACTCACAGGAGAGGTTCAAATCATAGAAAGTTAGAGTGTCAGTCCTCTTGTACTTAAGTCGGCATTGTGCCTTTTGTATTAATTTCGGATGCAATTTCTGTGTTTCATCGTCAATAAGAAGGTCCAAGGTATACAGTAAACCTGAAGTGAAGCATCGGAATCTAAAACTGGACTCACAGGAGAGGTTCAAATCATAGAAAGTTAGAGTGTCAGACCTCTTGTACTTAAGTCGGCATTGTGCCTCTTGTATTAAATTCGGATGCAATTACTGTGTTTCATCGTCAATAAGAATTCCAAGGGATACAGTAAACCTGAAGTGAAGCGTCGGATTCTAAAACTGTACTCACAAGAGAGATTCAAATCATAGAAAGTTAGAGTGTCAGTCCTCTTGTACTTAAGTCGGCATTGTGCCTTTTGTATTAGATTCGGATGCAATTTCTGTGTTTGATCACCAATAAGAAGGTCCAAGGGATACAGTAAACCTGAAGTGAAGCATCGGAATCTAAGGCTCAACTCACAGGAGAGGTTCAAGTCATAGAAAGTTAGAGTGTCTGTCCTCTTGTACTTAAATCGGCATTGTGCATTTTGTATTAAATTCGGATGCAATTTCTGTGTTTCATCGTCAATAAGAAGGTCCAAGGTATACAGTAAACCTGAAGTGAAGCATCGGAATCTATAATTGGACTCACAGGAGAGGTTCAAATCATAGAAAGTTGGAGTGTCAGACCTCTTGTACTTAAGTCGGCATTGTGCCATTTGTATTAAATTCGGATGCAATTTCTGTGTTTCATCGTCAATAAGAAGGTCTTAGGTATAGTGTAAACTTGAAGTGAAGCATCGGAATCTAAAACTGGACTCACAGGAGAGGTTGAAATTATACAAAAGTTAGAGTGTCAGTCCTCGTGTACTTAAGTCGGCATTGTGCCTTTTGAATTAAATTCAGATGCAATTTCTGTGTTTCATCGTCAATAAGAAGGTCCAAGGGATACAGTAAACCTGAAGTGAAGCTAGGAATCTAAAACTGGACTCACAGGACGGGTTCAAATCATAGAAAGTTAGAGTGTCAGTCCACTTGAACTTAAGTCGGCATTGTGCTTTTTGTATTAAATTCGGATGCAATTTCTGTGTTTGATCATCAATAACAAGGTCCAAGGTAAACAGTAAACCTGAAGTGAAGCACCAGAATCTAAAACTGGACTCACAGGAGAGGTTTAAGTCAAAGAAAGTCAGAGTGTCTGTCCTCTTGTACTTAAGTCGGCATTGTGCCTTTTGTATTAAATTCGGATGCAATTTCTGTGTTTCATCGTCAGTAAGAAGCTCCAAGGGATACAGTAAACCTGAAGTGAAACATCGGAATCTAAAACCGGACTCACAGGACAGGTTCAAATCATAGAAAGTTAGAGTGTCAGTCCTCCCTTACTTAAGTCGGCATTGTGCCTTTTGTATTAAATTCGGATGCAATTTCTTTGTTCGATCATCAATAAGAAAGTCCAAGGTATACAGTAAACCTGAAGTGATGCATCGGAATCTAAAACTCAACTCACAGGAGAGGATCAATTCAGAGAAAGTTATAGTGTCAGTCCGCTTGCACTTAAGTCGGCATTGTGCCTTTTGTATTAAATTCGGATGCAATTTATGTGTTTCATCGTCAGTAAGAAGGTCCAAGGTATACAGTAAACCTGAAGTGAAGCATACGAATCTAAAACTGGACTCACAGGAGAGGTTCAAATCATAGAAAGTTAGAGTGTCACTCCTCTTGTACTTAAGTCCACATTGTTCCTTTTGTATTAAATTCGGATGCAATTTCTGTGTTTCATCGTCAATAAGAAGGTCCAAGGGATACAGTAAACCTGAAGTGATGCATCGGAATCTAAAACTGGACTCCCAGGAGAAGTTTAAATCAAAGAAAGTTAGAGTGTCAGTCCTCTTGTACTTAAGTCGGCATTGTGCCTTTTGTATTAAATTCGGATGCAATTTCTGTGTTTCATCGTCAATAAGAAGGTCCAATGTATATAGTAAACCTGAAGTGAAGCTTCTGAACCTAAAACTGGACTCACAGTGGAGGTTCAAATCATAGAAAGTCAGAGTGACAGTCCTCTTGTACTTAACACTTCATAGTGCCTTTTGTATTAGATTCGGATGCAATTTCTGTGTTTCATCGTCAATAAGAAGGTCCAAGGTATACAGTAAACCTGAAGTGAAACATCAGAATCTAAAACTGGACTCACAGGTGAGGTTCAAATCATAGAAAGTTAGAGTGTGAGTCCTCTTGTACTTAAGTCGGCATTGTGCCTTTTGTATTAAATTTGGATGCAATTTCTGTGTTTCAACGTCAATAAGAAGGTCCAAGGTATATAGTAAACCTGAAGTGAAGCATCTGAATCTAAAACTGGACTCACAGGAGAGGTTCACATCATAGAAAGTTAGAGTGTCAGTCCTCTTCTACTTACGTCGGCATTGTGCCTTTTGTATTAAATTCGC
Organism: Schistocerca americana; assembly: GCF_021461395.2. Taxonomy (NCBI): domain Eukaryota; kingdom Metazoa; phylum Arthropoda; class Insecta; order Orthoptera; family Acrididae; genus Schistocerca; species Schistocerca americana. Next base: position 1,892,499 of record NW_025725687.1, on the reverse strand, counting down.
ATGGAATTTCTGTGTTTCAACGTCAATAAGAAGGTCCAAGGTATACAGTAAATCTGAAGTGGAGCATCGGAATCTAAAACTGGACTCACAGGTGAGGTTCAAATCATAGAAAATTACAGTGTGAGCACTCTTGTACTTAAGTCGGCCTTGTGCCTTTTGTATTAAATTCGGATGCAATATCTGTGTTTCATCGTCAATAAGAAGGACCAAGGGATACAGTAAACCTGAAGTGAAGAATCGGAATCTAAAACTGGACCCACAGGAGAGGTTCAAATCATAGAAAGTTAGAGTGTCAGTCCTCTTGTACTTATGTCAGCATTGGCCTTTTGTATTAAATTCGGATGCAACTACTGTGTTTGATCAACAATAAGAAGGACCAAGGTATACAGTAAACCTGAAGTGAAGCATCGGAATCTAAAACTTAACTCACAATACAAGTTCAAATCATAAAGAATTAATGTGTCAGTCCTCTTGTACTTAAGTCGGCATTTTGCCTTTTGTATTAAATTCGGTTGGAATTTCTGTGTTTCATCGTCTATAAGAATGTCCAAGGGATACAGTAAACCTGAAGTGAAGCATCGGAATCTAAAACTGAACTCACAGGAGAGGTTCAAATCACAGAAAATTAGATTGTCAGTCCTCTTCTACTTAAGTCGGCATTGTGCCTTTTGCATTAAATTCGGATGCTATTTCTGTGTTTCTTCGTCAATGAGAAGGTCCAAGGTATACAGTAAACCTGAAGTGAAGCATCGGAATCTAAAACTGGACTCACAGGAGAGGTTCAAATCATAGAAAGTTAGAGTGTCAGACCTCTTGTACTTAAGTCAGCATTGTGCCTCTTGTATTAAATTCGGATGCAATTTCTGTGTTTCATCGTCAATAAGAAGGTCCAAGGGATACAGTAAACCTGAAGTGAAGCGTCGGATTCTAAAACTGTACTCACAAGAGAGGTTCAAATCATAGAAAGTTAGAGTGTCAGTCCTCTTGTACTTAAGTCGGCATTGTGCCTTTTGTATTAAATTCGGATGCAATTTCTGTGTTTGATCATCAATAAGAAGGTCCAAGGTATACAGTAAACCTGAAGTGAAGCATCGGAATCTAAGGCTCAACTCACAGGAGAGGTTCAAATCATAGAAAGTTAGAGTGTCTGTCCTCTCGTACTTAAATCGGCATTGTGCATTTTGTATTAAATTCGGATGCAATTTCTGTGTTTCATCGTCAATAAGAATGTCCAAGGTATACGGTAAACCTGAAGTGAAGCATCGGAATCTCAAACTGGACTCACAGGAGAGGTTTAAATCAAAGAAAGTTAGAGTGTCTGTCATCTTGTACTTAAGTCGGCATTGTGCCTCTTTTATTAAATTCGGATGCTATTTCTGTGTTTCATCGTCAATAAGAAGGTCCAAGGTATACAGTAAACCTGAAGTGAAGCATCGGAACCTATAACTGGACCCACAGGAGAGGTTCAAATCATAGAATGTTAGAGTGTCAGTCCTCTTGTACTTAAGTCGGCATTGTGCCTTTTGTATTAAATTCGGACGCAATTTCTGTGTTTCATCGTCAATAAGAAAGTCTTAGGTATTCAGTAAACCTGAGTGAAGCATCGGAATCTAAAACTCAACTCACAGGAGAGGTTCAAATCATAGAAAGTTATATTGTGAGTCCTCTTTTACTTAAGTCGGCATTGTGCAGTTTGTATTAAAATCGGATGCAAATTCTGTGTTTCATCGTCAATAAGATGGCCCAAGGGATACAGTAAACCTGAAGTGAAGCATCGGAATCTAAAACTGGACTCACAGGAGAGGTTCAAATCATAGAAAGTTAGAGTGTCATTCCTCTTCTACTTAAGTCGTCATTGTGCCTTTTGTATTAAATTCGGATGCAAATTCTGTCTTTCATCGTCAATAAAAAGGTCCAAAGTTTACGGTAAACCTGAAGTGAAACATCGGAATCTAAAACTGGACTCACAGGAGAGGTTCTAATCAAAGAAACTTAGAGTGTCAGTCCTCTTGTACTTAATTCTGCATTATGCCTTTTGTATTAAATTCGGATGCAATTTCTGTGTTTCGTCGTCAGTAAGCAGGTCCAAGGTATACAGTAAACCTGAAGTGAAGCATCGGAATCTAAAACTGGACTCACAGGAGAGGTTCAAATCATAGTAAGTTAGAGTGTCAGTCCTCTTGTACTTTAGTCGGCGTTGTGCCTTTTGTATTAAATTCGGATGCAATTTCTGTGTTTCATCGTCAATAAGAAGGTCTTAGGTATAGTGTAAACTTGAAGTGAAGCATCGGAATCTAAAACTGGACTCACAGGAGAGGTTCAAATTATACAAAAGTTAGAGTGTCAGTCCTCGTGTACTTAAGTCGGCATTGTGCCTTTTGAATTAAATTCGGATGCAATTTCTGTGTTTCATCGTCAATAAGAAGGTCCAAGGGATACAGTAAACCTGAAGTGAAGCTAGGAATCTAAAACTGGACTCACAGGACAGGTTCAAATAATAGAAAGTTAGAGTGTCAGTCCTCCTGAACTTAAGTCGGCATTGTGCTTTTTGTATTAAATTCGGATGCAATTTCTGTGTTTGATCATCAATAAGAAGGTCAAAGGTAAACAGTAAACCTGAAGTGAAGCACCAGAATCTAAAACTGGACTCACAGGAGAGGTTTAAGTCAAAGTAAGTCAGAGTGTCTGTCCTCTTGTACTTAAGTCGGCATTGTGCCTTTTGTATTAAATTCGGATGCAATTTCTGTGTTTCATCGTCAGTAAGAAGCTCCAAGGGATACAGTAAACCTGAAGTGAAACATCGGAATCTAAAACCGGACTCACAGGACAGGTTCAAATCATAGAAAGTTAGAGTGTCAGTCCTCTTGTACATAGGTCGGCATTGTGCCTTTTGTATTAAATTCGGATGCAGATTCTGTGTTTGATCATCAATAAGAAAGTCCAAGGTATACAGTAAACCTGAAGTGATGCATCGGAATCTAAAACTCAACTCACAGGAGAGGATCAAATCAGAGAAAGTTATAGTGTCAGTCCGCTTGCACTTACGTCGGCATTGTGCCTTTTGTATTAAATTCGGATGCAATTTCTGTGTTGCATCGTCAATAAGAAGGTCCAAGGTATACAGTAAACCTGAGGTGAAGCATACGAATCTAAAACTGGACTCACAGGAGAGCTTCAAATTATAGAAAGTTAGAGTGTCACTCCACTTGTACTTAAGTCGACATTGTTCCTTTTGTATTAAATTCGGATGCAATTTCTGTGTTTCATCGTCAATAAGAAGGTCCAAGGGATACAGTAAACCTGAAGTGATGCATCGGAATCTAAAACTGGACTCCCAGGAGAAGTTTAAATCAAAGAAAGTTAGAGTGTCAGTCCTCTTGTACTTAAGTCGGCATTGTGCCTTTTGTATTAAATTCGGATGCAATTTCTGTGTTTCATCGTCAACAAGAAGGACCAAGGGATACAGTAAATCTGAAGTGATGCATCGGAATCTAAAACTGGACTCACAGGAGAGGTTCAAATCATAGAAAGTTAGAGTGTCAGACCTCTTGTACATAAGTCAGCATTGTGCCTCTTGTATTAAATTCGGATGCAATTTCTGTGTTTCATCGTCAATAAGAAGGTCCAAGGGATACAGTAAACCTGAAGTGAAGCGTCGGATTCTAAAACTGTACTCACAAGAGAGGTTCAAATCATAGAAAGTTAGAGTGTCAGTCCTCTTGTACTTAAGTCGGCATTGTGCCTTTTGTATTAAATTCGGATGCAATTTCTGTGTTTGATCATCAATAAGAAGGTCCAAGGTATACAGTAAACCTGAAGTGAAGCATCGGAATCTAAGGCTCAACTCACAGGAGAGGTTCAAATCATAGAAAGTTAGAGTGTCTGTCCTCTCGTACTTAAATCGGCATTGTGCATTTTGTATTAAATTCGGATGCAATTTCTGTGTTTCATCGTCAATAAGAATGTCCAAGGTATACGGTAAACCTGAAGTGAAGCATCGGAATCTCAAACTGGACTCACAGGAGAGGTTTAAATCAAAGAAAGTTAGAGTGTCTGTCATCTTGTACTTAAGTCGGCATTGTGCCTCTTTTATTAAATTCGGATGCTATTTCTGTGTTTCATCGTCAATAAGAAGGTCCAAGGTATACAGTAAACCTGAAGTGAAGCATCGGAACCTATAACTGGACCCACAGGAGAGGTTCAAATCATAGAATGTTAGAGTGTCAGTCCTCTTGTACTTAAGTCGGCATTGTGCCTTTTGTATTAAATTCGGACGCAATTTCTGTGTTTCATCGTCAATAAGAAAGTCTTAGGAATTCAGTAAACCTGAGTGAAGCATCGGAATCTAAAACTCAACTCACAGGAGAGGTTCAAATCATAGAAAGTTATATTGTGAGTCCTCTTTTACTTAAGTCGGCATTGTGCAGTTTGTATTAAAATCGGATGCAAATTCTGTGTTTCATCGTCAATAAGATGGCCCAAGGGATACAGTAAACCTGAAGTGAAGCATCGGAATCTAAAACTGGACTCACAGGAGAGGCTCAAATCATAGAAAGTTAGAGTGTCATTCCTCTTCTACTTAAGTCGTCATTGTGCCTTTTGTTTTAAATTCGGATGCAAATTCTGTCTTTCATCGTCAATAAAAAGGTCCAAAGTTTACGGTAAACCTGAAGTGAAACATCGGAATCTAAAACTGGACTCACAGGAGAGGTTCTAATCAAAGAAAGTTAGAGTGTCAGTCCTCTTGTACTTAATTCTGCATTATGCCTTTTGTATTAAATTCGGATGCAATTTCTGTGTTTCGTCGTCAGTAAGCAGGTCCAAGGTATACAGTAAACCTGAAGTGAAGCATCGGAATCTAAAACTGGACTCACAGGAGAGGTTCAAATCATAGTAAGTTAGAGTGTCAGTCCTCTTGTACTTTAGTCGGCGTTGTGCCTTTTGTATTAAATTCGGATGCAATTTCTGTGTTTCATCGTCAATAAGAAGGTCTTAGGTATAGTGTAAACTTGAAGTGAAGCATCGGAATCTAAAACTGGACTCACAGGAGAGGTTCAAATTATACAAAAGTTAGACTGTCAGTCCTCGTGTACTTAAGTCGGCATTGTGCCTTTTGAATTAAATTCGGATGCAATTTCTGTGTTTCATCGTCAATAAGAAGGTCCAAGGGATACAGTAAACCTGAAGTGAAGCTAGGAATCTAAAACTGGACTCACAGGACAGGTTCAAATCATAGAAAGTTAGTGTGTCAGTCCTCCTGAACTTAAGTCGGCATTGTGCTTTTTGTATTAAATTCGGATGCAATTTCTGTGTTTGATCATCAATAAGAAGGTCAAAGGTAAACAGTAAACCTGAAGTGAAGCACCAGAATCTAAAACTGGACTCACAGGAGAGGTTTAAGTCAAAGTAAGTCAGAGTGTCTGTCCTCTTGTACTTAAGTCGGCATTGTGCCTTTTGTATTAAATTCGGATGCAATTTCTGTGTTTCATCGTCAGTAAGAAGCTCCAAGGGATACAGTAAACCTGAAGTGAAACGTCGGAATCTAAAACCGGACTCACAGGACAGGTTCAAATCATAGAAAGTTAGAGTGTCACTCCACTTGTACTTAAGTCGACATTGTTCCTTTTGTATTAAATTCGGATGCAATTTCTGTGTTTCATCGTCAATAAGAAGGTCCAAGGGATACAGTAAACCTGAAGTGATGCATCGGAATCTAAAACTGGACTCCCAGGAGAAGTTTAAATCAAAGAAAGTTAGAGTGTCAGTCCTCTTGTAGTTAAGTCGGCATTGTGCCTTTTGTATTAAATTCGGATGCAATTTCTGTGTTTCATCGTCAACAAGAAGGACCAAGGGATACAGTAAATCTGAAGTGATGCATCGGAATCTAAAACTGGACTCACAGGAGAGGTTCAAATCATAGAAAGTTTGAGTGTCAGTCCTCTTGTACTTAAGTAGGCATTGTGCCTTTTGTATTAAATTCGGATGCAATTACTGTGTTTCGTCGTCAATAAGAAGGACCAAGGGATACAGTAAACCTGAAGTGAAGAATCGGAATCTAAAACTGGACTCACAGGAGAGATTCAAACCATAGAAAGTTAGAGTGTCAGTCCTCTTGTACATAAGTCGGCATTGTGCCTTTTGTATTAGATTCGGATGCAATTTCTGTGTATGATCATCAATAAGAAGGTCCAAGGTATACAGTAAACCTTAAGTGAAGCATCGGAATCTAAAACTCAACTCAGAGTAGGGGTTCAAATCATTGAAAATTAGAGTGTCAGTACTCTTGTACTTAAGTCGGCATTTTGCCTTTTGTATTATATTCGGATGCAATTTCTGTGTTTCATCGTCAATAAGAAGGTCTGAGGGTTATAGTAAACCTGAAATGAAACATCGGAATCGAAAATTGGACTCACAGAAGAGGTTCAAATCATAGAAATTTAGAGTGTCAGTCCTCCTCTTCTTATGTCGGCATTGTGCCTTTTGTATTAAATTCGGATGCAATTTCTGTGTTTCATCGCCATCAAGAAGGTCCAAGGTATAGAGTAAACCTGAAGTGAAGCATCGGTATCTATCACTGGACTCACAGGAGAGGTTCAAATCATAGAAAGTTAGAGTTTCAGACCTCTTGTACTTAAGTTTGCATCGTGCCTTTTGTATTAAAGTCGGATGAAATTTCTGTGTTTCATCGTCAATAAGAAGCTCCAAGGTATACAGTAAACCGGAAGCGAAGCATCGGAATCTGAACCTGGACTTACAGGAGAAGTTCAAATCATAGAAAGATAGAGTGTCAGTCCTCTTGTACTTAAGTCGGCATTGTGCCTTTTATATTAAATACGGATGCATTATCTATGTTTCATCGTCAATAAGAAGATCTTAGGTATACTGTAAACCTGAAGTGAAGCATCGGAATCTAAAACTCAACTCACAGGAGAGGTTCAAATCATAGAAAGTTAGAGTGTCAGTCCTCTTGTACTTAAGTCGACATTGTGCATTTTTTATTAGATTCGGATGCAATTTCTGTGTTTCATCGTCAATAAGAAGGTCCAAGGTTTACAGTAAACCTGAAGTGAAGCATCGGAATCTAAAACTGGACTCACAGGAGAGGTTCTAGTCAAGGAAAGTTAGAGTGTAAGTCCTCTTGTACTTAAGTCTGCATTATGCCTTTTGTATTAAATTCGGATGCAATTTCTGTGTTTCATCGTTAGTAAGCAGGTCCAAGGTATACAGTAAACCTGAAGTGAAGCATCGGAATCTAAAACTGGACTCACAGGAGAGGTTCAAATCGTAGAAAGTTAGAGTGTCATTCCCCTTCTACTTAAGTCGTCATTGTGCCTTTTGTATTATATTCGGATGCAAATTCTGTCTTTCATCGTCAATAAGAAGGTCCAAGGTTTACACTAAACCTGAAGTGAAGCATCGGAATCTAAAACTGGACTCACAGGACAGGTTCAAATCATAGAAAGTTAGAGTGTCAGTCCTCTTGAACTTAAGTCGGCATTGTGCTTTTCGTATTAAATTCGGATGCAATTTCTGTGTTTGATCATCAATAAGAAGGTCCAAGGTAAACAGTAAACCTGAAGTGAAGCACCAGAATCTAAAACTGGACTCACAGGAGAGGTTTAAGTCAAAGAAAGTCATTGTGTCTGTCCTCTTGTACTTAAGTCGGCATTGTGCCTTTTGTATTATATTCGGATATAATTTCTGTGTTTCTTCGTCAATAAGAAGGTCCAAGGTATACAGTAAACCTGAAGTGAAGCATACGAATCTAAAACTGGACTCAAAGGAGAGGTTCAAATCATAGAAAGTCAGAGTGTCACTCCTCTTGTACTTAAGTCGACATTGTTCCTTTTGTATTAAATTCGGATGCAATTTCTGTGTTTTTATCGTCAATAAGAAGGTCCAAGGGATACAGTAAACCTGAAGTGATGCATCGGAATCTAAAACTGGACTCCCAGGAGAAGTTTAAATCAAAGAAAGTTAGAGTGTCAGTCCTCTTGTACTTAAGTCGGCATTGTGCCTTTTGTATTAAATTCGGACGCAATTTCTGTGTTTCATCGTCAATAAGAAAGTCTTAGGAATTCAGTAAACCTGAGTGAAGCATCGGAATCTAAAACTCAACTCACAGGAGAGGTTCAAATCATAGAAAGTTATATTGTGAGTCCTCTTTTACTTAAGTCGGCATTGTGCAGTTTGTATTAAAATCGGATGCAAATTCTGTGTTTCATCGTCAATAAGATGGCCCAAGGGATACAGTAAACCTGAAGTGAAGCATCGGAATCTAAAACTGGACTCACAGGAGAGGCTCAAATCATAGAAAGTTAGAGTGTCATTCCTCTTCTACTTAAGTCGTCATTGTGCCTTTTGTATTAAATTCGGATGCAAATTCTGTCTTTCATCGTCAATAAAAAGGTCCAAAGTTTACGGTAAACCTGAAGTGAAACATCGGAATCTAAAACTGGACTCACAGGAGAGGTTCTAATCAAAGAAAGTTAGAGTGTCAGTCCTCTTGTACTTAATTCTGCATTATGCCTTTTGTATTAAATTCGGATGCAATTTCTGTGTTTCGTCGTCAGTAAGCAGGTCCAAGGTATACAGTAAACCTGAAGTGAAGCATCGGAATCTAAAACTGGACTCACAGGAGAGGTTCAAATCATAGTAAGTTAGAGTGTCAGTCCTCTTGTACTTTAGTCGGCGTTGTGCCTTTTGTATTAAATTCGGATGCAATTTCTGTGTTTCATCGTCAATAAGAAGGTCTTAGGTATAGTGTAAACTTGAAGTGAAGCATCGGAATCTAAAACTGGACTCACAGGAGAGGTTCAAATTATACAAAAGTTAGACTGTCAGTCCTCGTGTACTTAAGTCGGCATTGTGCCTTTTGAATTAAATTCGGATGCAATTTCTGTGTTTCATCGTCAATAAGAAGGTCCAAGGGATACAGTAAACCTGAAGTGAAGCTAGGAATCTAAAACTGGACTCACAGGACAGGTTCAAATCATAGAAAGTTAGAGTGTCAGTCCTCCTGAACTTAAGTCGGCATTGTGCTTTTTGTATTAAATTCGGATGCAATTTCTGTGTTTGATCATCAATAAGAAGGTCAAAGGTAAACAGTAAACCTGAAGTGAAGCACCAGAATCTAAAACTGGACTCACAGGGGAGGTTTAAGTCAAAGTAAGTCAGAGTGTCTGTCCTCTTGTACTTAAGTCGGCATTGTGCCTTTTGTATTAAATTCGGATGCAATTTCTGTGTTTCATCGTCAGTAAGAAGCTCCAAGGGATACAGTAAACCTGAAGTGAAACGTCGGAATCTAAAACCGGACTCACAGGACAGGTTCAAATCATAGAAAGTTAGAGTGTCACTCCACTTGTACTTAAGTCGACATTGTTCCTTTTGTATTAAATTCGGATGCAATTTCTGTGTTTCATCGTCAATAAGAAGGTCCAAGGGATACAGTAAACCTGAAGTGATGCATCGGAATCTAAAACTGGACTCCCAGGAGAAGTTTAAATCAAAGAAAGTTAGAGTGTCAGTCCTCTTGTAGTTAAGTCGGCATTGTGCCTTTTGTATTAAATTCGGATGCAATTTCTGTGTTTCATCGTCAACAAGGAGGACCAAGGGATACAGTAAATCTGAAGTGATGCATCGGAATCTAAAACTGGACTCACAGGAGAGGTTCAAATCATAGAAAGTTTGAGTGTCAGTCCTCTTGTACTTAAGTAGGCATTGTGCCTTTTGTATTAAATTCGGATGCAATTACTGTGTTTCGTCGTCAATAAGAAGGACCAAGGGATACAGTAAACCTGAAGTGAAGAATCGGAATCTAAAACTGGACTCACAGGAGAGATTCAAACCATAGAAAGTTAGAGTGTCAGTCCTCTTGTACATAAGTCGGCATTGTGCCTTTTGTATTAGATTCGGATGCAATTTCTGTGTATGATCATCAATAAGAAGGTCCAAGGTATACAGTAAACCTTAAGTGAAGCATCGGAATCTAAAACTCAACTCACAGTAGGGGTTCAAATCATAGAAAATTAGAGTGTCAGTACTCTTGTACTTAAGTCGGCATTTTGCCTTTTGTATTATATTCGGATGCAATTTCTGTGTTTCATCGTCAATAAGAAGGTCTGAGGGTTATAGTAAACCTGAAATGAAACATCGGAATCGAAAATTGGACTCACAGAAGAGGTTCAAATCATAGAAATTTAGAGTGTCAGTCCTCCTCTTCTTATGTCGGCATTGTGCCTTTTGTATTAAATTCGGATGCAATTTCTGTGTTTCATCGCCATCAAGAAGGTCCAAGGTATAGAGTAAACCTGAAGTGAAGCATCGGTATCTATCACTGGACTCACAGGAGAGGTTCAAATCATAGAAAGTTAGAGTTTCAGACCTCTTGTACTTAAGTTTGCATCGTGCCTTTTGTATTAAAGTCGGATGCAATTTCTGTGTTTCATCGTCAATAAGAAGCTCCAAGGTATACAGTAAACCGGAAGCGAAGCATCGGAATCTGAACCTGGACTTACAGGAGAAGTTCAAATCATAGAAAGATAGAGTGTCAGTCCTCTTGTACTTAAGTCGGCATTGTGCCTTTTATATTAAATACGGATGCATTATCTATGTTTCATCGTCAATAAGAAGATCTTAGGTATACTGTAAACCTGAAGTGAAGCATCGGAATCTAAAACTCAACTCACAGGAGAGGTTCAAATCATAGAAAGTTAGAGTGTCAGTCCTCTTGTACTTAAGTCGACATTGTGCATTTTTTATTAGATTCGGATGCAATTTCTGTGTTTCATCGTCAATAAGAAGGTCCAAGGTTTACACTAAACCTGAAGTGAAGCATCGGAATCTAAAACTGGACTCACAGGACAGGTTCAAATCATAGAAAGTTAGAGTGTCAGTCCTCTTGAACTTAAGTCGGCATTGTGCTTTTCGTATTAAATTCGGATGCAATTTCTGTGTTTGATCATCAATAAGAAGGTCCAAGGTAAACAGTAAACCTGAAGTGAAGCACCAGAATCTAAAACTGGACTCACAGGAGAGGTTTAAGTCAAAGAAAGTCATTGTGTCTGTCCTCTTGTACTTAAGTCGGCATTGTGCCTTTTGTATTAAATTCGGATGCAATTTCTGTGTTTCATCGTCAGTAGGAAGCTCCAAGGGATACAGTAAACCTGAAGTGAAACATCGGAATCTAAAACCGGACTCACAGGACAGGTTCAAATCATAGAAAGTTAGAGTGTCAGTCCTCTTGTACTTAAGTCGGCATTGTGCCTTTTGTATTAAATTCGGATGCAATTTCTGTGTTTGATCATCAATAAGAAAGTCCAAGGTATACAGTAAACCTGAAGTGATACGTCGGAATCTAAAACTCAACTCACAGGAGAGGATCAAATCAGAGAAAGTTATAGTGTCAGTCCGCTTGCACTAAAGTCGGCATTGTGCCTTTCGTATTAAATTCGGATGCAATTTCTGTGTTTCTTCGTCAATAAGAAGGTCCAAGGTATACAGTAAACCTGAAGTGAAGCATACGAATCTAAAACTGGACTCAAAGGAGAGGTTCAAATCATAGAAAGTTAGAGTGTCACTCCTCTTGTACTTAAGTCGACATTGTTCCTTTTGTATTAAATTCGGATGCAATTTCTGTGTTTTTATCGTCAATAAGAAGGTCCAAGGGATACAGTAAACCTGAAGTGATGCATCGGAATCTAAAACTGGACTCCCAGGAGAAGTTTAAATCAAAGAAAGTTAGAGTGTCAGTCCTCTTGTACTTAAGTCGGCATTGTGCCTTTTGTATTAAATTCGGATGCAATTTCTGTGTTTCATCGTCAACAAGAAGGACCAAGGGATACAGTAAATCTGAAGTGAAGCATCGGAATCTAAAACTGGACTCACAGGAGAGGTTCAAATCATAGAAAGTTTGAGTGTCAGTCCTCTTGTACTTAAGTCGGCATTGTGCATTTTGTATTAAATTCGGATGCAATTTCTGTGTTTCATCGTCAATAAGAAGGACCAAGGGATACAGTAAACCTGAAGTGAAGAATCGGAATCTAAAACTGGACTCACAGGAGAGGTTCAAACCATAGAAAGTTAGAGTGTCAGTCCTCTTGTACTTAAGTCGGCATTGTGCCTTTTGTATTAAATTCGGATGCAATTTCTGTGTATGATCGTCAATAAGAAGGTCCAAGATATACAGTAACCCTTAATTGAAGCATCGGAATCTAAAACTCAACTCACAGTAGAGGTTGAAATCATAGAAAATTAGAGTGTCAGTACTCTTGTACTTAAGTCGGCATTTTGCCTTTTGTATTATATTCGGATGCAATTTCTGTGTTTCATCGTCTATAAGAAGATCTGAGGGATATAGTAAACCTGAAATGAAACATCGGAATCTAAAATTTGGCTCACAGAAGAGGTTCAAATCATAGAAATTTAGAGTGTCAGTCCTTCTCTTCTTATGTCGGCATTGTGCCTTTTGTATTAAATTCGGATGCAATTTCTGTGTTTCATCGCCATCAAGAAGGTCCAAGGTATAGAGTAAACCTGAAGTGAAGCATCGGTATCTATCACTGGACTCACAGGAGAGGTTCAAATCATAGAAAGTTAGAGTTTCAGACCTCTTGTACTTAAGTTTGCATCGTGCCTTTTGTATTAAAGTCGGATGCAAATTCTGTGTTTCATCGTCAATAAGAAGCTCCAAGGTATACAGTAAACCGGAAGCGAAGCATCGGAATCTGAACCTGGACTTACAGGAGAAGTTCAAATCATAGAAAGATAGAGTGTCAGTCCTCTTGTACTTAAGTCGGCATTGTGCCTTTTATATTAAATACGGATGCATTATCTATGTTTCATCGTCAATAAGAAGATCTTAGGTATACTGTAAACCTGAAGTGAAGCATCGGAATCTAAAACTCAACTCACAGGAGAGGTTCAAATCATAGAAAGTTAGAGTGTCAGTCCTCTTGTACTTAAGTCGACATTGTGCATTTTTTATTAGATTCGGATGCAATTTCTGTGTTTCATCGTCAATAAGAAGGTCCAAGGTTTACAGTAAACCTGAAGTGAAGCATCGGAATCTAAAACTGGACTCACAGGAGAGGTTCTAGTCAAGGAAAGTTAGAGTGTAAGTCCTCTTGTACTTATGTCTGCATTATGCCTTTTGTATTAAATTCGGATGCAATTTCTGTGTTTCATCGTTAGTAAGCAGGTCCAAGGTATACAGTAAACCTGAAGTGAAGCATCGGAATCTAAAACTGGACTCACAGGAGAGGTTCAAATCGTAGAAAGTTAGAGTGTCATTCCCCTTCTACTTAAGTCGTCATTGTGCCTTTTGTATTATATTCGGATGCAAATTCTGTCTTTCATCGTCAATAAGAAGGTCCAAGGTTTACACTAAACCTGAAGTGAAGCATCGGAATCTAAAACTGGACTCACAGGACTGGTTCAAATCATAGAAAGTTAGAGTGTCAGTCCTCTTGAACTTAAGTCGGCATTGTGCTTTTCGTATTAAATTCGGATGCAATTTCTGTGTTTGATCATCAATAAGAAGGTCCAAGGTAAACAGTAAACCTGAAGTGAAGCACCAGAATCTAAAACTGGACTCACAGGAGAGGTTTAAGTCAAAGAAAGTCATTGTGTCTGTCCTCTTGTACTTAAGTCGGCATTGTGCCTTTTGTATTAAATTCGGATGCAATTTCTGTGTTTCATCGTCAGTAGGAAGCTCCAAGGGATACAGTAAACCTGAAGTGAAACATCGGAATCTAAAACCGGACTCACAGGACAGGTTCAAATCATAGAAAGTTAGAGTGTCAGTCCTCTTGTACTTAAGTCGGCATTGTGCCTTTTGTATTAAATTCGGATGCAATTTCTGTGTTTGATCACCAATAAGAAAGTCCAAGGTATACTGTAAACCTGAAGTGATACGTCGGAATCTAAAACTCAACTCACAGGAGAGGATCAAATCAGAGAAAGTTATAGTGTCAGTCCGCTTGCACTAAAGTCGGCATTGTGCCTTTCGTATTAAATTCGGATGCAATTTCTGTGTTTCTTCGTCAATAAGAAGGTCCAAGGTATACAGTAAACCTGAAGTGAAGCATACGAATCTAAAACTGGACTCAAAGGAGAGGTTCAAATCATAGAAAGTTAGAGTGTCACTCCTCTTGTGCTTAAGTCGACATTGTTCCTTTTGTATTAAATTCGGATGCAATTTCTGTGTTTTTATCGTCAATAAGAAGGTCCAAGGGATACAGTAAACCTGAAGTGATGCATCGGAATCTAAAACTGGACTCCCAGGAGAAGTTTAAATCAAAGAAAGTTAGAGTGTCAGTCCTCTTGTACTTAAGTCGGCATTGTGCCTTTTGTATTAAATTCGGATGCAATTTCTGTGTTTCATCGTCAACAAGAAGGACCAAGGGATACAGTAAATCTGAAGTGAAGCATCGGAATCTAAAACTGGACTCACAGGAGAGGTTCAAATCATAGAAAGTTTGAGTGTCAGTCCTCTTGTACTTAAGTCGGCATTGTGCATTTTGTATTAAATTCGGATGCAATTTCTGTGTTTCATCGTCAACAAGAAGGACCAAGGGATACAGTAAATCTGAAGTGAAGCATCGGAATCTAAAACTGGACTCACAGGAGAGGTTCAAATCATAGAAAGTTTGAGTGTCAGTCCTCTTGTACTTAAGTCGGCATTGTGCATTTTGTATTAAAGTCGGATGCAATTTCTGTGTTTCATCGTCAATAAGAAGCTCCAAGGTATACAGTAAACCGGAAGCGAAGCATCGGAATCTGAAACTGGTCTCACAGGAGAAGTTCAAATCATAGAAAGATAGAGTGTCAGTCCTCTTGTACTTAAGTTGGCATTGTGTCTTTTATATTAAATACGGATGCAATATCTATGTTTCATCGTCAATAAGAAGGTCTTAGGTATACTGTAAACCTGAAGTGAAGCATCTGAATCTAAAACTGGACTCACAGGAGAGGTTCAAATCATAGAAAGTTAGAGTGTCAGTCCTTGTGTACTTAAGTCAGCATTGTCCGTTTTGTATAAAATTCGGATGCAATTTCTGTGTTTCATCGTCAATAAGAAGGTCAAATGGATACAGTAAACCTGAAGTGAAGCATCGGAATCTAAAACTGGCTCACAGGAGAGGTTCAAATCATAGAATGTGAGAGTGTCAGTCCTCTTGTACATCAATCGGCATTGTGCCTTTAGTATTAAATTCGGATGCAATTTCTGCATTTGATTATCAATAAGAATGTCCAAGGTATACAGTAAACCTGAAGTGAAGCATTGGAATCTAAAACTCAACTCACAGGAGAGGTTCAAATCATAGATAGTTAGAGTGTCAGTCCTCTTGTACTTAAGTCGACTTTGTGCATTTTGTATTAAATTCGGATGCAATTTCTGTGTTTCATCGTCAATAAGAAGGTCCAAGGTTTACAGTAAACCTGAAGTGAAGCATCGGAATCTAAAACTGGACTCACAGGTGAGGTTCAAGTCATAGTAAGTTAGAGTGTCATTCCCCTTCTACTTAAGTCGTCATTGTGCCTTTTGAATTAAATTTGAATGCAAATTCTGTCTTTCATCGTCAATAAGAAGGTCCAAGGTTTACACTAAACCTGAAAAGAAGCATCGGAATCTAAAACTGGACTCACAGGAGAGGTTCTAATCAAAGGAAGTTAGAGTGTCAGTCCTCTTGTACTTAAGTCTGCATTATGCCTTTTGTATTAAATTCGGATGCAATTACTGTTTTTGATCATCAATAAGAAGTTCCAAGGTATACAGTATCCCTGAAGTGAAGCATCGGAATCTAAAACTCAACTCACAGGAGAGGTTCAAATCATAGAAAGTTAGAGTGTCAGTCCTCTTGTACTTATGCCGACATTGTGCCCTTTGTATTAAATTCTAATGCAATTTCTGTGTTTCATCGTCAATAAGAAGGTCCAAGGTATACAGTAAACCTGAAGTGAAGCATCGGAATCTAAAACTGGACTCACAGGAGAGGTATAAATCAAAGAAAGTTAGAGTTTCTGTCCTCTTGTACTTAAGTCGGTATTGTGCCTTTTGTATTAAATTCGGATGCAATATCTGTGTTTCATCGTCAATAAGAAGGTCCAAGGTATACAGTAAACCTGAAGTGAAGCATCGGAATCTAAAACTGGACTCACAGGAGAGGTACTAATCATAGAAAGTTAGAGTGTCTGTCCTCCTCTACTTAAGCCTGCATTGTGCCTTTTGTATTAAATTCAGATGCAATTTGTGTGTTTCATCGTCAGTAAAAAGGTCCAAGGGATACAGTAAACCGGAAGTGAAGCATCGGAATCTAAAACTGGACTTACAATACAGGTTTAAATCATAGAAAGTTACAGTGTCTGTCCTCTTGTACTTAGGTCGGCATTGTGCCATTTGTATTAATACCGGGTGCAATTTCAGTGTTTCATCGTCAATAAGAAGGTCCAAGGTATACAGTAAACCTGCAGTGAAGCATCGGAATCTGAAACTGAACCCACAGGAGAAGTTCAAGTCATAGTAAGTTAGAGTGTTAGTCCCCTTGTACTTCAGTCAGCATTGTGCCTTTTGTATTGAATACAGATGCAATTTCTGTGTTTCATCGTCAATAAGAAGGTCTTAGGTACACTGTAAACCTGAAGGGAAGCATCGGAATCTAAAACTGGACTCACAGGAGAGGTTCAAATCATAGAAAGTTAGAGTGTCAGTCCTTGTGTACTTAATTCAGCATTGTCCCTTTTGTATTAAATTCGGAGGCAATTTCTGTGTTTCATCGTCTATAAGAAAGTCCAAGGGATACAGTAAACCTGAAGTGAAGCATCGGAATCTTAAACTCGACTCACAGGAGAGGTTTAAATCAAAGAAACTTAGAGTGTCTGTCCTCTTGTCCTTAAGTCGGCCTTGTGCCTTTTGTATTAAATTCGGAAGCAATTTCTGTGTTTCATCGTCAATAAGAAGGTCCAAGGGATACAGTAAACCTTAAGTGAAGCATCGGAATCTAAAACTCAACTCACAGTAGAGGTTCAAATCATAGAATGTGAGAGTGTCAGTCCTCTTGTACATCAGTCGGCATTGTGCCTTTTGCATTAAATTCGGATGCAATTTCTGCGTTTGATTATCAATAAGAATGTCCAAGCTATACAGAAAACCTGGAGTGAAGCAACGGAATCTAAAACTCAACTCACAGGTGAGGTTCAAATCATAGAAAGTTAGAGTGACAGTCCTCTTGTACTTGTGTCGACATTGTGCATTTTGTATTAAATTCGGATGCAATTTCTGTGTTTCATCCTCAATAAGACGGTCCAAGGTATACAGAAGACCTGAAGTGAAGCATCGGAATCTAAAACTGTACTCTCAGGAAAGGTTCAAATAATAGAAAGTTAGAATGTCAGTCCTCTTGTACTTACGTCGGCATTGTGCCTTTTAAATTAAATTCGGATGCAATTTCTGTGTATCATCGTCAATAAGAAGGTCCAAGGGATAGAGAAAACCTGAAGTGAATCATCGGAATCTAAAACTGGACTCACAGGAGAGGTTTAAATCATAGAAAGTTAGAGTGTCAGTTCTCTTGTACTTAAGTCGGCATTGTGCCTTTTGTATTAAATTCGGATGCAATTTCTGTGTTTCATCGTCAATAAGAAGGTCTTAGGTATACTGTAAACCCGAAGTGAAGCATCGGAATCTAAAACTGGACTCACAGGAGAGGTTCAAATTATAGAAAGTAACAGTGTCAGTCCTCTTGTACTCAAGTCGGCATTGTGCCTTTTGATTTAAATTCGGATGCAATTTCTGTGTTTCATCGTCAATAAGAAGGTCCAAGGGATACAGTAAACCTGAAGTGAAACATCGGTATCTAAAACTGGACTCACAGGACAGGTTCAAATCATAGAAAGTTAGAGTGTCAGTCCTCTTGTACTTAAGTCGGCATTGTGCCTTTTGTATTAAATTCGGATGCAATTTCTGTGTTTGATCATCAATAAGAAAGTCCAAGGTATACAGTAAACCTGAAGTGATGCGTCGGAATCTAAAACTCAACTCACAGGAGAGGATCAAATCAGAGAAAGTTATAGTGTCAGTCCGCTTGCACTTAAGTCGGCATTGTGCCTTTCGTATTAAATTCGGATGCAATTTCTGTGTTTCATCGTCAATAAGAAGGTCCAAGGTATACAGTAAACCTGAAGTGAAGCATACGAATCTAAAACTGGACTCAAAGGAGAGGTTCAAATCATAGAAAGTTAGAGTGTCACTCCTCTTGTACTTAAGTCGACATTGTTCCTTTTGTATTAAATTCGGATGCAATTTCTGTGTTTTTATCGTCAATAAGAAGGTCCAAGGGATACAGTAAACCTGAAGTGATGCATCGGAATCTAAAACTGGACTCCCAGGAGAAGTTTAAATCAAAGAAAGTTAGAGTGTCAGTCCTCTTGTACTTAAGTCGGCATTGTGCCTTTTGTATTAAATTCGGATGCAATTTCTGTGTTTCATCGTCAACAAGAAGGACCAAGGGATACAGTAAATCTGAAGTGAAGCATCGGAATCTAAAACTGGACTCACAGGAGAGGTTCAAATCATAGAAAGTTTGAGTGTCAGTCCTCTTGTACTTAAGTCGGCATTGTGCATTTTGTATTAAATTCGGATGCAATTTCTGTGTTTCATCGTCAATAAGAAGGACCAAGGGATACAGTAAACCTGAAGTGAAGAATCGGAATCTAAAACTGGACTCACAGGAGAGGTTCAAACCATAGAAAGTTAGAGTGTCAGTCCTCTTGTACTTAAGTCGGCATTGTGCCTTTTGTATTAAATTCGGATGCAATTTCTGTGTATGATCATCAATAAGAAGGTCCAAGGTATACAATAAACCTTAATTGAAGCATCGGAATCTAAAACTCAACTCACAGTAGAGGTTGAAATCATAGAAAATTAGAGTGTCAGTACTCTTGTACTTAAGTCGGCATTTTGCCTTTTGTATTATTTTCAAATGCAACTTCTGTGTTTCATCGTCAATAAGAAGATCTGAGGGATATAGTAAACCTGAAATGAAACATCGGAATCTAAAATTGGACTCACAGAAGAGGTTCAAATCATAGAAATTTAGAGTGCCAGACCTCCTCTACTTAGGTCGGCATTGTGCCTTTGGTATTATATTCGGATGCAATTTCTGTGTTTCATCGTCAATAAGAAGGTCCAAAGTATACAGTAAACCTGAAGTGAAGCATCGGTATCTATCACTGGACTCACAGGAGAGGTTCTAATCATAGAAAGTTAGAGTTTCAGTCTTCTTGTACTTAAGTTTGCATCGTGCCTTTTGTATTAAAGTCGGATGCAATTTCTGTGTTTCATCGTCAATAAGAAGCTCCAAGGTATACAGTAAACCGGAAGCGAAGCATCGGAATCTGAAACTGGTCTCACAGGAGAAGTTCAAATCATAGAAAGATAGAGTGTCAGTCCTCTTGTACTTAAGTCGGCATTGTGCCTTTTATATTAAATACGGATGCAATATCTATGTTTCATCGTCAATAACAAGGTCTTAGGTATACTGTAAACCTGAAGTGAAGCATCGGAATCTAAAACTGGACTCACAGGAGAGGTTCACATCATAGAAAGTTAGAGTGTCAGTCCTTGTGTACTTAAGTCAGCATTGTCCCTTTTGTATTAAATTCGGATGCAATTTCTATGTTTCATCGTCAATAAGAAGGTCAAATGGATACAGTAAACCTGAAGTGAAGCATCGGAATCTAAAACTGGCTCACAGGAGAGGTTCAAATCATAGAATGTGAGAGTGTCAGTCCTCTTGTACATCAATCGGCATTGTGCCTTTAGTATTAAATTCGGATGCAATTTCTGCGTTTGATTATCAATAAGAATGTCCAAGGTATACAGTAAACCTGAAGTGAAGCATCGGAATCTAAAACTCAACTCACAGGAGAGGTTCAAATCATAGATAGTTAGAGTGTCAGTCCTCTTGTACTTAAGTCGACATTGTGCATTTTGTATGAAATTCGGATGCAATTTCTGTGTTTCATCGTCAATGAGAAGGTCCAAGGTTTACAGTAAACCTGAAGTGAAGCATCGGAATCTAAAACTGGACTCACAGGACAGGTTCAAATCATAGAAAGTTAGAGTGTCATTCCCCTTCTACTTAAGTCGTCATTGTGCCTTTTGAATTAAATTTGAATGCAAATTCTGTCTTTCATCGTCAATAAGAAGGTCCAAGGTTTACACTAAACCTGAAAAGAAGCATCGGAATCTAAAACTGGACTCACAGGAGAGGTTCTAATCAAAGGAAGTTAGAGTGTCAGTCCTCTTGTACTTAAGTCTGCATTATGCCTTTTGTATTAAATTCGGATGCAATTTCTGTTTTTGATCATCAATAAGAAGTTCCAAGGTATACAGTATCCCTGAAGTGAAGCATCGGAATCTAAAACTCAACTCACAGGAGAGGTTCAAATCACAGAAAGTTAGAGTGTCAGTCCTCTTGTACTTATGCCGACATTGTGCCCTTTGTATTAAATTCTAATGCAATTTCTGTGTTTCATCGTCAATAGGAAGGTCCAAGGTATACAGTAAACCTGAAGTGAAGCATCGGAATCTAAAACTGGACTCACAGGAGAGGTATAAATCAAAGAAAGTTAGAGTGTCTGTCCTCTTGTACTTAAGTCGGTATTGTGCCTTTTGTATTAAATTCGGATGCAATATCTGTGTTTCATCGTCAATAAGAAGGTGCAAGGTATACAGTAAACCTGAAGTGAAGCATCGGAATCTGAAACTGGGCTCACAGGAGAGGTACTAATCATAGAAAGTTAGAGTGTCTGTCCTCCTCTACTTAAGCGTGCATTGTGCCTTTTGTATTAAATTCAGATGCAATTTGTGTGTTTCATCGTCAGTAATAAGGTCCAAGGGATACAGTAAACCGGAAGTGAAGCATCGGAATCTAAAACTGGACTCACAATACAGGTTTAAATCATAGAAAGTTACAGTGTCTGTCCTCTTGTACTTAAGTCGGCATTGTGCCATTTGTATTAATACCGGGTGCAATTTCAGTGTTTCATCGTCAATAAGAAGGTCCAAGGTATACAGTAAACCTGCGGTGAAGCATCGGAATCTGAAACTGAACCCACAGGAGAAGTTCAAGTCATAGTAAGTTAGAGTGTTAGTCCCCTTGTACTTCAGTCAGCATTGTGCCTTTTGTATTAAATACAGATGCAATTTCTGTGTTTCATCGTCAATAAGAAGGTCTTAGGTACACTGTAAACCTGAAGTGAAGCATCGGAATCTAAAACTGGACTCACAGGAGAGGTTCAAATCATAGAAAGTTAGAGTGTCAGTCCTTGTGTACTTAAGTCAGCATTGTCCCTTTTGTATTAAATTCGGATGCAATTTCTGTGTTTCATCGTCTATAAGAAAGTCCAAGGGATACAGTAATCCTGAAGTGAAGCATCGGAATCTTAAACTCGACTCACAGGAGAGGTTTAAATCAAAGAAACTTAGAGTGTCTGTCCTCTTGTCCTTAAGTCGGCCTTGTGCCTTTTTATTAAATTCGGATGCAATTTCTGTGTTTCATCGTCAATAAGAAGGTCCAAGGGATACAGTAAACCCTAAGTGAAGCATCGGAATCTAAAACTCAACTCACAGTAGAGGTTCAAATCATAGAATGTGAGAGCGTCAGTCCTCTTGTACATCAGTCGGCATTGTGCCTTTTGCATTAAATTCGGATGCAATTTCTGCGTTTGATTATCAATAAGAATGTCCAAGCTGTACAGAAAACCTGGAGTGAAGCAACGGAATCTAAAACTCAACTCACAGGTGAGGTTCAAATCATAGAAAGTTAGAGTGTCAGTCCTCTTGTACTTGTGTCGACATTGTGCATTTTGTATTAAATTCGGATGCAATTTCTGTGTTTCATCGTCAATATGAAGGTCCAAGGTATACAGAAGACCTGAAGTGAAGCATCGGAATCTAAAACTGTACTCTCAGGAGAGGTTCAAATAATAGAAAGTTAGAATGTCAGTCCTCTTGTACTTAAGTCGGCATTGTGCCTTTTAAATTAAATTCGGATGCAATTTCAGTGTATCATCGTCAATAAGAAGGTCCAAGGGATAGAGAAAACCTGAAGTGAAGCATCGGAATCTAAAACTGGACTCACAGGAGAGGTTCAAATTATATAAAGTTAGAGTGTCAGTCCTCTTGTACTCAAGTCGGCATTGTGCCTTTTGATTAAAATTCGGATGCAATTTCTGTGTTTCATCGTCAATAAGAAGGTCCAAGGGATACAGTAAACCTGAAGTGAAACATCGGAATCTAAAACTGGACTCACAGGACAGGTTCAAATCATAGAAAGTTAGAGTGTCAGTCCTCTTGTACTTAAGTCGGCATTGTGCCTTTTGTATTAAATTCGGATGAAATTTCTGTGTTTGATCATCAATAAGAAGGTCCAAGGTATACAGAAAACCTGAAGTGAAGCATCGGAATCTAAAACTGGACTCACAGGAGAGGTTTAAGTCAAAGAACGTTAGAGTGTCAGTCCTCTTGTACTTAAGTCGCCATTGTGCCTTTTGTATTACATTCGGATGCAATTTCTGTGTATGATCATCAATAAGAAGGTCCAAGGTATACAGTAAACCTTAAGTGAAGCATCGGAATCTAAAACTCAACTCACACTAGAGGTTCAAATCATAGAAAATTAGAGTGTCAGTACTCTTGTACTTAAGTCGGCATTTTACCTTTTGTATTATATTCGGATGCAATTTCTGTGTTTCATCGTCAATAAGAAGGTCCAAGGGATATAGTAAACCTGAAACGAAACATCGGAATCTAAAATTGGACTCACAGAAGAGGTTCAAATCATAGAAATTTAGAGTGTCAGTCCTCTTCTACTTAGGTCGGCATTGTGCCTTTTGTATTAAATTCGGATGCAATTTCTGTGTTTCATCGTCAATATGAAGGTCCAAGGTATACAGTAAACCTGAAGTGAAGCATCGGAATCTAACACTGGACTCACAGGAGAGGTTCAAATCATAAAAAGTTAGAGTTTCAGTCCTCTTGTACTTAAGTTAGCATCGTGCCTTTTGTAATAAAGTCGGATACAATTTCTGTGTTTCATCGTCAATAACAAGCTCCAAGGTATACAGTAAACTGGAAGTGAGGCATCGGAATCTGAAACTGGACTCACAGGGGAAGTTCAAATCATATAAAGATAGAGTGTCAATCCCCTTGTGCTTATGTCGGCATTGTGCCTTTTGTATTAAATACGGATCAATATCTATGTTTCATCGTCAATAAGAAGGTCCAAGGTATACAGTAAACCTGAAGTGAAGCATACAAATCTAAAACTGGACTCACAGGAGAGTCTCAAACCATAGAAAGTTAGAGTGTCAGTCCTTGTGTACTTAAGTCAGCATTGTCCCTTTTGTATTAAATTCGTATGCAATTTCTGTGTTTCATCGTCATTAAGAAGGTCAAAGGGATACAGTAAACCTGAAGTGAAGCATCGGAATCTAAAACTGGACTCACAGGAGAGGTTCAAATCATAGAATGTGAGAGTGTCAGTCCTCTTGTACATCAGTCGGCATTGTGCCTTTTGTATTAAATTCTTATGCAACTTCTGCGTTTGATTATCAATACGAATGTCCAAGGTATACAGTAAACCTGAAGTGAAGCATCGGAATCTAAAACTCAACTCACAGGTGAGGTTCAAATCATAGAAAGTTAGAGTCTCAGTCCTCTTGTACTTATGTCGACATTGTGCATTTTGTATTAAATTCGGATGCAATTTCTGTGTTTCATCGTCAATAAGAAGGTCCAAGGTATACAGAAAACTCTAAGTGAAGCATCGGAATCTAAAACTGTACTCACAGGAAAGGTTCAAATAATAGAAAGTTAGAATGTCAGTCCTCTTGTACTTAAGTCGGCATTGTGCCTTTTGTATTAAATTCGGATGCAATTTCTGTGTATCATCGTCAATAAGAAGGTCCAAGGGATACAGAAAACCTGAAGTGAAGCATCGGAATCTAAAACTGGACTCACAGGAGAGGTTCAAATCATAGAAAGTTAGAGTGTCAGTCCTCTTGTACTCAAGTCGGCATTGTGCCTTTTGATTTAAATTCAGATGCAATTTGTGTGTTTCATCGTCAGTAATAAGGTCCAAGGGATACAGTAAATCGGAAGTGAAGCATCGGAATCTAAAACTGGACTCACAATACAGGTTTAAATCATAGAAAGTTACAGTGTCTGTCCTCTTGTACTTAAGTCGGCATTTGCCATTTGTATTAAATCCGGGTGCAATTTCAGTGTTTCATCGTCAATAAGAAGGTCCAAGGTATACAGTAAACCTGCGGTGAAGCATCGGAATCTGAAACTGAACCCACAGGAGAAGTTCAAGTCATAGTAAGTTAGAGTGTTAGTCCCCTTGTACTTCAGTCAGCATTGTGCCTTTTGTATTAAATACAGACGCAATTTCTGTGTTTTATCGTCAATAAGAAGGTCTTAGGTACACTGTAAACCTGAAGTGAAGCATCGGAATCTAAAACTGGACTCACAGGAGAGCTTCAAATCATAGAAAGTTAGAGTGTCAGTCCTTGTGTACTTAAGTCAGCATTGTCCCTTTTGAATTAAATTCGGATGCAATTTCTGTGTTTCATCGTCTATAAGAAAGTCCGAGGAATACAGTAAACCTGAAGTGAAACATCGGAATCTTAAACTCGACTCACAGGAGAGGTTTAAATCAAAGAAACTTAGAGTGTCTGTCCTCTTGTCCCTTAGTCGGCCTTGTGCCTTTTGTATTAAATTCGGATGCAATTTCTGTGTTTCATCGTCAATAAGAAGGTCCAAGGGATACAGTAAACCTTAAGTGAAGCATCGGAATCTAAAACTCAACTCACACAAGAGGTTCAAATCATAGAATGTGAGAGTGTCAGTCCTCTTGCACATCAGTCGGCATTGTGCCTTTTGCATTAAATTCGGATGCAATTTCTGCGTTTTATTATCAATAAGAATGTCCAAGCTATACAGAAAACCTGAAGTGAAGCAACGGAATCTAAAACTCAACTCACAGGTGAGGTTCAAATCATAGAAAGTTAGAGTGTCAGTCCTCTTGTACTTGTGTCGACATTGTGCATTTTGTATTAAATTCGGATGCAATTTCTGTGTTTCATCGTCAATAAGAAGGTCCAAGGTATACAGAAGACCAGAAGTGAAGCATCGGAATCTAAAACTGGACTCACAGTAGAGGTTCAAATCATAGAAAGTTAGAGTGTCAGTCCTTGTGTACTTAAGTCAGCATTGTCCCTTTTGTATTAAATTCGGATGCAATTTCTGTGGTTCATCGTCTATAAGAAAGTCCAAGAGATACAGTAAACCTGAAGTGAAGCATCGGAATCTTAAACTCGACTCACAGGAGAGGTTTAAATCAAAGAAACTTAGAGTGTCTGTCCTCTTGTCCTTAAGTCGGCCTTGTGCCTTTTTATTAAATTCGGATGCAATTTCTGTGTTTCATCGTCAATAAGAAGGTCCAAGGGATACAGTAAACCTGAAGTGAAGCATCGGAATCTAAAACTCAACTCACAGTAGAGGTTCAAATCATAGAATGTGAGAGTGTCAGTCCTCTTGTACATCAGTCGGCATTGTGCCTTTTGCATTAAATTCGGATGCAATTTCTGCGTTTGATTATCAATAAGAATGTCCAAGCTATACAGAAAACCTGGAGTGAAGCAACGGAATCTAAAACTCAACTCACAGGTGAGGTTCAAATCATAGAAAGTTAGAGTGTCAGTCCTCTTGTACTTGTGTCGACATTCTGCATTTTTTATTAAATTCGGATGCAATTTCTGTGTTTCATCGTCAATAAGAAGGTCCAAGGTATACAGAAGACCTGAAGTGAAGCATCGGAATCTAAAACTGTACTCTCAGGAAAGGTTCAAATAATAGAAAGTTAGAATGTCAGTCCTCTTGTACTTAAGTCGGCATTGTGCCTTTTAAATTAAATTCGGATGCAATTTCTGTGTATCATCGTCAATAAGAAGGTCCAAGGGATAGAGAAAACCTGAAGTGAAGAATCGGAACCTAAAACTGGACTCACAGGTGAGGTTTAAATCATAGAAAGTTAGAGTGTCAGTTCTCTTGTACTTAAGTCGGCATTGTGCCTTTTGTATTAAATTCGGATGCAATTTCTGTGTTTCATCGTCAATAAGAAGGTCTTAGGTATACTGTAAACCTGAAGTGAAGCATCGGAATCTAAAACTGGACTCACAGGAGAGGTTCAAATTATAGAAAGTTAGAGTGTCAGTCCTCTTGTACTCAAGTCGGCATTGTGCCTTTTGATTTAAATTCGGATGCAATTTCTGTGTTTCATCGTCAATAAGAAGGTCCAAGGGATACAGTAAACCTGAAGTGAAACATCGGAATCTAAAACTGGACTCACAGGACAGGTTCAAATCATAGAAAGTTAGAGTGTCAGTCCTCTTGTACTTAAGTCGGCATTGTGCCTTTTGTATTAAATTCGGATGAAATTTCTGTGTTTGATCATCAATAAGAAGGTCCAAGGTATACAGAAAACCTGAAGTGAAGCATCGGAATCTAAAACTGGACTCACAGGAGAGGTTTAAGTCAAAGAACGTTAGAGTGTCAGTCCTCTTGTACTTAAGTCGCCATTGTGCCTTTTGTATTACATTCGGATGCAATTTCTGTGTATGATCATCAATAAGAAGGTCCAAGGTATACAGTAAACCTTAAGTGAAGCATCGGAACTAAAACTCAACTCACACTAGAGGTTCAAATCATAGAAAATTAGAGTGTCAGTACTCTTGTACTTAAGTCGGCATTTTACCTTTTGTATTATATTCGGATGCAATTTCTGTGTTTCATCGTCAATAAGAAGGTCCAAGGGATATAGTAAACCTGAAACGAAACATCGGAATCTAAAATTGGACTCACAGAAGAGGTTCAAATCATAGAAATTTAGAGTGTCAGTCCTCTTCTACTTAGGTCGGCATTGTGCCTTTTGTATTAAATTCGGATGCAATTTCTGTGTTTCATCGTCAATATGAAGGTCCAAGGTATACAGTAAACCTGAAGTGAAGCATCGGAATCTAACACTGGACTCACAGGAGAGGTTCAAATCATAGAAAGTTAGAGTTTCAGTAATCTTGTACTTAAGTTAGCATCGTGCCTTTTGTAATAAAGTCGGATGCAATTTCTGTGTTTCATCGTCAATAACAAGCTCCAAGGTATACAGTAAACCGGAAGTGAGGCATCGGAATCTGAAACTGAACTCACAGGAGAAGTTCAAATCATAGAAAGATAGAGTGTCATTCCCCTTGTACTTAAGTCGGCATTGTGCCTTTTGTATTAAATACGGATCAATATCTATGTTTCATGGTCAATAAGAAGGTCCAAGGTATACAGTAAACCTGAAGTGAAGCATACAAATCTAAAACTAGACTCACAGGAGAGTCTCAAACCATAGAAAGTTAGAGTGTCCGTCCTTGTGTACTTAAGTCAGCATTGTCCCTTTTGTATTAAATTCGTATGCAATTTCTGTGTTTCAGCGTCATTAAGAAGGTCAAATGGATACAGTCAACCTGAAGTGAAGCATCGGAATCTAAAACTGGACTCACAGGAGAGGTTCAAATCATAGAATGTGAGAGTGTCAGTCCTCTTGTACATCAGTCGGCATTGTGCCTTTTGTATTAAATTCTGATGCAACTTCTGCGTTTGATTATCAATACGAATGTCCAAGGTATACAGTAAACCTGAAGTGAAGCATCGGAATCTAAAACTCAACTCACAGGTGTGGTTCAAATCATAGAAAGTTAGAGTCTCAGTCCACTTGTACTTAAGTCGGCATTGTGCCTTTTGTATTAAATTCGGATGCAATTTCTGTGTATCATCGTCAATAAGAAGGTCCAAGGGATACAGAAAACCTGAAGTGAAGCATCGGAATCTAAAACTGGACTCACAGGAGAGGTTCAAATCATAGAAAGTTAGAGTGTCAGTCCTCTTGTACTCAAGTCGGCATTGTGCCTTTTGATTTAAATTCAGATGCAATTTGTGTGTTTCATCGTCAGTAATAAGGTCCAAGGGATACAGTAAACCGGAAGTGAAGCATCGGAATCTAAAACTGGACTCACAATACAGGTTTAAATCATAGAAAGTTACAGTGTCTGTCCTCTTGTACTTAAGTCGGCATTGTGCCATTTGTATTAAATCCGGGTGCAATTTCAGTGTTTCATCGTCAATAAGAAGGTCCAAGGTATACAGTAAACCTGCAGTGAAGCATCGGAATCTGAAACTGAACCCACAGGAGAAGTTCAAGTCATAGTAAGTTAGAGTGTTAGTCCCCTTGTACTTCAGTCAGCATTGTGCCTTTTGTATTAAATACAGATGCAACTTCTGTGTTTTATCGTCAATAAGAAGGTCTTAGGTACACTGTAAACCTGAAGTGAAGCATCGGAATCTAAAACTGGACTCACAGGAGAGCTTCAAATCATAGAAAGTTAGAGTGTCAGTCCTTGAGTACTTAAGTCAGCATTGTCCCTTTTGAATTAAATTCGGAAGCAATTTCTGTGTTTCATCGTCTATAAGAAATTCCAAGGGATACAGTAAACCTGAAGTGAAACATCGGAATCTTAAACTCGACTCACAGGGGAGGTTTAAATCAAAGAAACTTAGAGTGTCTGTCCTCTTGTCCTTAAGTCGGCCTTGTGCCTTTTGTATTAAATTCGGATGCAATTTCTGTGTTTCATCGTCAATAAGAAGGTCCAAGGGATACAGTAAACCTTAAGTGAAGCATCGGAATCTAAAACTCAACTCACAGTAGAGGTTCAAATCATAGAATGTGAGAGTGTCAGTCCTCTTGTACATCAGTCGGCATTGTGCCTTTTGCATTAAATTCGGATGCAATTTCTGCGTTTTATTATCAATAAGAATATCCAAGCTATACAGAAAACCTGAAGTGAAGCAACGGAATCTAAAACTCAACTCACAGGTGAGGTTCAAATCATAGAAAATTAGAGTGTCAGTCCTCTTGTACTTGTGTCGACATTGTGCATTTTGTATTAAATTCGGATGCAATTTCTGTGTTTCATCGTCAATAAGAAGGTCCAAGGTATACAGAAGACCTGAAGTGAAGCATCGGAATCTAAAACTGTACTCTCAGGAAAGGTTCAAATAATAGAAAGTTAGAATGTCAGTCCTCTTGTACTTAAGTCGGCATTGTGCCTTTTAAATTAAATTCGGATGCAATTTCTGTGTATCATCGTCAATAAGAAGGTCCAAGGGATAGAGAAAACCTGAAGTGAAGAATCGGTATCTAAAACTGGACTCACAGGTGAGGTTTAAATCATAGAAAGTTAGAGTGTCTGTCCTCTTGTCCTTAAGTCGGCCTTGTGCCTTTTGTATTAAATTCGGATGCAATTTCTGTGTTTCATCGTCAATAAGAAGGTCCAAGGGATACAGTAAACCTAAAGTGAAACATCGGAATCTAAAACTGGACTCACAGGACAGGTTCAAATCATAGAAAGTTAGAGTGTCAGTCCTCTTGTACTTAAGTCGGCATTGTGCCTTTTGTATTAAATTCGGATGAAATTTCTGTGTTTGATCATCAATAAGAAGGTCCAAGGTATACAGAAAACCTGAAGTGAAGCATCGGAATCTAAAATTGGACTCACAGGAGAGGTTTAAGTCACAGAACGTTAGAGTGTCAGTCCTCTTGTACTTAAGTCGCCATTGTGCCTTTTGTATTACATTCGGATGCAATTTCTGCGTATGATCATCAATAAGAAGGTCCAAGGTATACAGTAAACCTTAAGTGAAGCATCGGAATCTAAAACTCAACTCACACTAGAGGTTCAAATCATAGAAAATTAGAGTGTCAGTACTCTTGTACTTAAGTCGGCATTTTACCTTTGTATTATATTCGGATGCAATTTCTGTGTTTCATCGTCAATAAGAAGGTCCAAGGGATATAGTAAACCTGAAATGAAACATCGGAATCTAAAATTGAACTCACAGAAGAGGTTCAAATCATAGAAATTTAGAGTGTCAGTCCTCCTCTACTTAGGTCGGCATTGTGCCTTTTGTATTAAATTCGGATGCAATTTCTGTGTTTCATCGTCAATATGAAGGTCCAAGGTATACAGTAAACCTGAAGTGAAGCATCGGAATCTAACACTGGACTCACAGGAGAGGTTCAAATCATAGAAAGTTAGAGTTTCAGTTCTCTTGTACTTAACTTAGCATCGTGCCTTTTGTAATAAAGTCGGATGCAATTTCTGTGTTTCATCGTCAATAAGAAGCTCCAAGGTATACAGTAAACCGGAAGTGAAGCATCGGAATCTGAAACTGGACTCACAGGAGAAATTCAAATCATAGAAAGATAGAGTGTCAATCCCCTTGTACTTAAGTCGGCACTGTGCCTTTTGTATTAAATACGGATCAATATCTATGTTTCATCGTCAATAAGAAGGTCCAAGGTATACAGTAAACCTGAAGTGAAGCATACAAATCTAAAACTGGACTCACAGGAGAGTCTCAAACCATAGAAAGTTAGAGCGTCAGTCCTTGTGTACTTAAGTCAGCATTGTCCCTTTTGTATTAAATTCGTATGCAATTTCTGTGTTTCATCGTCATTAAGAAGGTCAAAGGGATACAGTAAACCTGAAGTGAAGCATCGGAATCTAAAACTGGACTCACAGGTGAGGTTCAAATCATAGAAAGTTAGAGTGTCAGTCCTCTTGTACTTATGTCGACATTGTGCATTTTGTATTAAATTCGGATGCAATTTCTGTGTTTCATCGTCAATAACAAGGTCCAAGGTATACAGAAAACCTTAAGTGAAGCATCGGAATCTAAAACTGTACTCACAGGAAAGGTTCAAATAATAGAAAGTTAGAATGTCAGTCCTCTTGTACTTAAGTCGGCATTGTGCCTTTTGTATTAAATTCGGATGCAATTTCTGTGTATCATCGTCAATAAGAAGGTCCAAGGGATACAGAAAACCTGAAGTGGAGCAGCGGAATCTAAAACTGGACTCACAGGAGAGGTTCAAATCATAGAAAGTTAGTGTGTCAGTCCTCTTGTACTTATGTCGACATTGTGCATTTTGTATTAAATTCGGATGCAATTTCTGTGTTTCATCGTCAATAACAAGGTCCAAGGTATACAGAAAACCTTAAGTGAAGCATCGGAATCTAAAACTGTACTCACAGGAAAGGTTCAAATAATAGAAAGTTAGAATGTCAGTCCTCTTGTACTTAAGTCGGCATTGTGCCTTTTGTATTAAATTCGGTTGCAATTTCTGTTTTTGATCATCAATAAGAAGGTCCAAGGTAAACGGTAAACCTGAAGTCAAGCATCGGAAACTAAAAATCAACTCACAGGAGAGGTTCAAATCATAGAAAGTTAGAGTGTCAGTCCTCTTGTACTTAAGTCGGCATTGTGCCTTTTGTATTAAATTCGGATGCAATTTCTGTGTCTCAACGTCAATAAGAAGGTCCAAGGGATACAGCAAACCTGAAGTTAAGCATCGGAATCTAAAACTGGACTCACAGGAGAGGTTCAAATTATAGAGAGTTAGAGTGTCTTTCCTCTTCTACTTAAGTCGTCATTGTGCCTTTTGTATTAAATTCGGATGCAAATTCTGTCTTTAATCGTCAATAAGAATGTCCAAGGTATACAGTAAAGCTGAAGTGAAGCATCGGAATCTAAAACTGGACTCACAGGAGAGCTTCAAATCATAGAAAGTTAGAGTGTCAGTCCTTGAGTACTTAAGTCAGCATTGTCCCTTTTGAATTAAATTCGGAAGCAATTTCTGTGTTTCATCGTCTATAAGAAATTCCAAGGGATACAGTAAACCTGAAGTGAAACATCGGAATCTTAAACTCGACTCACAGGGGAGGTTTAAATCAAAGAAACTTAGAGTGTCTGTCCTCTTGTCCTTAAGTCGGCCTTGTGCCTTTTGTATTAAATTCGGATGCAATTTCTGTGTTTCATCGTCAATAAGAAGGTCCAAGGGATACAGTAAACCTTAAGTGAAGCATCGGAATCTAAAACTCAACTCACAGTAGAGGTTCAAATCATAGAATGTGAGAGTGTCAGTCCTCTTGTACATCAGTCGGCATTGTGCCTTTTGCATTAAATTCGGATGCAATTTCTGCGTTTTATTATCAATAAGAATATCCAAGCTATACAGAAAACCTGAAGTGAAGCAACGGAATCTAAAACTCAACTCACAGGTGAGGTTCAAATCATAGAAAATTAGAGTGTCAGTCCTCTTGTACTTGTGTCGACATTGTGCATTTTGTATTAAATTCGGATGCAATTTCTGTGTTTCATCGTCAATAAGAAGGTCCAAGGTATACAGAAGACCTGAAGTGAAGCATCGGAATCTAAAACTGTACTCTCAGGAAAGGTTCAAATAATAGAAAGTTAGAATGTCAGTCCTCTTGTACTTAAGTCGGCATTGTGCCTTTTAAATTAAATTCGGATGCAATTTCTGTGTATCATCGTCAATAAGAAGGTCCAAGGGATAGAGAAAACCTGAAGTGAAGAATCGGTATCTAAAACTGGACTCACAGGTGAGGTTTAAATCATAGAAAGTTAGAGTGTCTGTCCTCTTGTCCTTAAGTCGGCCTTGTGCCTTTTGTATTAAATTCGGATGCAATTTCTGTGTTTCATCGTCAATAAGAAGGTCCAAGGGATACAGTAAACCTAAAGTGAAACATCGGAATCTAAAACTGGACTCACAGGACAGGTTCAAATCATAGAAAGTTAGAGTGTCAGTCCTCTTGTACTTAAGTCGGCATTGTGCCTTTTGTATTAAATTCGGATGAAATTTCTGTGTTTGATCATCAATAAGAAGGTCCAAGGTATACAGAAAACCTGAAGTGAAGCATCGGAATCTAAAATTGGACTCACAGGAGAGGTTTAAGTCACAGAACGTTAGAGTGTCAGTCCTCTTGTACTTAAGTCGCCATTGTGCCTTTTGTATTACATTCGGATGCAATTTCTGTGTATGATCATCAATAAGAAGGTCCAAGGTATACAGTAAACCTTAAGTGAAGCATCGGAATCTAAAACTCAACTCACACTAGAGGTTCAAATCATAGAAAATTAGAGTGTCAGTACTCTTGTACTTAAGTCGGCATTTTACCTTTGTATTATATTCGGATGCAATTTCTGTGTTTCATCGTCAATAAGAAGGTCCAAGGGATATAGTAAACCTGAAATGAAACATCGGAATCTAAAATTGAACTCACAGAAGAGGTTCAAATCATAGAAATTTAGAGTGTCAGTCCTCCTCTACTTAGGTCGGCATTGTGCCTTTTGTATTAAATTCGGATGCAATTTCTGTGTTTCATCGTCAATATGAAGGTCCAAGGTATACAGTAAACCTGAAGTGAAGCATCGGAATCTAACACTGGACTCACAGGAGAGGTTCAAATCATAGAAAGTTAGAGTTTCAGTCCTCTTGTACTTAACTTAGCATCGTGCCTTTTGTAATAAAGTCGGATGCAATTTCTGTGTTTCATCGTCAATAAGAAGCTCCAAGGTATACAGTAAACCGGAAGTGAAGCATCGGAATCTGAAACTGGACTCACAGGAGAAATTCAAATCATAGAAAGATAGAGTGTCAATCCCCTTGTACTTAAGTCGGCACTGTGCCTTTTGTATTAAATACGGATCAATATCTATGTTTCATCGTCAATAAGAAGGTCCAAGGTATACAGTAAACCTGAAGTGAAGCATACAAATCTAAAACTGGACTCACAGGAGAGTCTCAAACCATAGAAAGTTAGAGTGTCAGTCCTTGTGTACTTAAGTCAGCATTGTCCCTTTTGTATTAAATTCGTATGCAATTTCTGTGTTTCATCGTCATTAAGAAGGTCAAAGGGATACAGTAAACCTGAAGTGAAGCATCGGAATCTAAAACTGGACTCACAGGTGAGGTTCAAATCATAGAAAGTTAGAGTGTCAGTCCTCTTGTACTTATGTCGACATTGTGCATTTTGTATTAAATTCGGATGCAATTTCTGTGTTTCATCGTCAATAACAAGGTCCAAGGTATACAGAAAACCTTAAGTGAAGCATCGGAATCTAAAACTGTACTCACAGGAAAGGTTCAAATAATAGAAAGTTAGAATGTCAGTCCTCTTGTACTTAAGTCGGCATTGTGCCTTTTGTATTAAATTCGGATGCAATTTCTGTGTATCATCGTCAATAAGAAGGTCCAAGGGATACAGAAAACCTGAAGTGGAGCAGCGGAATCTAAAACTGGACTCACAGGAGAGGTTCAAATCATAGAAAGTTAGTGTGTCAGTCCTCTTGTACTTATGTCGACATTGCGCATTTTGTATTAAATTCGGATGCAATTTCTGTGTTTCATCGTCAATAACAAGGTCCAAGGTATACAGAAAACCTTAAGTGAAGCATCGGAATCTAAAACTGTACTCACAGGAAAGGTTCAAATAATAGAAAGTTAGAATGTCAGTCCTCTTGTACTTAAGTCGGCATTGTGCCTTTTGTATTACATTCGGATGCAATTTCTGTGTATGATCATCAATAAGAAGGTCCAAGGTATACAGTAAACCTTAAGTGAAGCATCGGAATCTAAAACTCAACTCACACTAGAGGTTCAAATCATAGAAAATTAGAGTGTCAGTACTCTTGTACTTAAGTCGGCATTTTACCTTTGTATTATATTCGGATGCAATTTCTGTGTTTCATCGTCAATAAGAAGGTCCAAGGGATATAGTAAACCTGAAATGAAACATCGGAATCTAAAATTGAACTCACAGAAGAGGTTCAAATCATAGAAATTTAGAGTGTCAGTCCTCCTCTACTTAGGTCGGCATTGTGCCTTTTGTATTAAATTCGGATGCAATTTCTGTGTTTCATCGTCAATATGAAGGTCCAAGGTATACAGTAAACCTGAAGTGAAGCATCGGAATCTAACACTGGACTCACAGGAGAGGTTCAAATCATAGAAAGTTAGAGTTTCAGTCCTCTTGTACTTAACTTAGCATCGTGCCTTTTGTAATAAAGTCGGATGCAATTTCTGTGTTTCATCGTCAATAAGAAGCTCCAAGGTATACAGTAAACCGGAAGTGAAGCATCGGAATCTGAAACTGGACTCACAGGAGAAATTCAAATCATAGAAAGATAGAGTGTCAATCCCCTTGTACTTAAGTCGGCACTGTGCCTTTTGTATTAAATACTGATCAATATCTATGTTTCATCGTCAATAAGAAGGTCCAAGGTATACAGTAAACCTGAAGTGAAGCATACAAATCTAAAACTGGACTCACAGGAGAGTCTCAAACCATAGAAAGTTAGAGTGTCAGTCCTTGTGTACTTAAGTCAGCATTGTCCCTTTTGTATTAAATTCGTATGCAATTTCTGTGTTTCATCGTCATTAAGAAGGTCAAAGGGATACAGTAAACCTGAAGTGAAGCATCGGAATCTAAAACTGGACTCCCAGGTGAGGTTCAAATCATAGAAAGTTAGAGTGTCAGTCCTCTTGTACTTATGTCGACATTGTGCATTTTGTATTAAATTCGGATGCAATTTCTGTGTTTCATCGTCAATAACAAGGTCCAAGGTATACAGAAAACCTTAAGTGAAGCATCGGAATCTAAAACTGTACTCACAGGAAAGGTTCAAATAATAGAAAGTTAGAATGTCAGTCCTCTTGTACTTAAGTCGGCATTGTGCCTTTTGTATTAAATTCGGATGCAATTTCTGTGTATCATCGTCAATAAGAAGGTCCAAGAGATACAGAAAACCTGAAGTGGAGCAGCGGAATCTAAAACTGGACTCACAGGAGAGGTTCAAATCATAGAAAGTTAGTGTGTCAGTCCTCTTGTACTTATGTCGACATTGTGCATTTTGTATTAAATTCGGATGCAATTTCTGTGTTTCATCGTCAATAACAAGGTCCAAGGTATACAGAAAACCTTAAGTGAAGCATCGGAATCTAAAACTGTACTCACAGGAAAGGTTCAAATAATAGAAAGTTAGAATGTCAGTCCTCTTGTACTTAAGTCGGCATTGTGCCTTTTGTATTAAATTCGGTTGCAATTTCTGTTTTTGATCATCAATAAGAAGGTCCAAGGTAAACGGTAAACCTGAAGTCAAGCATCGGAAACTAAAAATCAACTCACAGGAGAGGTTCAAATCATAGAAAGTTAGAGTGTCAGTCCTCTTGTACTTAAGTCGGCATTGTGCCTTTTGTATTAAATTCGGATGCAATTTCTGTGTCTCAACGTCAATAAGAAGGTCCAAGGGATACAGCAAACCTGAAGTTAAGCATCGGAATCTAAAACTGGACTCACAGGAGAGGTTCAAATTATAGAGAGTTAGAGTGTCTTTCCTCTTCTACTTAAGTCGTCATTGTGCCTTTTGTATTAAATTCGGATGCAAATTCTGTCTTTAATCGTCAATAAGAATGTCCAAGGTATACAGTAAAGCTGAAGTGAAGCATCGGAATCTAAAACTGGACTCACAGGAGAGGTTCTAATCAAAGGAAGTTAAAGAGTCAGTCCTCTTGTACTTAAGTCTGCATTATGCCTTTTGCATTAAATTCGGATGCAATTTCTGTGCTTCATCGACAGTAAGCAGGACCACGGTATACAGTAAACCTGAAGTGAAGCTTCGGAATCTAAAACTGGACTCACAGGAGAGGTTCGAATCATAGAAAGTTAGAGTGTCAGTCCTCTTGTACCTAAGTCGGCATTGTCCCTTTTGTATTAAATTCGGATGCAATTACTGTGTTTGATCATCAATAAGAAGGCCCAAGGTATACAGTAAACCTGAAGTGAAGCATCGGAATCTAAAACTCAACTCACAGGAGAGGTTCAAATCATAGAAAGTTATAGTGTCAGTCCGCTTGCACTTAAGTCGGCATTGTGCATTTTGTGTTGAATTCGGATGCAATTTCTGTGTTTTATCGTCAATAAGAAGGTCCAAGGGATACAGTAAACCTGAAGTGAAGCATCGGAAACTAAAACTGGACTCCCAGGAGAAGTTTAAATCAAAGAAATTTAGATTGTCAGTCCTCTTGTACTTAAGTCGGCATTGTGCCTTTTGTACTAAATTCGGATGCTATTTCTGTGTTTCATCGTCAATAAGAAGGACCAAGGGATACAGTAAACCTGAAGTTAAGCATCGGAATCTAAAACTGGACTCACAGGACAGGTTTAAATCATAGAAAGTTACAGTGTCTGTCCTCCTGTACTTAAGTCGGCATTGTGCCTGTTGTATTAAATCCGGGTGCAATTTCTGTCTTTCATCGTCAATAAGAAGGTCCAAGGTATACAGTAAACCTGCAGTGAAGCATCGGAATCTGAAACTGGACACACAGGAGAAGTTCAAATCTTAGTAAGTTAGAGTGTCAGTCCTCTTGTACTTAAGTCGGCATTGTGCCTTTTGTATTAAATACGGATGCAATTTCTGTGTTTCATCGTCAATAAGAAGGTCTTAGGTATACTGTAAACCTGTAGTGAAGCATCGGAATCTGAAACAGGACTCACAGATGAGGTTCAAATCATAGAAAGTTAGAGTGTCAGTCCTTGTGTACTTAAGTCAGCATTGTCCCTTTTGTATTAAATTCGGACACAATTTCTGTGTTTCATCGTCTATAAGAAAGTCCAAGGGATACAGTAAAACTGAAGTGAAGCATCGGAATCTAAAACTGGACTCTCAGGAGAGGTTTAAATCAAAGAAACTTAGAGTGTGTGTCCTCTTGTACTTAAGTCGGCCTTGTGCCTTTTGTATTAAATTCGGATGCAATTTCTGTGTTTCATCGTCAATAAGAAGGTCCAAGGTATACAGAAAACCTGAAGTGAAGCATCGGAATCTAAAACTGGACTCACAGGAGAGGTTCAAATCATAGAAAGTTAGAGTGTCAGTCCACTTGTACTGAAGTCGACATTGTGAATTTAATATTAAATTCGGATGCAATTTCTGTGTTTCACCGTCAATGAGGAGGTCCAAGGTATACAGTAAACCTGAAGTGAAGCATCGTAATCTAAAACTGGACTCACAGGAGAGGTTCAAATAGTAGAAAGTTATAGTGTCAGTCCTCTTTTACTTATGTCGGCATTGTGCCTTTTGTATTAAATTCGGATGCAATTTCTGTGTTTCATCGTCAATAAGAATGTCCAAGGTATACAGTAAACCTGAAGTGAAGCATCGGAATCTAAAACTGGACTCACAGGAGAGGTGCAAATCATAGAAAGTTAGAGTGTCAGTCCACTTGTACTTAAGTCAGCATTGTGCCTTTTGTATTAAATTCGGTTGCAATTTCTGTTTTTGATCATCAATAAGAAGGTCCAAGGTAAACGGTAAACCTGAAGTGAAGCATTGGAAACTAAAAATCAACTCACAGGAGAGGTTCAAATCATAGAAAGTTAGAGTGTCAGTCCTCTTGTACTTAAGTCGGCATTGTGCCTTTTGTATTAAATTCGGATGCAATTTCTGTGTCTCAACGTCAATAAGAAGGTCCAAGGGATACAGCAAACCTGAAGTTAAGCATCGGAATCGAAAACTGGACTCACAGGAGAGGTTCAAATCATAGAGAGTTAGAGTGTCATTCCTCTTCTACTTAAGTCGTCATTGTGCCTTTTGTATTAAATTCGTATGCAATTTCTGTGTTTCATCGTCAATAAGAAGGTCGAAGGTATACAGTAAATCTGAAGTGAGGCATCGGGATCTTAAACTGGACTCACAGGAGAGGTTCAATTCATGGAAAGTTAGAGTGTCAGTCCTCTTGTCCTTAAGTCGGCATTGTGCCTTTTGTATTAAATTCGGATGCAATTTCTGTGTTTCACCGTCAATGAGAAGGTCCAAGTTATACAGTAAACCTGAAGTGAAGCATCGTAATCTAAAACTGGACTCACAGGAGAGGTTCAAATAGTAGAAAGTTAGAGTGTCAGTCCTCTTTTACTTAAGTCGGCATTGTGCCTTTTGTATTATATTCGGATGCAATTTCTGTGTTTCATCGTCAATAAGAAGGTCCAAGGTATACAGTAAACCTGAAGTGAAGCATCGGAATCTAAAACTGGACTCGCAGGAGAGGTGCAAATCATAGAAAGTTAGAGTGTCAGTCCACTTGTACTTAAGTCAGCATTGTGCCTTTTGTATTAAATTCGGTTGCAATTTCTGTTTTTGATCATCAATAAGAAGGTCCAAGGTAAACGGTAAACCTGAAGTCAAGCATCGGAAACTAAAAATCAACTCACAGCAGAGGTTCAAATCATAGAAAGTTAGAGTGTCAGTCCTCTTGTACTTAAGTCGGCATTGTGCCTTTTGTATTAAATTGGGATGCAATTTCTGTGTCTCAACGTCAATAAGAAGGTCCAAGGGATACAGCAAACCTGAAGTTAAGCATCGGAATCTAAAACTGGACTCACAGGAGAGGTTCAAATTATAGAGAGTTAGAGTGTCATTCCTCTTCTACTTAAGTCGTCATTGTGCCTTTTGTATTAAATTCGGATGCAAATTCTGTCTTTAATCGTCAATAAGAATGTCCAAGGTATACAGTAAAGCTGAAGTGAAGCATCGGAATCTAAAACTGGACTCACAGGAGAGGTTCTAATCAAAGGAAGTTAAAGTGTCAGTCCTCTTGTACTTAAGTCTGCATTATGCCTTTTGTATTAAATTCGGATGCA
Source organism: Schistocerca americana (assembly GCF_021461395.2). NCBI lineage: Eukaryota > Metazoa > Arthropoda > Insecta > Orthoptera > Acrididae > Schistocerca > Schistocerca americana. The sequence continues at coordinate 1,852,836 of NW_025725687.1, read as the reverse complement.
ATTTCTGTGCTTCATCGACAGTAAGCAGGACCACGGTATACAGTAAACCTGAAGTGGAGCTTCGGAATCTAAAACTGGACTCACAGGAGAGGTTCGAATCATAGAAAGTTAGAGTGTCTGTCCTCTTGTACCTAAGTCGGCATTGTCCCTTTTGTATTAAATTCGGATGCAATTTCTGTGTTTGATCATCAATAAGAAGGCCCAAGGTATACAGTAAACCTGAAGTGAAGCAACGGAATCTAAAACTCAACTCACAGGAGAGGTTCAAATCATAGAAAGTTATAGTGTCAGTCCGCTTGCACTTAAGTCGGCATTGTGCATTTTGTGTTGAATTCGGATGCAATTTCTGTGTTTTATCGTCAATAAGAAGTTCCAAGGGATACAGTAAACCTGAAGTGAAGCATCGGAAACTAAAACTGGACTCCCAGGAGAAGTTTAAATCAAAGAAATTTAGATTGTCAGTCCTCTTGTACTTAAGTCGGCATTGTGCCTTTTGTACTAAATTCGGATGCTATTTCTGTGTTTCATCGTCAATACGAAGGACCAAGGGATACAGTAAACCTGAAGTTAAGCATCGGAATCTAAAACTGGACTCACAGGACAGGTTTAAATCATAGAAAGTTACAGTGTCTGTCCTCCTGTACTTAATTCGGCATTGTGCCTGTTGTATTAAATCCGGGTGCAATTTCTGTCTTTCATCGTCAACAAGAAGGTCCAAGGTATACAGTAAACCTGCAGTGAAGCATCGGAATCTGAAACTGGACACACAGGAGAAGTTCAAATCTTAGTAAGTTAGAGTGTCAGTCCTCTTGTACTTAAGTCGGCATTGTGCCTTTTGTATTAAATACGGATGCAATTTCTGTGTTTCATCGTCAATAAGAAGGTCTTAGGTATACTGTAAACCTGTAGTGAAGCATCGGAATCTGAAACAGGACTCACAGATGAGGTTCAAATCATAGAAAGTTAGAGTGTCAGTCCTTGTGTACTTAAGTCAGCATTGTCCCTTTTGTATTAAATTCGGACACAATTTCTGTGTTTCATCGTCTATAAAAAAGTCCAAGGGATACAGTAAAACTGAAGTGAAGCATCGGAATCTAAAACTGGACTCTCAGGAGAGGTTTAAATCAAAGAAACTTAGAGTGTATGTCCTCTTGTACTTAAGACGGCCTTGTGCCTTTTGTATTAAATTCGGATGCAATTTCTGTGTTTCATCGTCAATAAGAAGGTCCAAGGTATACAGAAAACCTGAAGTGAAGCATCGGAATCTAAAACTGGACTCACAGGAGAGGTTCAAATCATAGAAAGTTAGAGTGTCAGTCCACTTGTACTGAAGTCGACATTGTGAATTTAATATTAAATTCGGATGCAATTTCTGTGTTTCACCGTCAATGAGGAGGTCCAAGGTATACAGTAAACCTGAAGTGAAGCATCGTAATCTAAAACTGGACTCACAGGAGAGGTTCAAATAGTAGAAAGTTATAGTGTCAGTCCTCTTTTACTTATGTCGGCATTGTGCCTTTTGTATTAAATTCGGATGCAATTTCTGTGTTTCATCGTCAATAAGAATGTCCAAGGTATACAGTAAACCTGAAGTGAAGCATCGGAATCTAAAACTGGACTCACAGGAGAGGTGCAAATCATAGAAAGTTAGAGTGTCAGTCCACTTGTACTTAAGTCAGCATTGTGCCTTTTGTATTAAATTCGGTTGCAATTTCTGTTTTTGATCATCAATAAGAAGGTCCAAGGTAAACGGTAAACCTGAAGTGAAGCATTGGAAACTAAAAATCAACTCACAGGAGAGGTTCAAATCATAGAAGGTTAGAGTGTCAGTCCTCTTGTACTTAAGTCGGCATTGTGCCTTTTGTATTAAATTCGGATGCAATTTCTGTGTCTCAACGTCAATAAGAAGGTCCAAGGGATACAGCAAACCTGAAGTTAAGCATCGGATCCGAAAACTGGACTCACAGGAGAGGTTCAAATCATAGAGAGTTAGTGTGTCATTCCTCTTCTACTTAAGTCGTCATTGTGCCTTTTGTATTAAATTCGTATGCAATTTCTGTGTTTCATCGTCAATAAGAAGGTCGAAGGTATACAGTAAATCTGAAGTGAGGCATCGGGATCTTAAACTGGACTCACAGGAGAGGTTCAATTCATGGAAAGTTAGAGTGTCAGTCCTCTTGTCCTTAAGTCGGCATTGTGCCTTTTGTATTAAATTCGGATGCAATTTCTGTGTTTCATCGTCAATAAGAAGGTCCAAGGGATACAGTAAACCTGAAGTGAAGCATCGGAATCTAAAACTGGACTCACAGGAGAGGTTCAAATCATAGAAAGTTAGAGTGTCAGTCCACTTGTACTGAAGTCGACATTGTGCCTTTTGTATTAAATTCGGATGCAATTTCTGTGTTTCACCGTCAATGAGAAGGTCCAAGTTATACAGTAAACCTGAAGTGAAGCATCGTAATCTAAAACTGGACTCACAGGAGCGGTTCAAATAGTAGAAAGTTAGAGTGTCAGTCCTCTTTTACTTAAGTCGGCATTGTGCCTTTTGTATTATATTCGGATGCAATTTCTGTGTTTCATCGTCAATAAGAAGGTCCAAGGTATACAGTAAACCTGAAGTGAAGCATCGGAATCTAAAACTGGACTCGCAGGAGAGGTGCAAATCATAGAAAGTTAGAGTGTCAGTCCACTTGTACTTAAGTCAGCATTGTGCCTTTTGTATTAAATTCGGTTGCAATTTCTGTTTTTGATCATCAATAAGAAGGTCCAAGGTAAACGGTAAACCTGAAGTCAAGCATCGGAAACTAAAAATCAACTCACAGGAGAGGTTCAAATCATAGAAAGTTAGAGTGTCAGTCCTCTTGTACTTAAGTCGGCATTGTGCCTTTTGTATTAAATTGGGATGCAATTTCTGTGTCTCAACGTCAATAAGAAGGTCCAAGGGATACAGCAAACCTGAAGTTAAGCATCGGAATCTAAAACTGGTCTCACAGGAGAGGTTCAAATTATAGAGAGTTAGAGTGTCATTCCTCTTCTACTTAAGTCGTCATTGTGCCTTTTGTATTAAATTCGGATGCAAATTCTGTCTTTAATCGTCAATAAGAATGTCCAAGGTATACAGTAAAGCTGAAGTGAAGCATCGGAATCTAAAACTGGACTCACAGGAGAGGTTCTAATCAAAGGAAGATAAGTGTCAGTCCTCTTGTACTTAAGTCTGCATTATGCCTTTTGTATTAAATTCGGATGCAATTTCTGTGCTTCATCGACAGTAAGCAGGACCACGGTATACAGTAAACCTGAAGTGAAGCTTCGGAATCTAAAACTGGACTCACAGGAGAGGTTCGAATCATAGAAAGTTAGAGTGTCAGTCCTCTTGTACCTAAGTCGGCATTGTCCCTTTTGTATTAAATTCGGATGCAATTTCTGTGTTTGATCATCAATAAGAAGGCCCAAGGTATACAGTAAACCTGAAGTGAAGCATCGGAATCTAAAACTCAACTCACAGGAGAGGTTCAAATCATAGAAAGTTATAGTGTCAGTCCGCTTGCACTTAAGTCGGCATTGTGCATTTTGTGTTGAATTCGGATGCAATTTCTGTGTTTTATCGTCAGTAAGAAGGTCTTAGGTATACTGTAAACCTGTAGTGAAGCATCGGAATCTGAAACAGAACTCACAGATGAGGTTCAAATCATAGAAAGTTAGAGTGTCAGTCCTTGTGTACTTAAGTCAGCATTGTCCCTTTTGTATTAAATTCGGACACAATATCTGTGTTTCATCGTCTATAAGAAAGTCCAAGGGATACAGTAAAACTGAAGTGAAGCATCGGAATCTAAAACTGGACTCTCAGGAGAGGTTTAAATCAAAGAAACTTAGAGTGTGTGTCCTCTTGTACTTAAGTCGGCCTTGTGCCTTTTGTATTAAATTCGGATGCAATTTCTGTGTTTCATCGTCAATAAGAAGGTCCTAGGGATACAGTAAACCTGAAGTGAAGCATCGGAATCCGAAACTGGACTCACAGGAGAGGTTCAAATCATAGAAAGTGCGAGTGTCAGTCCTCTTGTACTTAAGTCGGCATTGGGCCTTTTGTATTAAATTCGGATGCAATTTCTGCGTTTGATCATCAATAAGAATGTCCAAGGTATAGAGTAAACCTGATGTGAAGCATCGGAATCTAAAACTCAATTCAAAGATGGTTCAAATCATAGAAAGTTATAGTGTCAGTCCTCTTCTACTTAAGTCGACATTGTGCCATTTGTTTTAGATTCGGATGCAATTTCTGTGTTTCATCGTCAATAAGAAGGTCCAAGGGATACAGTAAACCTGAAGTGAAACATCGGAATCTAAAACTGGACTCCCAGGAGAAGTTTAAATCAAAGAAAGTTAGAGTGTCAGTCCTCATGTACTTAAGTCGGCATTGTGCCTTTTGTTTTAAATTCGGATGCAATTTCTGAGTTTCATCGTCAATAAGAAGGACCAAGGGATACAGTAAACCTGAAGTGAAGCATTGGAATCTGAAACTGGACTCACAGGAGAGGTTCAAATCATAGAAAGTTTGTGTGTCAGTCCTCTTGTACTTAAGTCGGCATTGTGGCTTTTGTATTAAATTCGGATGCAATTTCCGTGTTTCATCATCAATAAGAAGGTCCAAGGGATATAGTAAACCTGAAATGAACTATCGGAATCTAAAACTGGACTCACAGGACAGGTTCATATCATAGAAATTTAGAGTGTCAGTCCTCTTCTACTTAAGTCGGCATTGTGCCTTTTGTATTAAATTCAGATGCAATTTCTGTGTTTCATCGTCACTAAGAAGAACCAAGATATACATTAAACCTGAAGTGAAGCATCGGAATCACAAACCAAACTCAAAGGAGAGGTTCAAATCATAGAAAATTATAGTGTCAGTACTCTTGTACTTAAGTCGGCATTTTGCCTTTTGTATTAAACTCGGATGCAATTTCTGTGTTTCATCGTCAATAAGAAGCTCCAAGGTATACAGTAAACCGGAAGTGAAGCATCGGAATCTGAAACTGGACTCACAGGAGAAGTTCAAACCATAGGAAGTTAGAGTGTCAGTCCTCTTGTACTTAAGTCGGCATTGTGCCTTTTGTATTAAATACGGATGCAATATCTGTATTTCATCGTCAATAAGAAGGTCTTAGGTATACTGTAAACCTGAAGTGAAGCATCGGAATCTAAAACTGGACTCACAGGAGAGGTTCAAATCATAGAATGTTAGAGTGTCAGTCCTTGTGTACTTAAGTCAGCATTGTCCTTTTGTATTAAATTCTGATGCCATTTCTGTGTTTCATCGTCAATAAGAAGGTCAAAGGGATACAGTAAACCTGAAGTGAAGCATCGGAATCTAAAACTGGACTCACAGGAGAGGTTCAAATCATAGAAAGTGAGAGTGTCAGTCCTCTTGTACATCAGTCGGCATTGTGCCCTTTGTATTAAATTCGGATGCAATTACTGCGTTTGATCATCAATAAGAATGTCCAAGGTATACAGTTAACCTGATGTGAAGCATCGGAATCTAAAACTCAACTCACTGGAGTGGTTCAAATCATAGAGAGTTATAGTGTCAGTCCTCTTGTACTTAAGTCGGCATTGTGCCTTTTGTATTAAATTCGGATGCAATTTCTGTGTTTCATCGTCAATAAGAAGGTCGAAGGTATACAGTAAATCTGAAGTGAAGCATCGGAATCTAAAACTGGACTCACAGGAGAGGTTCAAATCATGGAAAGTTAGAGTGTCAGTCCTCCTGTACTTAAGTCGACATTGTGCCTTTTGTATTAAATTCGGATGCAATTTCTGTGTTTCATCGTCAATAAGAAGGTCCAAGGTATACAGTAAACCTGAAGTGAAGCATCGGAATCTAAAACTGGACACACAGGAGAGGTTCAAATAATAGAAAGTTAGAATGTCAGTCCTCTTGTACTTAAGTCGGCATTGTGCCTTTTGTATTAAATCCGGGTGCAATTTCTGTGTTTCATCGTCAATAAGAAGGTCCAAGGTATACAGTAAACCTGCAGTGAAGCATCGGAATCTGAAACTGGACACACAGGAGAAGTTCAAATCTTGGTAAGTTAGAGTGTCAGTCCTCTTGTACTTAAGTCGGCATTATGCCTTTTGTATTAAATTCGGATGCAATTTCTGTGTTTCATCGTCAATAAGAAGGTCGAAGGTATACAGTAAATCTGAAGTGAAGCATTGGGATCTTAAACTGGATTCACAGGAGAGGTTCAAATCATTGAAAGTTAGATTGTCAGTCCTCTTGTACTTAAGTCGACATCGTGCCTTTTCTATTAAATTCGGATGCAATTTCTGTGTTTCATCGTCAATAAGAAGGCCCAAGGTATACAGTAAACCTTAAGTGAAGCATCGGAATCTAAAACTGGACTCACAGGAGAGCTTCAAATCATAGAAAGTTAGAGTGTCAGTCCTCTTTTACTTAAGTCGGCATTGTGCCTTTTGTATTAAATTCGGATGCAATATCTGTGTTTCATCGTCAATAAGAAGGACCAAGGTATACAGTAAACCTGTAGTGAAGCATCGGAATCTAAAACTGGACTCACAGGAGAGGTGCAAATCATAGAAAGTTAGGGTGTCAGTCCTCTTGTACTTAAGTCAGCATTGTGCCTTTTGTATTAAATTTGGATGCAATTACTGTTTTTGATCATCAACAAGAAGGTCCAAGATAAACGGTAAACCTGAAGTGAAGCATCGGAAACTAAAAATCAACTCACAGGAGAGGTTCTAATCATAGAAAGTTAGAGTGTCAGTCCTCTTGTGCTTAAGTCGGCATTGTGCCTTTTGTATTAAATTCGGATGCAATTTCTGTGTCTCATCGTCAATAAGAAGGTCCAAGGTATACAGCAAACCTGAAGTGAAGCATCGCAATCTAAAACTGGACTCACAGCAGAGGTTCAAAACATAGAAAGCTAGAGTGTCATTCCTCTTCTACTTAAGTCGACATTGTGCCATTTGTATTAGATTCGGATTCAATCTCTGTGTTTCATCGTCAATAAGAAGGTCCAAGGGATACAGTAAACCTGAAGTGAAGCATCGGAATCTAAAACTGGACTCCCAGGAGAAGTTTAAATCAAAGAAAGTTAGAGTGTCAGTCCTCATGTACTTAAGTCGACATTGTGCCTTTTGTATTAAATTCGGATGCAATTTCTGTGTTTCATCGTCAATAAGAAGGACCAAGGGACACAGTAAACCTAAAGTGAAGCATTGGAATCTAAAACTGGACTCACAGGAGAGGTTCGAATCATAGAAAGTGAGAGTGTCAGTCCTCTTGTACATCAGTCGGCATTGTGCCCTTTGTATTAAATTCGGATGCAATTACTGCGTTTGATCATCAATAAGAATGTCCAAGGTATACAGTAAACCTGATGTGAAGCATCGGAATCTAAAACTCAACTCACTAAAGTGGTTCAAATCATAGAGAGTTATAGTGTCAGTCCTCTTGTACTTAAGTCGGCATTGTGCCTTTTGTATTAAATTCGGATGCAATTTCTGTGTTTCATCGTCAATAAGAAGGTCGAAGGTATACAGTAAATCTGAAGTGAAGCATCGGAATCTAAAACTGGACTCACAGGAGAGGTTCAAATCATAGAAAGTTAGAGTGTCATTCCTTTGTACTTAAGTCGGCATTGTGTCTTTTGTATTAAATTCGTATGCAATTTGTGTGTTTCATCGTCAATAAGAAGGTCCAAGGGATACAGCAAACCTGAAGTGAAGCATCGGAATCTAAAACTGGACTCACAGGAGAGATTCAAATGATAGAAAATTAGAGCGTCAGTCCTCTTGTACTTAAGTCGGCATTGTGCCTTTTGTATTAAATTCGGATGCTATTTCTGTGTTTCATCGTCAATAAGATGGTCCAATGATTACAGTATACCTGAAGTGAAGCATCGGAATCTAAAACTGGACTCACAGGAGAGGTTCAAGTCATACAAAGTTAGAGTGTTAGAGCTCTTGTACTTAAGTCGGTATTGTGCCTTTTGTATTAAATTCGGATCCAATTTCTGTGTTTCATCGTCAATAAGAATGTCCAAGGTATACAGTAAACCTGAAGTGAAGCATCGAATCTAAAACTGGACTCACAGGAGAGGTTCAAATCATAGAAAGTTAGAGTGTCATTCCTTTGTACTTAAGTCGGCATTGTGTCTTTTGTATTAAATTCGTATGCAATTTCTGTGTTTCATCGTCAATAAGAAGGTCCAAGGTATACAGAAAACCTGAAGTGAAGCATCGGAACCTAAAACTGGACTCACAGGAGAGGTTCAAGTCATAGAAAGTTAGAGTGTTAGACCTCTTGTACTTAAGTCGGTATTGTGCCTTTTGTATTAAATTCGGATGCTATTTCTGTGTTTCATCGTCAATAAAAGGGTCGAAATGATACAGTAAACCTGAAGTGAAGCATCGGAATCTAAAACTGGACTCACAGGAGAGGTTCAAATCATAGAAAGTTAGAGTGTCAATCCTCTTGTACTTAAGTCGGCATTGTGCCTTTTGTATTAAATTCGGATACTGTTTCTGTGTTTCATCGTCAATAAGATGGTCCAAGGTTTACAGTATACCTGAAGTGAAGCATCGGAATCTAAAACTGGACTCACACGAGAGGTTCAAATCATAGAAAGTTAGAGTGTCAGTCCTCTTGTACTTATGTCGGCATTGTGCCTTTTGCATTAAATTCGGATGCAATTTCTGTGTTTCATCGTCAATGAGAAGGTCCAAGGGATACGGTAAGCCTGAAGTGAAGCATCGGAATCAAAAACTGGGCTCACAGGAGAGGTTCAAATCATAGAATGTTAGAGTGTCTGTCCTTTGTACTTTAGTCGGCATTGTGCCTTTTGTATTAAATTCGGATGCAATATCTGTGTTTCATCGTCGATAAGAAGGTCCAAGGGATACAGCAAACCTAAAGTGAAGCATCGGAAACTATAACTGGACTCACAAGAGAGGTTCAAATCATAGCAAGTTAGATTGTCAGTCCTCTTGTACTTAAGTCGGCATTGTGCCTTTTGCATTAAATTCGGATGCAATTTCTGTGTTTCATCGTCAATGAGAAGGTCCAAGGGATTCGAAAAGCCTGAAGTGAAGCATCAGAATCAAAAACTGGGCTCACAGGAGAGGTTCAAACCATAGAATTTTAGAGTGCCAGTCCTCTTGTACTTAAGTCGCCATTGTGCCTTTTGTATTAAATTCGGATGCAATATCTGTGTTTCATCGTCGATAAGAAGGTCCATGGTATGGAGTAATAATGAGGTGAGGCAAAACTGGACTCACAGGAGAGGTTCAAATCATAGAAAGTTAGAGTGTCAACCCTCTTGTTTTTAAGTCGGCATTGTGCCTTTTGTATTAAATTCGGATGCAATTTCTGTGTTCATCGTAAATAAGAAGTTCCAACGTATACAGTAAACCTGATGTGAAGCATCGGAATCTAAAACTGGACTCACAGGAGAGGTTCAAGTCATAGAAAGTTAGAGTGTTAGACCTCTTGTACTTAAGTCGGCATTTTGCCTTTTGTATTAAATTCGGATGCAATTTCTGTGTTTCATCGTCAATAAGAAGGTCCAAGTTATACAGAAAACCTGAAGTGAAGCATCGGAACCTAAAACTGGACTCACAGGAGAGGTTCAAGTCATAGAAAGTTAGAGTGTTAGACCTCTTGTACTTAAGTCGGTATTGTGCCTTTTGTATTAAATTCGGATCCAATTTCTGTGTTTCATCGTCAATAAGAATGTCCAAGGTATACAGTAAACCTGAAGTGAAGCATCGAATCTAAAACTGGACTCACAGGAGACGTTCAAATCATGGAAAGTTAGAGTGTCATTCCTTTGTACTTAAGTCGGCATTGTGTCTTTTGTATTAAATTCGTATGCAATTTCTGTGTTTCATCGTCAATAAGAAGGTCCAAGGGATACAGCAAACCTGAAGTGAAGCATCGGAATCTAAAACTGGACTCACAGGAGAGATTCAAATCATAGAAAATTAGAGCGTCAGTCCTCTTGTACTTAAGTCGGCATTGTACCTTTTTATAAAAATCGGATGCAATTTCTGTGTTTCATCGTCAATAAGAAGGTCCAAGGGATACAGTAAACCTGAAGTGAAGCATCGGAATCTAAAACTGGACTCACAGGAGAGGTTCAAATCATAGGATGTTAGAGTGTCAGTCCTCTTGTACTAAAGTCGGCATTGTGCCTTTTGTATTAAATTCGGATGCTATTTCTGTGTTTCATCGTCAATAAAAGGGTCGAAATGATACAGTAAACCTGAAGTGAAGCATCGGGATCTAAAACTGGACTCACAGGAGAGGTTCAAATCATAGAAAGTTAGAGTGTCAGTCCTCTTGTACTTAAGTCGGCATTGTGCCTTTTGTATTAAATTCGGATGCTATTTCTGTGTTTCATCGTCAATAAGGTGGTCCAAGGATTACAGTATACGTGAAGTGAAGCATCGGAATCTAAAACTGGACTCACAGGAGAGGTTCAAAACATAGAAAGTTAGAGTGTCAGTCCTCTTGTACTTGTGTCTGCATTGTGCCTTTTGCATTAAATTCGAATGCAATTTCTGTGTTTCATCGTCAATGAGAAGGTCCAAGGGATACGGTAAGCCTGAAGTGAAGCATCGGAATCAAAAACTGGGCTCACAGGAGAGGTTTAAATCATAGAATGTTAGAGTGTCTGTCCTTTGTACTTTAGTCGGCATTGTGCCTTTTGTATTAAATTCGGATGCAATTTCTGTGTTTCATCGTCAATAAGAAGGTCCAAGGGATACAGCATACCTAAAGTGAAGCATCGGAATCTATAACTGGACTCACAGGAGAGGTTCAAATCATAGCAAGATAGATTGTCAGTCCTCTTGTACTTATGTCGGCATTGTGCCTTTTGCATTAAATTCGGATGCAATTTCTGTGTTTCATCGTCAATGAGAAGGTCCAAGGGATTCGGTAAGCCTGAAGTGAAGCATCAGAATCAAAAACTGGGCTCACAGGAGAGGTTCAAATCATAGAATTTTAGAGTGCCAGTCCTCTTGTACTTAAGTCGCCATTGTGCCTTTTGTATTAAATTCGGATGCAATTTCTGTGTTTCATCGTCAATAAGAAGGTCCGAGGGATACAGCAAACCTGAAGTGAAGCATCGGAATCTAAAACTGTACTCACAGGAGAGGTTCAAATCATAGACAGTTAAAGGGTTAGTCCCCTTGTACTTAAGTCGGCATTGTGCTATTTTGTATTTAATTCGGATGCAATTTCTGTGTTTCATCGTCAATAAGAAGGTCCAAGGAATACAGTAATCCTGAAGTGAAGCATCGAATCTAAAACTGGACTCACAGGAGAGATTCAAATGATAGAAAGCTAGAGTGTCTGTCCTCTTGTACTTAAGTCGGCATTGTGCCTTTTGTATTAATTTCGGATGCAATTTCTGTGTTTCATCGTCAATAAGAAGGTCCAAGGTATACAGTAAACCTGAAGTGAAGCATCGGAATCTAAAACTGGACTCACAGGAGAGGTTCAAATCATAGAACGATAGCGTGTCAGTCCTCTTGTACTTAAGTCGGCATTGTGCCTTTTGTATTAAATTCGGATGTAATTTCTGTGTTTCATCGTCAATCTGAAGGTCCAGGGGAAACAGTAAACCTGAAGTGAAGCATCGGAATCTACAACTGTATTCACAGGAGAGCTTCAAATCATAGAGAGTTGGAGTGTCATTCCTCTTGTACTTAAGTCGGCATTGTGCCTTTTGTATTAAATTCGGATGCAATTACTGTGTTTCATCGTCAATAAGAATGTCCAAGGTATACAGTAAACTTGAAGTGAAGCATCGAATCTAAAACTGGACTCACAGGAGAGGTTCAAATCATAGAAAGTTAGAGTGTCATTCCTTTGTACTTAAGTCGTCATTGTGTCTTTTGTATTAAATTCGGATGCAATTTCTGTGTTTCATCGTCAATAAGAAGGTCCAAGGGATACAGCAAACCTGAAGTGAAGCATCGGAATCTAAAACTGGACTCACAGGAGAGGTTCAAACCATAGAAAATTAGAGCGTCAGGCCTCTTGTACTTAAGTCGGCATTGTGACTTTTGTATTAAATTCGGATGCAATTTCTGTGTTTCATCGCCAATAAGAAGGTCCAAGGGACACAGTAAACCTGAAGTGAAGCACCGGAATCTAAAACTGGAATCACAGGAGAGGTTCAAATGACAGGAAGTTAGAGTGTCAGTCCTCTTGTACTTAAGTCGGCATTGTGCCTTTTGTATTAAATTCGGATGCTATTTCTGTGTTTCATCGTCAATACGAAGGTCCACGGTTTACAGAATACCTGAAGTGAAGCATCGGAATCTGAAACTGGACTCACAGGAGAGGTTCAAATCATAGAAAGTTAGAGTGTCAATCCTCTTGTACTTAATTCGGCATTGTGCCTTTTGTATTAAATTCGGATGCAATTTCTGTGTTTCTTCGTCAATAAGAAGGTCCAAGGGATACGGTAAGCCTGAAGTGAAGCATCGGAATCCCAAAACTGGACTCACAGGAGAGGTTCAAATCATACAAAGTTAGAGTGTCAGTCCTCTTGTACTTAAGTCGGCATTGTGCCTTTTGTATTAAATTCGGATGCAATTTCTGTGTTTCATCGTCAATAAGAAGGTCCCAGGGATACAGTAAATCTGAAGTGAAGCATCGGAATCTAAAACTGGACTCACAGGAGAGGTTCAAATCATAGAAAGTTAGAATGTCAGTCCTCTTGTACTTAAGAAGGCATTGTGCCTTTTGTATTAAATTCGGATGCTATTTCTGTGTTTCATCGTCAATACGAAGGTCCAAGGAATACAGTAAACCTGAAGTGAAGCATGGGAACCTAAAACTGGACTCACAGAAGAGGTTCAAATCATAGAAAGTTAGAGCGTCAGTCCTCTTGTACTTAAGTCGGCAGTGTGCATTTTGTATTACATTCGGATGCAATTTCTGTGTTTCATCGTCAATGAGAAGGTCCAAGGGATACGGTAAGCCTGAAGTGAAGCATCGGAATTAAAAACTGGGCTCACAGGAGAGGTTCAAATCATAGAATGTTAGAGTGCCAGTCCTCTTGTACTTAAGTCGGCATTGTGCCTTTTGTTTTAAATTCGGATGCAATATCTGTGTTTCATCGTCAATAACAAGGTCCACGGTATGGAGTAATAATGAGGTGAGGCAAAAATGGACTCACAGGAGAGGTTCAAATCATAGAAAGTTAGAGTGTCAGTCCTCTTGTACTTAAGTCGGCATTGTGAATTTTGTATTAAATTCGGATGCTATTTCTGTGTTTCATCGTCAATAAGATGGTCCAAGGATTACAGTGTACCTGGAGTGAAGCATCGGAATCTAAAACTGGACTCACAGGAGAGGTTCAAATCATAGAGAGTTAGACTGTCAGTCCTCTTGTACTTAAGTCGGCATTGTGCCTTTTGTATTAAATTCGGATGCAATACCTGTGTTTCATTGTCAATAAGAAGGTCCATGGTATGGAGTAATAATGAGGTGATACAAAACTGGACTCACAGGAGAGGTTCAAATCATAGAAAGTTAGAGTGTCAGTCCTCTTGTACCTAAGTCGGCATTGTGCCTTTTGTATTAAATTCGGATGCATTTTCTGTGTTTCATCGTCAATAAGATGGTCCAAGGTATACAGTAAACCTGATGTGAAGCATCGGAATCTACAACTGGACTCACAGGAGAGGTTCAAATCATAGAAAGTTAGAGTGTTAGTTCTCTTGTACTTAAGTCGGCATTGTGCCTTTTGTATTAAATTCGGGTGCAATTTCTGTGTTTCATCGTCAATAAGAAGGTCCAAGGTATACAGTAAACCTGAAGTGAAGCATCGGAACCTAAAACTGGACTCACAGGAGAGGTTCAAATCATAGAAAGTTATAGAGTCAGTCCTCTTGTACTTAAGTCGGCATTGTGCCTTTTGCATTAAATTCGGATGCAATTTCTGTGTTTCATCGTCAATAAGAAGGTCCGAGGGATACAGAAAACCTGAAGTGAAGCATCGGAATCTAAAACTGAACTCACAGGAGAGGTTCAAATCATAGAAAGTTAGAGTGTTAGTCCTCTTGTACTTAAGTCGGCATTGTGGTATTTTGTATTAAATTCGGATGCAATTTCTGTGTTCCATCGTCTATAAGAAGGTCCAAGGTATACAGTAATCCTGAAGTGAAGCATCGGAATCTAAAACTGGACTCACAGGAGAGGTTCATATCATAGAAAGTTAGAGTGTCTGGCCTCACGTACTTAAGTCGGCATTGAGACTTTTGTATTAAATTCGGATGCAATTTCTGTGTTTCATCGTCAATAAGAAGGTCCAAGGTATACAGTAAACCTGAAGTGAAGCATCGGAATCTAAAACTGGACTCACAGGAGAGGTTCAAATCACAGAATGTTAGAGTGTCAGTCCTCTTGTACTTAAGTCAGCATTGTGCCTTTTGTATTAAATTCGGATGTAATTTCTGTGTTTCATCGTCAATATGAAGATCCAAGGTATACAGTAAACCTGAAGTGAAGCATCGGAATCTACAACTGTACTCACAGGAGAGATTCAAATCATAGAGAGTTGGAGTGTCATTCCTGTTGTACTTAAGTCGGCATTGTGCCTTTTGTATTAGATTCGGATGCAATTTCCTTGTGTCATCGTCAATAAGAACGTCCAAGGTATACAGTAAACCTGAAGTGAAGCATCGAATCTAAAACTGGACTCACAGGAGAGGTTCAAATCATAGAAAGTTAGAGTGTCAGTCCTTTGTACTTAAGTCGGCAATGTGTCTTTTGTATTAAATTCGGATGCAATTTCTGTGTTTCATCGTCAATAAGAAGGTCCATGGTATGGAGTAATAGTGAGGTGAAGCAAACCTGGACTCACAGGAGAGGTTCAGATCATAGAAAGTTATTGGGTCAGTCCTCTTGTACTTAAGTCATCATTGGGCCTTTTGTATTAAATTCGGATGCAATTTCTGTGTTTCATCGTCAATAAGAAGGTGCGAGGGATACAGAAAACCTGAAGTGAACCATCGGAATCTAGAACTGGACTCACAGGAGGGGTTCAAATCATAGAAAGTTAGAGTGTCAGTCCTCTTGTACTTAAGTCGGCATTGTGCCTTTTGTATTAAATTCGGATGCTATTTCTGTGTTTCATCGTCAATACGAAGGTCCAAGGAATACAGTAAACCTGAAGTGTAGCATCGGAATCTAAAACTGGACTTACAGAGGAGGTTCAAATCATAGAAAATTAGAGCGTCAGTCCCCTTGTACTTAAGTCGGCATTGTGCCTTTCGTATTACATTCGGATGCAATTTCTGTGTCTCATCGTCAATAAAAGGGTCGAAGGGATACAGTAAACCTGAAGTGAAGCATCGGAATCTAAAACTGGACTCACAGGAGAGGTTTAAATCATAGAAAGTTAGTGTTCAGTCCTCTTGTACTTAAGTCGGCATTGTGCCTTTTGTATTAAATTCGGATGCTATTTCTGTGTTTCATCGTCAATAAGATGGTCCAAGGATTACAGTATACCTGAAGTGAAGCATCGGAATCTAAAACTAGACTCACAGGAGAGGTTCAAATCATAGAAGGTTAGAGTGTCAGTCCTCTTGTACTTAATTTGGCATTGTGCCTTTTGCATTAAATTCGGATGCAATTTCTGTGTTTCATCGTCAATGAGAAGGTCCAAGGGATACGGTAAGCCTGAAGTGAAGCATCGGAATCAAAAACTGGGCTCACAGGAGAGGTTCAAATCATAGAAAATTAGAGCGTCAGTCCTCTTGTACTTAAGTCGGCATTGTGCCTTTTGTATTAAATTCGGATGCAATATCTGTGTTTCATCGTCAATAAGAAGGTCCATCGTATGGAGTAATAATGAGGTGAGGCAAAACTGGACTCACAGGAGAGGTTCAAATCATAGAAAGTTAGAGTGTCAGTCCACTTGTACTTAAGTCGGCATTGTGCCTTTTGTATTAAATTTGGATGCAATTTCTGTGTTTCATCATCAATAAGAAGTTCCAAGGTATACAGTAAACATGATGTGAAGCATCGGAATCTAAAACTGGACTCACAGGAGAGGTTCAAATCATAGAAAGTTATAGGGTCAGTCCTCTTGTACTTAAGTCGGCATTGTGCCTTTTGTATTAAATTCGGATGCAATTTCTGTGTTTCATCGTCAATAAGAAGGTCCGAGGGATACAGCAAACCTGAAGTGAAGCATCGGAATCTAAAACTGTACTCACAGGAGAGGTTCAAATCATAGACAGCTAGAGTGTCTGTCCTCTTGTACTTAAGTCGGCATTGTGCCTTTTGTATTAATTTCGGATGCAATTTCTGTGTTTCATCGTTAATAAGAAGGTCCAAGGTATACAGTAAGCCTGAAGTGAAGCATCGGAATCTAAAACTGGACTCACAGGAGAGGTTCAAATCATAGAACGTTAGCGTGTCAGTCCTCTTGTACTTAAGTCGGCATTGTGTCTATTGTATTAAATTCGGATGTAATTTCTGTGTTTCATCGTCAATATGAAGGTCCAGGGGAAACAGTGAACCTGAAGTGAAGCATCGGAATCTACAACTGTATTCACAGGAGAGCTTCAAATCATAGAGAGTTGGAGTGTCATTCCTCTTGTACTTAAGTCGGCATTGTGCCTTTTGTATTAAATTCGGATGCAATTACTGTGTTACATCGTCAATAAGAATGTCCAAGGTATACAGTAAACCTGAAGTGAAGCATCGAATCTAAAACTGGACTCACAGGAGAGGTTCAAATCATAGAAAGTTAGAGTGTCATTCCTTTGTACTTAAGTCGGCATTGTGTCTTTTGTATTAAATTCGGATGCAATTTCTGTGTTTCATCGTCAATAAGAAGGTCCAAGGGATACAGCAAACCTAAAGTGAAGCATCGGAATCTAAAACTGGACTCACAGGAGAGGTTCAAACCATAGAAAATTAGAGCGTCAGTCCTCTTGTACTTAAGTCGGCATTGTGCCTTTTGTATTAAATTCGGATGCAATTTCTGTGTTTCATCGTCAATAAGAAGGTCCAAGGGACACAGTAAACCTGAAGTGAAGCATCGGAATCTAAAACTGGAATCACAGGAGAGGTTCAAATGACAGGAAGTTAGAGTGTCAGTCCGCTTGTACTTAAGTCGGCATTGTGCCTTTTGTATTAAATTCGGATGCTATTTCTGTGTTTCATCGTCAATACGAAGGTCCACGGTTTACAGAATACCTCAAGTGAAGCATCGGAATCTGAAACTGGACTCACAGGAGAGGTTCAAATCATAGAGAATTAGAGTGTCAGTCCTCTTGTACTTAATTCGGCATTGAGCCTTTTGTATTAAATTCGGGTGCAATTTCTGTGTTTCTTCGTCAATAAGAAGGTCCAAGGGATACGGTAAGCCTGAAGTGAAGCATCGGAATCCCAAAACTGGACTCAAAGGAGAGGTTCAAATCATACAAAGTTAGAGTGTCAGTCCTCTTGTACTTAAGTCGGCATTGTGCCTTTTGTATTAAATTCGGATGCAATTTCTGTGTTTCATCGTCAATAAGAAGGTCCAAGGGATACAGTAAACCTAAAGTGAAGCATCGGAATCTAAAACTGGACTCACAGGAGAGGTTCAAAACATAGGATGTTAGAGTGTCAGTCCTCTTGTACTTAAGTCGGCATTGTGCCTTTTGTATTAAATTCGGATGCTATTTCTGTGTTTCATCGTCAATACGAAGGTCCAAGGAATACAGTAAACCTGAAGTGAAGCATCGGAATCTAAAACTGGACTCACAGGAGAGGTTCAAATCATAGAACGTTAGCGTGTCAGTCCTCTTGTACTTAAGTCGGCATTGTGCCTTTTGTATTAAATTCGGATGTAGTTTCTGTGTTTCATCGTCAATATGAAGGTCCAGGGGAAACAGTAAACCTGAAGTGAAGCATCGGAATCTACAACTGTATTCACAGGAGAGCTTCAAATCATAGAGAGTTGGAGTGTCATTCCTCTTGTACTTAAGTCGGCATTGTGCCTTTTGTATTAAATTCGGATGCAATTACTGTGTTTCATCGTCAATAAGAATGTCCAAGGTATACAGTAAACCTGAAGTGAAGCATCGGAATCTAAAACTGGACTCACAGGAGAGGTTCAAACCATACAAAATTAGAGCGTCAGTCCCCTTGTACTTAAGTCGGCATTGTGCCTTTTGTATTACATTCGGATGCAATTTCTGTGTTTCATCGTCAATGAGAAGGTCCAAGGGATACGGTAAGCCTGAAGTGAAGCATCGGAATTAAAAACTGGGCTCACAGGAGAGGTTCAAATCATAGAATGTTAGAGTGCCAGTCCTCTTGCACTTAAGTCGGCATTGTGCCTTTTGTATTAAATTCGGATGCAATATCTGTGTTTCATCGTCAATAAGAAGGTCCATGGTATGGAGTAATAATGAGGTGAGGCAAAAATGGACTCACAGGAGAGGTTCAAATCATAGAAAGTTAGAGTGTCAGTCCTCTTGTACTTAAGTCGGCATTGTGCCTTTTGTATTAAATTCGGATGCAATTTCTGTGTTTCTTCGTCAATAAGAAGGTCCGATGGATACAGCAAACCTGAAGTGAAGCATCGGAATCTAAAACTGGACTCACAGGAGAGGTTCAAATCATTGGAAGTTAGAGTGTCAGTCCTCTTGTACTTAAGTCGGCATTGTGCCTTTTGTATTAAATTCGGATGCTATTTCTGTGTTTCATCGTCAATACGAAGGTCCACGGATTACAGTATACCTGAAGTAAAGCATCGGAATCTAAAAGTGGACTCACAGGAGAGGTTCAAATCATAGAAAGTTAGAGTGTCAGTCCTCCTGTACTTAATTCGGCATTGTGCCTTTTGTATTAAATTCGGATGCCATTTCTGTGCTTCATCGTCAATAAGAAGGTCCAAGGGATACGGTAAGCCTGAAGTGAAGCATCGGAATCAAAAACTGGACTCACAGGAGAGATTCAAATCGTAGAGAGTTGGAGTGTCATTCCTCTTGTACTTAAGTCGGCATTGTGCCTTTTGTATTACATTCGGATGCAATATCTGTGTTTCATCGTCAATAAGAATGTCCAAGGTATACAGTAAACCTGAAGAGAAGCATCGAATCTAAAACTGGATTCACAGGAGAGGTTCAAATCATAGAAAGTTATAGTGTCAGTCCTCTTGTACTTAAGTCGGCATTGTGCCTTTTGTATTAAATTCAGATGGAATTTCTGTGTCTCATCGTCATTATGAAGGTCCAAGGAATACAGTAAACCTGAAGTGAGGCATCGGAATCTAAAACTGGACTCACAGAAGAGGTTCAAATCATAGAAAATTAGAGCGTCAGTCCTCTTGTACTTAAGTCGGCATTGTGCCTTTTGTTTTACATTCGGATGCAATTTCTGTGTTTCATCGTCAATAAAAAGGTCCAAGGGATACAGTAAACCTGAAGTGAAGCATCGGAATCTAAAACTGGACTCACAGGAGAGGTTCAAATCATAGAAAGTTAGAGTGTCCGTCCTCTTGTACTTAAGTCGCCATTGTGCCTTTTGTATTAAATTCGGATGCTATTTCTGTGTTTCATCGTCAATAAGATGGTCCAAGGATTACAGTGTACCTGAAGTGAATCATCGGAATTTAAAACTGGACTCACAGGAGAGGTTCAAATCATAGAGAGTTAGACTGTCAGTCCTCTTGTACTTAAGTCGGCATTGTGCCTTTTGTATTAAATTCGGATGCAATACCTGTGTTTCATCGTCAATAAGAAGGTCCATGGTATGGTGTAATAACGAGGTGAAGCAAAACTGGACTCACAGGAGAGGTTCAAATCATAGAAAGTTAGAGGGTCAGTCCTCTTGTACTTAAGTCGGCATTGTGCCTTTTGTATTAAATTCGGATGCAATTTCTGTGTTTCATCGTCAATAAGAAGGTCCAAGGTATACAGTAACCCTGATGTGAAGCATCGGAATCTAAAACTGGACTCACAGGAGAGGTTCAAATCATAGAAAGTTAGAGTGTTAGTTCTCTTGTACTTAAGTCGGCATTGTGCCTTTTGTATTAAATTTGGGTGCAATTTCTGTGTTTCATCGTCAATAAGAAGGTCCAAGGTATACAGTAAACCTGAAGTGAAGCATCGGAACCTAAAACTGGACTCACAGGAGAGGTTCAAATCATAGAAAGTTATAGAGTCAGTCCTCTTGTACTTAAGTCGGCATTGTGCCTTTTGTATTAAATTCGGATGCAATTTCTGTGTTTCATCGTCTATAAGAAGGTCCGAGGGATACAGAAAACCTGAAGTGAAGCATCGGAATCTAAAACTGAACTCACAGGAGAGGTTCAAATCATAGAAAGTTAGAGTGTTAGTCCTCTGGTACTTAAGTCGGCATTGTGGTATTTTGTATTAAATTCGGATGCAATTTCTGTGTTCCATCGTCTATAAGAAGGTCCAAGGTATACAGTAATCCTAAAGTGAAGCATCGGAATCTAAAACTGGACTCACAGGAGAGGTTCAGATCATAGAAAGTTAGAGTGTCTGTCCTCTTGTACTTAAGTCGGCATTGAGCCTTTTGTATTAAATTCGGATGCAATTTCTGTGTTTCATCGTCAATAAGAAGGTCCAAGGTATACAGTAAACCTGAAGTGAAGCATCGGAATCCAAAACTGGACTCACAGGAGAGGTTCAAATCACAGAATGTTAGAGTGTCAGTCCTCTTGTACTTAAGTCAGCATTGTGCCTTTTGTATTTAATTCGGATGTAATTTCTGTGTTTCATCGTCAATATGAAGGTCCAAGGTATACAGTAAACCTGAAGTGTAGCATCGGAATCTACAACTGTACTCACAGGAGAGATTCAAATCATAGAGAGTTGGAGTGTCATTCCTGTTGTACTTAAGTCGGCATTGTGCCTTTTGTATTAGATTCGGATGCAATTTCCTTGTGTCATCGTCAATAAGAACGTCCAAGGTATACAGAAAATCTGAAGTGAAGCATCGAATCTAAAACTGGACTCACAGGAGAGGTTCAAATCATAGAAAGTTAGAGTGTCAGTCCTTTGTACTTAAGTCGGCAATGTGTCTTTTGTATTAAATTCGGATGCAGTTTCTGTGTTTCATTGTCAATAAGAAGGTCCATGGTATGGAGTAATAGTGAGGTGAAGCAAACCTGGACTCAAAGGAGAGGTTCAGATCACAGAAAGTTATAGGGTCAGTCCTCTTGTACTTAAGTCGGCATTGGGCCTTTTGTATTACATTCGGATGCAATTTCTGTGTCTCATCGTCAATAAAAGGGTCGAAGGGATACAGTAAACCTGAAGTGAAGCATCGGAATCTAAAACTGGACTCACAGGAGAGGTTCAAATCATAGAAAGTTAGTGTGTCAGTCCTCTTGTACTTAAGTCGGCATTGTGCCTTTCGTATTACATTCGGATGCAATTTCTGTGTCTCATCGTCAATAAAAGGGTCAAAGGGATACAGTAAACCTGAAGTGAAGCATCGGAATCTAAAACTGGACTCACAGGAGAGGTTCAAATCATAGAAAGTTAGTGTGTCAGTCCTCTTGTACTTAAGTCGGCATTGCGTCTTTTGTATTAAATTCAGATGCAATTTCTGTGTTTCATCGTCAATAAGAAGGTGCGAGGGATACAGAAAACCTGAGGTGAACCATCGGAATCTAAAACTGGACTCACAGGAGAGGTTCAAATCACAGAATGTTAGAGTGTCAGTCCTCTTGTACTTAAGTCAGCATTGTGCCTTTTGTATTAAATTCGGATGTAATTTCTGTGTTTCATCGTCAATATGAAGGTCCAAGGTATACAGTAAACCTGAAGTGAAGCATCGGAATCTACAACTGTACTCACAGGAGAGATTCAAATCATAGAGAGTTGGAGTGTCATTCCTGATGTACTTAAGTCGGCATTGTGCCTTTTGTATTAAATTCGGATGCAATTTCCTTGTGTCATCGTCAATAAGAACGTCCAAGTTATACAGTAAACCTGAAGTGAAGCATCGAATCTAAAACTGGACTCACAGGAGAGGTTCAAATCATAGAAAGTTAGAGTGTTAGTCCTTTGTACTTAAGTCGGCAATGTGTCTTTTGTATTAAATTCGGATGCAATTTCTGTGTTTCATCGTCAATAAGAAGGTCCATGGTATGGAGTAATAGTGAGGTGAAGCAAACCTGGACTCACAGGAGAGGTTCAGATCATAGAAAGTTATAGGGTCAGTCCTCTTGTACTTAAGTCGGCATTGGGCCTTTTGTATTAAATTCGGATGCAATTTCTGTGTTTCATCGTCAATAAGAAGGTGCGAGGGATACAGAAAACCTGAGGTGAACCATCGGAATCTAAAACTGGACTCACAGGAGAGGTTCAAATCATAGAAAGTTAGAGTGTTAGTCCGCTTGTACTTAAGTCGGCATTGTGGTATTTTGTATTAAATTCGGATGCAATTTCTAAGTTTCATCGTCAATAAGATGGTCCAAGGTATACAGTAATCCTGAAGTGAAGCATCGGAATCTAAAACTGGACTCACAGGGGAGGTTCAGATCATAGAAAGTTATAGGGTCAGTCCTCTTGTACTTAAGTCGGCATTGTGCCTTTTGTATTAAATTCGGATGCAATTTCTGTGTTTCATCGTCAATAAGAACGTCCAAGGTATACAGTAAACCTGAAGTGAAGCATCGGAACCTAAAACTGGACCCACAGGAGAGGTTCAAATCATAGAAAGTTATAGGGTCAGTCCTCTTGTACTTAAGTCGGCATTGTGCCTTTTGTATTAAATTCGGATGCAATTTCTGTGTTTCATCGTCAATACGAAGATCCACGGATTACAGAATACCTGAAGTGAAGCATCGGAATCTGAAACTGGACTCACAGGAGAGGTTCAAATCATAGAAAGTTAGAGTGTCAGTCCTCTTGTACTTAATTTGGCATTGTGCCTTTTGTATTAAATTCGGATGCAATTTCTGTGTTTCTTCGTCAATAAGAAGGTCCAAGGGATGCGGTAAGCCTGAAGTGAAGCATCGGAATCAAAAACTGGACTCACAGGAGAGGTTCAAATCATACAAAGTTAGAGTGTCAGTCCTCTTGTACTTAAGTCGGCATTGTGCCTTTTGTATTAAATTCGGATGCAATTTCTGTGTTTCATCGTCAATGAGGAGGTCCAAGGGATACGGTAAGCCTGAAGTGAAGCATCGGAATTAAAAACTGGGCTCACAGGAGAGGTTCAAATCATAGAATGTTAGAGTGCCAGTCCTCTTGTACTTAAGTCGTCATTGTGCCTTTTGTATTAAATTCGGATGCAATATCTGTGTTTCATCGTCAATAAGAAGGTCCATGGTATGGAGTAATAATGAGGTGAGGCAAAACTGGACTCACAGGAGAGGTTCAAATCATAGAAACTTAGAGTGTCAGTCCTCTTGTACTTAAGTCGGCAGGCTGCCTTTTGTATTAAATTCGGATGCAATTTCTGTGTTTCTCCGTCAATAAGAAGGTCCAAGGGATACGGTAAGCCTGAAGTGAAGCATCGGAATCAAAAACTGGACTCACAGAAGAGGTTCAAATCATAGAAAGTTATAGGGTCAGTCCTCTTGTACTTAAGTCGGCATTGTGCCTTTTGTATTAAATTCGGATGCAATTTCTGTGTTTCATCGTCAATAAGAAGGTCCGAGGGATACAGCAAACCTGAAGTGAAGCATCGGAATCTAAAACTGGACTCACAGGAGAGGTTCAAAACATAGAAAATTAGAGTGTTTGTCCTCTTGTACTTAAGTCGGCATTGTGCTATTTTGTATTAAATTCGGATGCAATTTCTGTGTTTCATCGTCAATAAGAAGGTCCAAGGTATACAGTAATCCTGAAGTGAAGCATCGAATCTAAAACTGGACACACAGGAGAGATTCAAATCATAGAAAGTTAGAGTGTCTGTCCTCTTGTACTTAAGTCGGCATTGTGCCTTTTGTATTAAATTCGGATGCAATTTCTGTGCTTCATCGTCAATAAGAAGGTCCAAGGTATACAGTAAACCTGAAGTGAAGCATCGGAATCTAAAACTGGACTCACAGGAGAGGTTCAAGACATAGGAAGTTAGAGTGTCAGTCCTCTTGTACTTAAGTCGGCATTGTGGTATTTTGTATTAAATTCGGATGCAATTTCTGTGTTTCATCGTCAATATGACGGTCCAAGGGATACAGTAAACCTGAAGTGAAGCATCGGAATCTACAACCGTACTCACAGGAGAGATTCAAATCATAGGGAGTTAGAGTGTCATTCCTGTTGTACTTAAGTCGGCATTATGCCTTTTGTATTAAATTCGGATGCAATTTCTGTGTTTCATCGTCAATAAGAACGTCCAAGGTATACAGTAAACCTGAAGTGAAGCATCGACTCTAAAACTGGACTCACAGGAGAGGTTCAAATCATAGAAAGTTAGAGTGTCAGTCCTTTGTACTTAAGCCGGCATTGTGTCTTTTGTATTAAATTCAGATGCAATTTCTGTGTTTCATCGTCAATAAGAACGTCCAAGGTATACAGTAAACCTGAAGTGAAGCATCGGAACCTAAAACTGGACTCACAGGAGAGGTTCAAATCATAGAAAGTTATAGGGTCAGTCCTCTTGTACTTAAGTCGGCATTGTGCCTTTTGTATTAAATTCGGATGCAATTTCTGTGTTTCATCGTCAATACGAAGGTCCACGGATTACAGAATACCTGAAGTGAAGCATCGGAATCTGAAACTGGACTCACAGGAGAGGTTCAAATCATAGAAAGTTAAAGTGTCAGTCCTCTTGTACTTAATTCGGCATTGTACCTTTTGTATTAAATTCGGATGCAATTTCTGTGTTTCTTCGTCAATAAGAAGGTCCAAGGGATACGGTAAGCCTGAAGTGAAGCATCGGAATCAAAAACTGGACTCACAGGAGAGGTTCAAATCATACAAAGTTAGAGTGTCAGTCCTCTTGTACTTAAGTCGGCATTGTGCCTTTTGTATTAAATTAGGATGCAATTTCTGTGTTTCATCGTCAACAAGAAGGTCCAAGGAATACAGTAAACCTGAAGTGAAGCATCGGAATCTAAAACTGGACTCACAGAAGAGGTTTAAATCATAGAAAGTTAGAGCGTCAGTCCTCTTGTACTTAAGTCGGCAGTGTGCATTTTGTATTACATTCGGATGCAATTTGTGTGTTTCATCGTCAATGAGGAGGTCCAAGGGAAACGGAAAGCCTGAAGTGAAGCATCGGAATTAAAAACTGGGCTCACAGGAGAGGTTCAAATCATAGAATGTTAGAGTGCCAGTCCTCTTGTACTTAAGTCGGCATTGTGCCTTTTGTATTAAAATCGGATGCAATATCTGTGTTTCATCGTCAATAAGAAGGTCCATGGTATGGAGTAATAATGAGGTGAGGCAAAACTGGACTCACAGGAGAGGTTCAAATCATAGAAACTCAGAGTGTCAGTCCTCTTGTACTTAAGTCGGCAGGCTGCCTTTTGTATTAAATTCGGATGCAATTTCTGTTTTTCTTCGTCAATAAGAAGGTCCAAGGGATACGGTAAGCCTGAAGTGAAGCATCGGAATCAAAAACTGGACTCACAGAAGAGGTTCAAATCATAGAAAGTTATAGGGTCAGTCCTCTTGTACTTAAGTCGGCATTGTGCCTTTTGTATAAAATTCGGATGCTATTTCTGTGTTTCATCGTCAATACGAAGGTCCACGGGTTACAGTAAACCTGAAGTAAAGCATCGGAATCTAAAACTGGACTCACAGGAGAGGTTCAAATCATACAGAGTTAGAGTGTCAGTCCTCTTGTACTTAAGTCGGCATTGTGCCTTTTGTATTAAATTCGGATGCAATTTCTGTGTTTCTTCGTCAATAAGAAGGTCCAAGGGATACGGTAAGCCTGAAGTGAAGCATCGGAATCAAAAACTGGACTCACAGGAGAGGTTCAAATCATACAAAGTTAGAGTGTCAGTCCTCTTGTACTTAAGTCGGCATTGTGCCTTTTGTATTAAATTCGGATGCAATTTCTGTGTTTCATCGTCAATGAGGAGGTCCAAGGGATACGGTAAGCCTGAAGTGAAGCATCGGAATTAAAAACTGGGCTCACAGGAGAGGTTCAAATCATAGAATGTTAGAGTGCCAGTCCTCTTGTACTTAAGTCGTCATTGTGCCTTTTGTATTAAATTCGGATGCAATATCTGTGTTTCATCGTCAATAAGAAGGTCCATGGTATGGAGTAATAATGAGGTGAGGCAAAACTGGACTCACAGGAGAGGTTCAAATCATAGAAACTTAGAGTGTCAGTCCTCTTGTATTTAAGTCGGCAGGCTGCCTTTTGTATTAAATTCGGATGCAGTTTCTGTGTTTCTTCGTCAATAAGAAGGTCCAAGGGATACGGTAAGCCTGAAGTGAAGCATCGGAATCAAAAACTGGACTCACAGAAGAGGTTCAAATCATAGAAAGTTATAGGGTCAGTCCTCTTGTACTTAAGTCGGCATTGTGCTATTTTGTATTAAATTCGGATGCAATTTCTGTGTTTCATCGTCAATAAGAAGGTCCAAGGTATACAGTAATCCTGAAGTGAAGCATCGAATCTAAAACTGGACACACAGGAGAGATTCAAATCATAGAAAGTTAGAGAGTCTGTCCTCTTGCACTTAAGTCGGCATTGTGCCTTTTGTATTAAATTCGGATGCAATTTCTGTGCTTCATCGTCAATAAGAAGGTCCAAGGTATACAGTAAACCTGAAGTGAAGCATCGGAATCTAAAACTGGACTCACAGGAGAGGTTCAAATCATAGGAAGTTAGAGTGTCAGTCCTCTTGTACTTAAGTCGGCATTGTGGTATTTTGTATTAAATTCGGATGCAATTTCTGTGTTTCATCGTCAATATGACGGTCCAAGGGATACAGTAAACCTGAAGTGAAGCATCGGAATCTACAACCGTACTCACAGGAGAGATTCAAATCATAGGGAGTTAGAGTGTCATTCCTGTTGTACTTAAGTCGGCATTGTGCCTTTTGTATTAAATTCGGATGCATTTTCTGTGTTTCATCGTCAATAAGAACGTCCAAGGTATACAGTAAACCTGAAGTGAAGCATCGACTCTAAAACTGGACTCACAGGAGAGGTTAAAATCATAGAAAGTTAGAGTGTCAGTCCTTTGTACTTAAGTCGGCATTGTGTCTTTTGTATTAAATTCAGATGCAATTTCTGTGTTTCATCGTCAATAAGAACGTCCAAGGTATACAGTAAACCTGAAGTGAAGCATCGGAACCTAAAACTGGACTCACAGGAGAGGTTCAAATCATAGAAAGTTATAGGGTCAGTCCTCTTGTACTTAAGTCGGCATTGTGCCTTTTGTATTAAATTCGGATGCAATTTCTGTGTTTCATCGTCAATACGAAGGTCCACGGATTACAGAATACCTGAAGTGAAGCATCGGAATCTGAAACTGGACTCACAGGAGAGGTTCAAATCATAGAAAGTTAGAGTGTCAGTCCTCTTGTACTTAATTCGGCATTGTACCTTTTGTATTAAATTCGGATGCAATTTCTGTGTTTCTTCGTCAATAAGAAGGTCCAAGGGATACGGTAAGCCTGAAGTGAAGCATCGGAATCAAAAACTGGACTCACAGGAGAGGTTCAAATCATACAAAGTTAGAGTGTCAGTCCTCTTGTACTTAAGTCGGCATTGTGCCTTTTGTATTAAATTAGGATGCAATTTCTGTGTTTCATCGTCAATAAGAAGGTCCAAGGGATACAGTAAACCTGAAGTGAAGCATCGGAATCTAAAACTGGACTCACAGGAGAGGTTCAAATCATAGGATGTTAGAGTGTCAGTCCTCTTGTACTTAAGTCGGCATTGTGCATTTTGTATTAAATTCGGATGCTATTTCTGTGTTTCATCGTCAATACGAAGGTCCAAGGAATACAGTAAACCTGAAGTGAAGCATCGGAATCTAAAACTGGACTCACAGAAGAGGTTTAAATCATAGAAAGTTAGAGCGTCAGTCCTCTTGTACTTAAGTCGGCAGTGTGCATTTTGTATTACATTCGGATGCAATTTGTGTGTTTCATCGTCAATGAGGAGGTCCAAGGGAAACGGAAAGCCTGAAGTGAAGCATCGGAATTAAAAACTGAGCTCACAGGAGAGGTTCAAATCATAGAATGTTAGAGTGCCAGTCCTCTTGTACTTAAGTCGGCATTGTGCCTTTTGTATTAAAATCGGATGCAATATCTGTGTTTCATCGTCAATAAGAAGGTCCATGGTATGGAGTAATAATGAGGTGAGGCAAAACTGGACTCACAGGAGAGGTTCAAATCATAGAAACTCAGAGTGTCAGTCCTCTTGTACTTAAGTCGGCAGGCTGCCTTTTGTATTAAATTCGGATGCAATTTCTGTTTTTCTTCGTCAATAAGAAGGTCCAAGGGATACGGTAAGCCTGAAGTGAAGCATCGGAATCAAAAACTGGACTCACAGAAGAGGTTCAAATCATAGAAAGTTATAGGGTCAGTCCTCTTGTACTTAAGTCGGCATTGTGCCTTTTGTATTAAATTCGGATGCTATTTCTGTGTTTCATCGTCAATACGAAGGTCCACGGGTTACAGTATACCTGAAGTAAAGCATCGGAATCTAAAACTGGACTCACAGGAGAGGTTCAAATCATACAAAGTTAGAGTGTCAGTCCTCTTGTACTTAAGTCGGCATTGTGCCTTTTGTATTAAATTCGGATGCAATTTCTGTGTTTCATCGTCAATAAGAAGGTCCATGGTATGGAGTAATAATGAGGTGAAGCAAAACTGGAGTCACAGGAGAGGTTCAAATCATAGAAAGTTAGAGTGTCAGTCCTCTTGTACTTAAGTCGGCATTGAGCATTTTGTATTAAATTCGGATGCAATTTCTGTGTTTCATCGTCAATAAGAAGGTCCTAGGTATACAGTAAACCTGAAGAGAAGCATCGGAATCTACAACTGGACTCACAGGAGAGATTTAAATCGTAGAGAGTTGGAGTGTCATTCCTCTTGTACTTAAGTCGGCATTGTGCCTTTTGTATTAAATTCGGATGCAATAACTGTGTATCATCGTCAATAAGAATGTCCAAGGTATACAGTAAACCTGAAGTGAAGCATCGAATCTAAAACTAGTTTCACAGGAGAGGTTCAAATCATAGAAAGTTATAGTGTCAGCCCTTTGTACTTAAGTCGGCATTGTGCCTTTTGTATTAAATTCGGATGCAATTTCTGTGTTTCATCGTCAATAAGAAGGTCCAAGGGATACAGCAAACCTGAAGTGAAGCATCGGAGTCGATAACTGGACTCACAGGAGAGGTTCAAATCATAGAAAGTTAGAGTGTCAGTCCTCTTGTACTTAAGTCGGCACTGTGCCTTTTGTATTAAATTCAGATGGAATTTCTGTGTCTCATCGTCATTATGAAGGTCCAAGGAATACAGTTAACCTGAAGTGAGGCATCGGAATCTAAAACTGGACTCACAGAAGAGGTTCAAATCATAGAAAATTAGTGTGTCCGTCCTCTTGTACTTAAGTCGGCATTGTGCCTTTTGTATTAAATTCGGATGCTATTTCTGTGTTTCATCGTCAATAAGATGGTCCAACGATTACAGTGTACCTGAAGTGAAGCATCGGAATCTAAAACTAGACTCACAGGAGATGTTCAAATCATAGAGAGTTAGACTGTCAGTCCTCTTGTACTTAAGTCGGCATTGTGCCTTTTGTATTAAATTCGGGTGCAATTTCTGTGTTTCATCGTCAATAAGAAGGTCCAAGGTATACAGTAAACCTGAAGTGAAGCATCGGAACCTAAAACTGGACTCACAGGAGAGGTTCAAATCATAGAAAGTTATAGGGTCAGTCCTCTTGTACTTAAGTCGGCATTGTGCATTTTGTATTAAATTCGGATGCAATTTCTATGTTTCATCGTCAATAAGAAGGTCCAAGGTATACAGTAAACCTGAAGTGAAGCATCGGAATCTAAAACTGGACTCACAGGAGAGGTTCAAATCATAGAAAGTTAGAGTGTTAGTCCTCTTGTACTTAAGTCGGCATTGTGCCTTTTGTATTAAATTCGGATGCAATTTCTGTGTTTCATCGTCAATAAGAAGGTCCAAGGGATACAGCAAACCTGAAGTGAAGCATCGGAATCGATAACTGGACTCACAGGAGAGGTTCAAGTCATAGAAAGTTAGAGTGCCAGTCCTCTTGTACTTAAGTCGTCATTGTGCCTTTTGTATTAAATTCGGATGCAATATCTGTGTTTCATCGTCAATAAGAAGGTCCATGGTATGGAGTAATAATGAGGTGAGGCAAAACTGGACTCACAGGAGAGGTTCAAATCATAGAAACTTAGAGTGTCAGTCCTCTTGTACTTAAGTCGGCAGGCTGCCTTT
This sequence comes from Schistocerca americana, assembly GCF_021461395.2. NCBI lineage: Eukaryota > Metazoa > Arthropoda > Insecta > Orthoptera > Acrididae > Schistocerca > Schistocerca americana. The sequence continues at coordinate 1,822,420 of NW_025725687.1, read as the reverse complement.
TGTATTAAATTCGGATGCAATTTCTGTGTTTCTTCGTCAATAAGAAGGTCCAAGGGATACGGTAAGCCTGAAGTGAAGCATCGGAATCAAAAACTGGACTCACAGAAGAGGTTCAAATCATAGAAAGTTATAGGGTCAGTCCTCTTGTACTTAAGTCGGCATTGTGCCTTTTGTATTAAATTCGGATGCAATTTCTGTGTTTCATCGTCAATAAGAAGGTCCGAGGGATACAGCAAACCTGAAGTGAAGCATCGGAATCTAAAACTGGACTCACAGGAGAGGTTCAAAACATAGAAAATTAGAGTGTTTGTCCTCTTGTACTTAAGTCGGCATTGTGCTATTTTGTATTAAATTCGGATACAATTTCTGTGTTTCATCGTCAATAAGAAGGTCCAAGGTATACAGTAATCCTGAAGTGAAGCATCGAATCTAAAACTGGACTCACAGGAGAGATTCAAATCATAGAAAGTTAGAGTGTCTGTCCTCTTGTACTTAAGTCGGCATTGTGCCTTTTGTATTAAATTCGGATGCAATTTCTGTGTTTCATCGTCAATAAGAAGGTCCAAGGTATACAGTAAACCTGAAGTGAAGCATCGGAATCTAAAACTGGACTCACAGGAGAGGTTCAAATCATAGGAAGTTAGAGTGTCAGTCCTCTTGTACTTAAGTCGGCATTGTGGTATTTTGTATTAAATTCGGATGCAATTTCTGTGTTTCATCGTCAATATGACGGTCCAAGGGATACAGTAAACCTGAAGTGAAGCATCGGAATCTACAACCGTACTCACAGGAGAGATTCAAATCATAGGGAGTTAGAGTGTCATTCCTGTTGTACTTAAGTCGGCATTGTGCCTTTTGTATTAAATTCGGATGCAATTTCTGTGTTTCATCGTCAATAAGAACGTCCAAGGTATACAGTAAACCTGAAGTGAAGCATCGACTCTAAAACTGGACTCACAGGAGAGGTTCAAATCATAGAAAGTTAGAGTGTCAGTCCTTTGTACTTAAGTCGGCATTGTGTCTTTTGTATTAAATTCAGATGCAATTTCTGTGTTTCATCGTCAATAAGAACGTCCAAGGTATACAGTAAACCTGAAGTGAAGCATCGGAACCTAAAACTGGACTCACAGGAGAGGTTCAAATCATAGAAAGTTATAGGGTCAGTCCTCTTGTACTTAAGTCGGCATTGTGCCTTTTGTATTAAATTCGGATGCAATTTCTGTGTTTCATCGTCAATACGAAGGTCCACGGATTACAGAATACCTGAAGTGAAGCATCGGAATCTGAAACTGGACTCACAGGAGAGGTTCAAATCATAGAAAGTTAGAGTGTCAGTCCTCTTGTACTTAATTCGGCATTGTACCTTTTGTATTAAATTCGGATGCAATTTCTGTGTTTCTTCGTCAATAAGAAGGTCCAAGGGATACGGTAAGCCTGAAGTGAAGCATCGGAATCAAAAACTGGACTCACAGGAGAGGTTCAAATCATACAAAGTTAGAGTGTCAGTCCTCTTGTACTTAAGTCGGCATTGTGCCTTTTGTATTAAATTCGGATGCAATTTCTGTGTTTCATCGTCAATACGAAGGTCCAAGGAATACAGTAAACCTGAAGTGAAGCATCGGAATCTAAAACTGGACTCACAGAAGAGGTTCAAATCATAGAAAGTTGGAGCGTCAGTCCTCTTGTACTTAAGTCGGCAGTGTGCATTTTGTATTACATTCGGATGCAATTTGTGTGTTTCATCGTCAATGAGGAGGTCCAAGGGAAACGGAAAGCCTGAAGTGAAGCATCGGAATTAAAAACTGGGCTCACAGGAGAGGTTCAAATCATAGAATGTTAGAGTGCCAGTCCTCTTGTACTTAAGTCGGCATTGTGCCTTTTGTATTAAAATCGGATGCAATATCTGTGTTTCATCGTCAATAAGAAGGTCCATGGTATGGAGTAATAATGAGGTGAGGCAAAACTGGACTCACAGGAGAGGTTCAAATCATAGAAACTCAGAGTGTCAGTCCTCTTGTACTTAAGTCGGCAGGCTGCCTTTTGTATTAAATTCGGATGCAATTTCTGTGTTTCTTCGTCAATAAGAAGGTCCAAGGGATACGGTAAGCCTGAAGTGAAGCATCGGAATCAAAAACTGGACTCACAGAAGAGGTTCAAATCATAGAAAGTTATAGGGTCAGTCCTCTTGTACTTAAGTCGGCATTGTGCCTTTTGTATTAAATTCGGATGCTATTTCTGTGTTTCATCGTCAATACGAAGGTCCACGGGTTACAGTATACCTGAAGTAAAGCATCGGAATCTAAAACTGGACTCACAGGAGAGGTTCAAATCATACAAAGTTAGAGTGTCAGTCCTCTTGTACTTAAGTCGGCATTGTGCCTTTTGTATTAAATTCGGATGCAATTTCTGTGTTTCATCGTCAATAAGAAGGTCCATGGTATGGAGTAATAATGAGGTGAAGCAAAACTGGAGTCACAGGAGAGGTTCAAATCATAGAAAGTTAGAGTGTCAGTCCTCTTGTACTTAAGTCGGCATTGAGCATTTTGTATTAAATTCGGATGCAATTTCTGTGTTTCATCGTCAATAAGAAGGTCCTAGGTATACAGTAAACCTGAAGATAAGCATCGGAATCTACAACTGGACTCACAGGAGAGATTTAAATCGTAGAGAGTTGGAGTGTCATTCCTCTTGTACTTAAGTCGGCATTGTGCCTTTTGTATTAAATTCGGATGCAATAACTGTGTATCATCGTCAATAAGAATGTCCAAGGTATACAGTAAACCTGAAGTGAAGCATCGAATCTAAAACTAGTTTCACAGGAGAGGTTCAAATCATAGAAAGTTATAGTGTCAGCCCTTTGTACTTAAGTCGGCATTGCGCCTTTTGTATTAAATTCGGATGCAATTTCTGTGTTTCATCGTCAATAAGAAGGTCCAAGGTATACAGTAATCCTGAAGTGAAGCATCGAATCTAAAACAGGACTCACAGGAGAGATTCAAATCATAGAAAGTTAGAGTGTCTGTCCTCTTGTACTTAAGTCGGCGTTGTGGTATTTTGTATTAAATTCGGATGCAATTTCTGTGTTTCATCGTCAATATGACGGTCCAAGGGATACAGTAAACCTGAAGTGAAGCATCGGAATCTACAACCGTACTCACAGGAGAGATTCAAATCATAGGGAGTTAGAGTGTCATTCCTGTTGTACTTAAGTCGGCATTGTGCCTTTTGTATTAAATTCGGATGCAATTTCTGTGTTTCATCGTCAATAAGAACGTCCAAGGTATACAGTAAACCTGAAGTGAAGCATCGACTCTAAAACTGGACTCACAGGAGAGGTTCAAATCATAGAAAGTTAGAGTGTCAGTCCTTTGTACTTAAGTCGGCATTGTGTCTTTTGTATTAAATTCAGATGCAATTTCGGTGTTTCATCGTCAATAAGAACGTCCAAGGTATACAGTAAACCTGAAGTGAAGCATCGGAACCTAAAACTGGACTCACAGGAGAGGTTCAAATCATAGAAAGTTATAGGGTCAGTCCTCTTGTACTTAAGTCGGCATTGTGCCTTTTGTATTAAATTCGGATGCAATTTCTGTGTTTCATCGTCAATACGAAGGTCCACGGATTACAGAATACCTGAAGTGAAGCATCGGAATCTGAAACTGGACTCACAGGAGAGGTTCAAATCATAGAAAGTTAGAGTGTCAGTCCTCTTGTACTTAATTCGGCATTGTACCTTTTGTATTAAATTCGGAAGCAATTCATGTGTTTCTTCGTCAATAAGAAGGTCCAAGGGATACGGTAAGCCTGAAGTGAAGCATCGGAATCAAAAACTGGACTCACAGGAGAGGTTCAAATCATACAAAGTTAGAGTGTCAGTCCTCTTGTACTTAAGTCGGCATTGTGCCTTTTGTATTAAATTCGGATGCACTTTCTGTGTTTCATCGTCAATAAGAAGGTCCAAGGGATACAGTAAACCTGAAGTGAAGCATCGGAATCTAAAACTGGACTCACAGGAGAGGTTCAAATCATAGGATGTTAGAGTGTCAGTCCTCTTGTCCTTAAGTCGGCATTGTGCATTTTGTATTAAATTCGGATGCTATTTCTGTGTTTCATCGTCAATACGAAGGTCCAAGGAATACAGTAAACCTGAAGTGAAGCATCGGAATCTAAAACTGGACTCACAGAAGAGGTTCAAATCATAGAAAGTTGGAGCGTCAGTCCTCTTGTACTTAAGTCGGCAGTGTGCATTTTGTATTACATTCGGATGCAATTTGTGTGTTTCATCGTCAATGAGGAGGTCCAAGGGAAACGGAAAGCCTGAAGTGAAGCATCGGAATTAAAAACTGGGCTCACAGGAGAGGTTCAAATCATAGAATGTTAGAGTGCCAGTCCTCTTGTACTTAAGTCGGCATTGTGCCTTTTGTATTAAAATCGGATGCAATATCTGTGTTTCATCGTCAATAAGAAGGTCCATGGTATGGAGTAATAATGAGGTGAGGCAAAACTGGACTCACAGGAGAGGTTCAAATCATAGAAATTCAGAGTGTCAGTCCTCTTGTACTTAAGTCGGCAGGCTGCCTTTTGTATTAAATTCGGATGCAATTTCTGTGTTTCTTCGTCAATAAGAAGGTCCAAGGGATACGGTAAGCCTGAAGTGAAGCATCGGAATCAAAAACTGGACTCACAGAAGAGGTTCAAATCATAGAAAGTTATAGGGTCAGTCCTCTTGTACTTAAGTCGGCATTGTGCCTTTTGTATTAAATTCGGATGCTATTTCTGTGTTTCATCGTCAATACGAAGGTCCACGGGTTACAGTATACCTGAAGTAAAGCATCGGAATCTAAAACTGGACTCACAGGAGAGGTTCAAATCATACAAAGTTAGAGTGTCAGTCCTCTTGTACTTAAGTCGGCATTGTGCCTTTTGTATTAAATTCGGATGCAATTTCTGTGTTTCATCGTCAATAAGAAGGTCCATGGTATGGAGTAATAATGAGGTGAAGCAAAACTGGAGTCACAGGAGAGGTTCAAATCATAGAAAGTTAGAGTGTCAGTCCTCTTGTACTTAAGTCGGCATTGAGCATTTTGTATTAAATTCGGATGCAATTTCTGTGTTTCATCGTCAATAAGAAGGTCCTAGGTATACAGTAAACCTGAAGAGAAGCATCGGAATCTACAACTGGACTCACAGGAGAGATTTAAATCGTAGAGAGTTGGAGTGTCATTCCTCTTGTACTTAAGTCGGCATTGTGCCTTTTGTATTAAATTCGGATGCAATAACTGTGTATCATCGTCAATAAGAATGTCCAAGGTATACAGTAAACCTGAAGTGAAGCATCGAATCTAAAACTAGTTTCACAGGAGAGGTTCAAATCATAGAAAGTTATAGTGTCAGCCCTTTGTACTTAAGTCGGCATTGTGCCTTTTGTATTAAATTCGGATGCAATTTCTGTGTTTCATCGTCAATAAGAAGGTCCAAGGGATACAGCAAACCTGAAGTGAAGCATCGGAATCGATAACTGGACTCACAGGAGAGGTTCAAATCATAGAAAGTTAGAGTGTCAGTCCTCTTGTACTTAAGTCGGCACTGTGCCTTTTGTATTAAATTCAGATGGAATTTCTGTGTCTCATCGTCATTATGAAGGTCCAAGGAATACAGTTAACCTGAAGTGAGGCATCGGAATCTAAAACTGGACTCACAGAAGAGGTTCAAATCATAGAAAATTAGAGTGTCCGTCCTCTTGTACTTAAGTCGGCATTGTGCCTTTTGTATTAAATTCGGATGCAATACCTGTGTTTCATCGTCAATAAGAAGGTCCATGGTATGGAGTAATAATGAGGTGAAGCAAAACTGGACTCACAGGAGAGGTTCAAATCATAGAGAGTTAGAGTGTCAGTCCTCTTGTACTTAAGTCGGCATTGTGCCTTTTGTATTAAATTCGGATGCAATTTCTGTGTTTCATCGTCAATAAGAAGGTCCAAGGTATACAGTAAACCTGATGTGAAGCATCGGAATCTAAAACTGGACTCACAGGAGAGGTTCAAATCATAGAAAGTTAGAGTGTTAGTCCTCTTGTACTTAAGTCGGCATTGTGCCTTTTGTATTACATTCGGGTGCAATTTCTGTGTTTCATCGTCAATAAGAAGGTCCAAGGTATACAGTAAACCTGAAGTGAAGCATCGGAACCTAAAACTGGACTCACAGGAGAGGTTCAAATCATAGAAAGTTATAGGGTCAGTCCTCTTGTACTTAAGTCGGCATTGTGCCTTTTGTATTAAATTCGGATGCAATTTCTGTGTTTCATCGTCAATAAGAAGGTCCGAGGGATACAGAAAACCTGAAGTGAAGCATCGGAATCTAAAACTGAACTCACAGGAGAGGTTCAAAACATAGAAAGTTAGAGTGTTAGTCCTCTTGTACTTAAGTCGGCATTATGGTATTTTGTATTAAATTCGGATGCAATTTCTGTGTTCCATCGTCAATAAGAAGGTCCAAGGTATACAGTAATCCTGAAGTGAAGCATCGGAATCTAAAACTGGACTCACAGGAGAGGTTCAGATCATAGAAAGTTAGAGTGTCTGTCCTCTTGTACTTAAGTCGGCATTGAGCCTTTTGTATTAAATTTGGATGCAATTTCTGTGTTTCATCGTCAATAAGAAGGTCCAAGGTATACAGTAAACCTGAAGTGAAGCATCGGTATCTAAAACTGGACTCACAGGAGAGGTTCAAATCACAGAATGTTAGAGTGTCAGTCCTCTTGTACTTAAGTCAGCATTGTGCCTTTTGTATTAATTTCGGATGTAATTTCTGTGTTTCATCGTCAATATGAAGGTCCAAGGTATACAGTAAACCTGAAGTGAAGCATCGGAATCTACAACTGTACTCACAGGAGAGATTCAAATCATAGTGTGTTGGAGTGTCATTCCTGTTGTACTTAAGTCGGCATTGTGCCTTTTGTATTAAATTCGGATGCAATTTCCTTGTTTCATCGTCAATAAGAACGTCCAAGGTATACAGTAAACCTGAAGTGAAGCATCGAATCTAAAACTGGACTCACAGGAGAGGTTCAAATCATAGAAAGTTAGAGTGTCAGTCCTTTGTACTTAAGTCGGCAATGTGTCTTTTGTATTAAATTCAGATGCAATTTCTGTGTTTCATCGTCAATAAGATGGTCCAAGGTATACAGTAAACCTGAAGTGAAGCATCGGAACCTAAAACTGGACTCACAGGAGAGGTTCAAATCATAGAAAGTTATAGGGTCAGTCCTCTTGTACTTAAGTCGGCATTGTGCCTTTTGTATTAAATTCGGATGCAATTTCTGTGTTTCATCGTCAATAAGAAGGTCCGAGGGATACAGAAAACCTGAAGTCAAGCATTGGAATCTAAAACTGGACTCACAGGAGAGGTTCAAATCATAGAAAGTTAGAGTGTCTCTCCTCTTGTACTTAAGTCGGCATTGTGCCTTTTGTATTAAATTCGGATGCAATTTCTGTGTTTCATCGCCAATAAGAACGTCCAAGGTATACAGTAAACCTGAAGTGAAGCATCGGAACCTAAAACAGGACTCACAGGAGAGGCTCAAATCATAGAAAGTTATAGGGTCAGTCCTCTTGTACTTAAGTCGGCATTGTGCCTTTTGTATCAAATTGGGATGCAATTGCTGTGTTTCATCGTCAATAAGAATGTCCGAGGGATACAGAAAACCTGAAGAGAAGCATCGGAATCTAAAACTGGACTCACAGGAGAGGTTCAATTCATAGCACGTTATAGTGTTAGTCCTCTTGTACTTAAGTCGGCATTGTGCTATTTTGTATTAAATTCGGATGCAATTTCTGTGTTTCATCGTCAATAAGAATGTCCAAGGTATACAGTAAACCTGAAGTGAAGCATCGAATCTAAAACTGGACTCACAGGAGAGGTTCAAATCATAGAAAGTTATAGTGTCAGTCCTCTTAGACTTAAGTCAGCATTGTGTCTTTTGTATTAAATTCGGATGTAATTTCTGTGTTTCATCGTCAATATGAAGGTCCAAGGGATACAGTAAACCTGAAGTGAAGCATCGGAATCTACAATTGTACTCACAGGAGAGATTCAAATCATAGAGAGTTGGTGTGTCATTCCTGTTGTACTTAAGTCGGCATTGTGCCTTTCGTATTAAATTCGGATGCAATTTCTGTGTTTCATCGTCAATAAGAATGTCCAAGGTATACAGTAAACCTGATGTGAAGCATCGAATCTAAAACTGGACTCACAGGAGAGGTTCAAATCATAGAAAGTTAGAGTGTCAGTCCTTTGTACTTAAGTCGGCATTGTGTCCTTTGTATTAAATTCGGATGCAATTTCTGTGTTTCATCGTCAATAAGAAGGTCCAAGGAATACAGCAAACCTGAAGTGAAGCATCGGAATCTATAACTGGACTCACAGGAGAGGTTCAAATCATAGAAAGTTAGAGTGTCAGTCCTCTTGTACTTAAGTCGGCATTGTGCCTTTTGTATTAAATTCAGATGGAATTTCTGTGTCTCATCGTCAATATGAAGGTCCAAGGAATACAGTGAACCTGAAGTGAAGCATCGGAATTTAAAACTGGACTCACAGAAGAGGTTCAAATCATAGAAAATTAGAGCGTCAGTCCTCTTGTACTTAAGTCGGCATTGTGCCTTTTGAATTAAATTCGGAAGCAATTTCTGAGTTTCATCGTCAATAAGAAGGTCCAAGGGATACAGTAAACCTGAAGTGAAGCATCGGAATCTAAAACTGGACTCACAGGAGAGGTTCAAATCATAGAAAGTTAGAGTGTCAGTCCTCTTGTACTTAAGTCATCATTGTGCCTTTTGTATTAAATTCGGATGCTATTTCTGTGTTTCATCGTCAATAAGAAGGTCCAAGGATTACAGTATACCAGAAGTGAAGCATCGGAATCTAAAACTGGACTCACAGGAGAGGTTCAAATCATAGAAAGTTAGAGTGTTAGTCCTCTTGTACTTAAGTCGGCATTGTGCCTTTTGTATTAAATTCGGATGCAATTTCTGTGTTTCTTCTTCAATAAGAAGGTCCGAGGGATACAGAAAACCTGTAGAGAAGCATCCTAATCTAAAACTGGACTCACAGGAGAGGTTCAAATCATAGAAAGTTGTAGTGTCAGTCCTCTTGTACTTAAGTCGGCATTGTGCTATTTTGTATTAAATTCGGATGCAATTTCTGTGTTTCATCGTCAATAAGAATGTCCGAGGTATACAGTAATCCTGAAGTGAAGCATCGGAATCCAAAACTGGACTCACAGGAGAGGTTCAAATCATAGAATGCTAGAGTGTCAGTCCTCTTGTACTTAAGTCAGCATTGTGTCTTTTGTATTAAATTCGGATGTAATTTCTGTGTTTCATCGTCAATATGAAGGTCCAAGGGATACAGTAAACCTGAAGTGAAGCATCGGAATCTACAACTGTACTCACAGGAGAGATTCAAATCATAGAGAGTTTGAGTGTCATTCTTGTTGTACTTAAGTCGGCATTGTGCCTTTCGTATTAAATTCGGATGCAATTTCTGTGCTTCATCGTCAATAAGAATGTCCAAGGTATACAGTAAACCTGAAGTGAAGCATCGAATCTAAAACTGGACTCACAGGAGAGGTTCAAATCATAGAAAGTTAGAGTGTCAGTCCTTTGTACTTAAGTCGGCATTCTGTCCTCTGTATTAAATTCGGATGCAATTTCTGTGTTTCATCGTCAATAAGAAGGTCCAAGGAATACAGCAAATCTGAAGTGAAGCATCGGAATCTATAACTGGACTCACAGGAGAGGTTCAAATCATAGAAAGTTAGAGTGTCAGTCCTCTTGTACTTAAGTCGGCATTGTGCCTTTTGTATTGAATTCGGATGCAATTTCCGTGTTTCATCGTCAATAAGAAGGTCCAAGGTATACAGTAAACCTAATGTGAAGCATCGGAATCTAAAACTGGACTCACAGGAGAGGTTCAAATCATAGAAAGTTAGAGTGTTAGTCCTCTTGTACTTAAGTCGGCATTGTGCCTTTTGTATTAAATTCGGATGCAATTTCTGTGTTTCATCGTCAATAAGAAGGTCCAAGGTATACAGTAAACCTGAAGTGAAGCATCGGAACCTAAAACAGGACTCACAGGAGACGCTCAAATCATAGAAAGTTATAGAGTCAGTCCTCTTGTACTTAAGTCGGCATTGTGCCTTTTGTATTAAATTCGGATGCAATGTCTGTGTTTCATCGTCAATAAGAAGGTCCGTGGGATACAGAAAACCTGAAGAGAAGCATCGGAATCTAAAACTGGACTCACAGGAGAGGTTCAAATCATAGAAAGTTATAGTGTTAGTCCTCTTGTACTTAAGTCGGCATTGTGCTATTTTGTATTAAATTCGGATGCAATTTCTGTGTTTCATCGTCAATAAGAATGTCCAAGGTATACAGTAATCCTGAAGTGAAGCATCGGAATCCAAAACTGGACTCACAGGAGAGGTTCAAATCATAGAATGTTAGAGTGTCAGTCCTCTTGTACTTAAGTCAGCATTGTGTCTTTTGTATTAAATTCGGATGTAATTTCTGTGTTTCATCGTCAATAAGAAGGTCCAAGGGATACAGTAAACCTGAAGTGAAGCATCGGAATCTACAACTGTACTCACAGGAGAGATTCAAATCATAGAGAGTTGGAGTGTCATTCCTGTGGTACTTAAGTCGGCATTGTGCCTTTCGTATTAAATTCGGATGCAATTTCTGTGTTTCATCGTCAATAAGAATGTCCAAGGTATACAGTAAACCTGAAGTGAAGCATCGAATCTAAAACTGGACACACAGGAGAGGTTCAAATCAAAGAAAGTTAGAGTGTCAGTCCTTTGTACTTAAGTCGGCATTGTGTCCTTTGTATTAAATTCGGATGCAATTTCTGTGTTTCATCGTCAATAAGAAGGTCCAAGGAATACACCAAACCTGAAGTGAAGCATCGGAATCTATAACTGGACTCACAGGAGAGGTTCAAATCATAGAAAGTTAGAGTGTCAGTTCTCTTGTACTTAAGTCGGCATTGTGCCTTTTGTATTAAATTCAGATGGAATTTCTGTGTCTCATCGTCAATATGAAGGTCCAAGGAATACAGTAAACCTGAAGTGAAGCATCGGAATTTAAAACTGGACTCACAGGAGAGATTCAAATCATAGAGAGTTGGTGTGTCATTCCTGTTGTACTTAAGTCGGCATTGTGCCTTTCGTATTAAATTCGGATGCAATTTCTGTGTTTCATCGTCAATAAGAATGTCCAAGGTATACAGTAAACCTGATGTGAAGCATCGAATCTAAAACTGGACTCACAGGAGAGGTTCCAATCATAGAAAGTTAGAGTGTCAGTCCTTTGTACTTAAGTCGGCATTGTGTCCTTTGTATTAAATTCGGATGCAATTTCTGTGTTTCATCGTCAATAAGAAGGTCCAAGGAATACAGCAAACCTGAAGTGAAGCATCGGAATCTATAATTGGACTCACAGGAGAGGTTCAAATCATAGAAAGTTAGAGTGTCAGTCCGCTTGTACTTAAGTCGGCATTGTGCCTTTTGTATTAAATTCAGATGGAATTTCTGTGTCTCACCGTCAATATGAAGGTCCAAGGAATACAGTAAACCTGAAGTGAAGCATCGGAATTTAAAACTGGACTCACAGAAGAGGTTCAAATCATAGAAAATTAGAGCGTCAGTCCTCTTGTACTTAAGTTGGCATTGTGCCTTTTGAATTAAATTCGGAAGCAATTTCTGAGTTTCATCGTCAATAAGAAGGTCCAAGGGATACAGTAAACCTGAAGCGAAGCATCGGAATCTAAAACTGGACTCACAGGAGAGGTTCAAATCATAGAAAGTTAGAGTGTCAGTCCTCTTGTACTTAAGTCATCATTGTGCCTTTTGTATTAAATTCGGATGCTATTTCTGTGTTTCATCGTCAATAAGAAGGTCCAAGGATTACAGTATACCAGAAGTGAAGCATCGGAATCTAAAACTGGACTCACAGGAGAGGTTCAAATCATAGAAAGTTAGAGTGTTAGTCCTCTTGTACTTAAGTCGGCATTGTGACTTTTGTATTAAATTCGGATGCAATTTCTGTGTTTCTTCTTCAATAAGAAGGTCCAAGGTATACAGTAAACCTGAAGTGAAGCATCGGAACCTAAAACAGGACTCACAGGAGAGGCTCAAATCATAGAAAGTTATAGGGTCAGTCCTCTTGTACTTAAGTCGGCATTGTGCCTTTTGTATTAAATTCGGATGCAATTTCTGTGTTTCATCGTCAATAAGAAGGTCCAAGGAATACAGCAAACCTGAAGTGAAGCATCGGAATCCATAACTGGACTCACAGGAGAGGTTCAAATCATAGAAAGTTAGAGTGTCAGTCCTCTTGTACTTAAGTCGGCATTGTGCCTTTTGTATTAAATTCGGATGCAATTTCCGTGTTTCATCGTCAATAAGAAGGTCTAAGGTATACAGTAAACCTAATGTGAAGCATCGGAATCTAAAACTGGACTCACAGGAGAGGTTCAAATCATAGAAAGTTAGAGTGTCAGTTCTCTTGTACTTAAGTCGGCATTGTGCCTTTTGTATTAAATTCAGATGGAATTTCTGTGTCTCATCGTCAATATGAAGGTCCAAGGAATACAGTAAACCTGAAGTGAAGCATCGGAATTTAAAACTGGACTCACAGAAGAGGTTCAAATCATAGAAAATTAGAGCGTCAGTCCTCTTGTACTTAAGTCGGCATTGTGCCTTTTGATTTAAATTCGGAAGCAATTTCTGAGTTTCATCGTCAAGAAGAAGGTCCAAGGGATACAGTAAACCTGAAGTGAAGCATCGGAATCTAAAACTGGACTCACAGGAGAGGTTCAAATCATAGAAAGTTAGAGTGTCAGTCCTCTTGTACTTAAGTCATCATTGTGCCTTTTGTATTAAATTCGGATGCTATCTCTGTGTTTCATCGTCAATAAGAAGGTCCAAGGATTACAGTATACCAAAAGTGAAGCATCGGAATCTAAAACTGGTCTCAAAGGAGAGGTTCAAATCATAGAAAGTTAGAGTGTCGGTCCTCTTGTACTTAAGTCGGCATTGTGCCTTTTGTATTAAATTCGGATGCAATTTCTGTGTTTCATCGTCAATAAGAAGGTCCAAGGGATACGGTAAGCCTGATGTGAAGCATCGGAATCAAAAACTGGACTCACAGGAGAGGTTCAAATCATAGAAAGTTAGAGTGTCAGTCCTCTTGTACTTAAGTCGGCATTGTGCATTTTGTATTAAATTCGGATGCAATTTCTGTGTTTCATCGTCAATAAGAAGGTCCATGGTATGGAGTAATAATGAGGTGAAGCAAAACTGGACTCACAGGAGAAATTCAAATAACAGAAAGTTAGAGTGTCAGTCCTCTTGTACTTAAATCGGCATTGAGCCTTTTGTATTGACTTCGGATGCAATTTCTGTGTTTCATCGTCAATAAGAAGGTCCAAGGTATACAGTAAACCTGAAGTGAAGCATCGGAATCTAAAACTGGACTCACAGGAGAGATTCAAATCATAGAAAGTTAGAATGTTAGTCCTCTTGTACTTAAGTTGGCATTGTGTCTTTTGTATTAAATTCGGATGCAATTTCTGTGTTTCATCGTCAATAAGAAGGTCCAAGGTACACAGTAAACCTGAAGTGAAGCATCGGAACCTAAAACTGGACTCACAGGAGAGGTTCACATCGTAGGAAGCTATAGGGTCAGTTCTCTTGTACGTAAGTCGGCATTGTGCCTTTGTATTAAATTCGGATGCAATTTCTGTGTTTCATCGTCAATACGAAGGTCCGAGGGATACAGTAAACCTGTAGTGAAGCATCGGAATCTAAAACTGGACTCACAGGAGAGGTTCAAATCATAGAAAGTTAGAGTATCAGTCCTCTTGTACTTAAGTCGGCATTGTGCATTTTGTATTAAATTCGGATGTAATTTCTGTGTTTCATCGTCAATAAGAAGGTCCAAGGGATACAGTGAACCTGAAGTGAAGCATCGGAATCTACAGCCGGACTCACAGGAGAGATTCAAATCATTGACATTTGGAGTGTCATTCCTCTTGTACTTTAGACGTATTGTGCCTTTTGTTTTAAATTCGGATGCAATTTCTGTGTTTCATGGTCAATAAGAATGTCCAAGGTATGCGGTAAGCCTGAAGTGAAGCATCGGAATCAAAAACTGGACTCACAGGAGAGGTTCAAATCGTGGGAAGCTATAGGGTCAGTTCTCTTGTACGTAAGTCGGCATTGTGCCTTTTGTATCAAATTCGGATGCAATTTCTGTGTTTCATCGTTAATACGAAGGTCCGAGGGATACAGTAAACCTGTAGTGAAGCATCGTAATCTAAAACTGGACTCACAGGAGAGGTTCAAATCATAGAAAGTTAGAGTGTCAGTCCTCTTGTACTTAAGTCATCATTGTGCCTTTTGTATTAAATTCAGATGGAATTTCTGTGTCTCATCGTCAATATGGAGGTCCAAGGAATACAATAAACCTGAAGTGAAGCATCGGAATTTAAAACTGGACTCACAGAAGAGGTTCAAATCATAGAAAATTAGAGCGTCAGTCCTCTTGTACTTAAGTCGGCATTGTGCCTTTTGTATTAAATTCGGATGCTATTTCCGTGTTTCATCGTCAATAAGAAGGTCCATGGATTACAGTATACGTGAAGTGAAGCATCGGAATCTAAAACTGGACTCAAAGGAGAGGTTCAAATCATAGAAAGTTAGAGTGTCAGTCCTCTTGTACATAAGTCGGCATTGTGCCTTTTGTATTAAATTCGGATGCAATTTCTGTTTTTCATCGTCAACAAGAAGGTCCAAGGTATACAGTAAATCTGAAGTGAAGCATCGGAATCTACAACCGGACTCCTAGGAGAGATTCAAATCATTGTGAGTTGGAGTGTCATTCCTCTTGTACTTTAAACGTATTGTGCCTTTTGTTTTAAATTCGGATGCAATTTCTGTGTTTCATCGTCAATAAGAAGGTCCAAGGGATACAGAAAACCTGAAGTGAAGCATCGGAACCTATAACTGGACTCACAGGAGAGGTTCAAATCATAGAAAGTTAGAGTGCCAGTCCTCCTGTACTTATGTCCGCATTGTGCCTTTTGTATTGAATTCGGATGCAATTTCTGTGTTTCATCGGCAATAAGAAGGTCCAAGGTATACAGTAGACCAGAAGTGGAGCATCGGAATCTAAAACTGGAATCACAGGAGAGGTTCAAATCATAAAAAGTTAGAGTTTCAGTCCTCTTGTACTTAAGTCGGCATTGTGACTTGTATTAAATTCGGATGCAATTTCTGTGTTTCATCGTCAATAAGAAGGTCAAAGGTATACACGAAACCTGAAGTGAAGCATCGGAATCTAAAACAGGACTCACAGGAGAGGTTCAAATCATAGAAAGTTAGAGTGTCAGTCCTCTAGTACTTAAGTCGGCATTGTGCTTTTGTATTAAATTCGGATGCAATTTCTGCGTTTCATCGTCATTAAGAAGGTCCATGGTATAGAGTAATCCTGAAGTGAAGCAAAACTGGACTCACAGGAGAGGTTCAATTTATAGTAAGTTAGAGTGTCAGTCCTCTTGTACTTAAGTCGGCATTGTGCCTTTTGTATTAAATTCGGATGCAATTTCTGTGTTTCATCGTCAATAAGAAGGTTCAAGGTATACACAAAACCTGAAGTGAAGCATCGGAATCTAAAACAGGACTCACAGGAGAGGTTCAAATCATTAAAAGTTAGAGTGTCAGTCCTCTTGTACTTAAGTCGGCATTGTGCCTTTTGTATTAAATTCGGATGCAATTTCTTTGTTTCATCGTCAATAAAAAGGTCCAAGGGATACAGTAAACCTGAAGTGAAGTATCGGAATCTAAAACTGGACTCACAGGAGAGGTTCAAATCATAGAAAGTTAGAGTGTCAGTCCTCTTGTACTTAAGTCGGCATTGTGCCTTTTGTATTAAATTCGGATGCTATTTCTGTGTTTCACCGTCAATAAGATGGTCCAAGGATAACAGTATACCTGAAGTGAAGCATCGGAATCTAAAACTGGACTCACAGGAGAGGTTCAAATCATAGAAAGTTAGAGTGTCAGTCCTCTTGTACTTACGTTGGCATTGTGCCTTTTGCATTAAATTCGGATGCAATATCTCTGTTTTATCGTCAATAAGAAGTTCCAAGGGATACGGTAAACCTGAAGTGAAGCATCGGAATCAAAAACTGGACGCACAGGAGAGGTTCAAATCATAGAATGTTAGAGTGTCAGTCTTCTTGTATTTAAATCGGCATTGTGCTTTTTGTATTAAGTTCGGATGCAATATCTGTGTTTCATCGTCAATAAGGAGGTCCATGGTATGGAGTAATACTGAGGTGAAGCAAAACTGGACTCACAGGAGATGTTCAAATCATAGAAAGTTAGAGTGTCAGTCCTCTTGTACTTAAGTCGGCATTGTGCCTTTTGTATTAAATTCGGATGCAATTTCTGTGTTTAATCGTCAATAAGAAGGTCCAAGGTATACAGTAAAACGGATGTGAAGCATCGGAATCTAAAACTGGACTCACAGGAGAGGTTCAAATCATAGGAAGTTAGAGTGTTAGTCCTCATGTACTTAAGTAGGCCTTGTACCTTTTGTATCAAATTCGGATGCAATTTCTGTGTTTCATCGTCAATATGAATGTCCAAGGTATACAGTAAACCTGAAGTGACGCATCGGAACCTAAAACTGGACTCACAGGAGAGGTTCAAATCATATAAAGTTATAGGGTCAGTCCTCTTGTACTTAAGTCAGCATTGTGCCTTTTGTATTAAATTCGGATTCCATTTCTGTGAGTCATCGACAATAAGAAAGTCCGAGGGATACAGTAAACCTTACGTGAAGCATCGGAAACTAAAACTGGACTCACAGGAGAGGTTCAAATCATAGAATCTTAGAGTGTTAGTCCTCTTGTACTTAAGTCGGCATTGTGCTATTTTGTATTAAATTCGGATGCAATTTCTGTGTTTCATCGTCAATAAGAAGGTCCAAGGTATACAGTAATCCTGAAGTGAAGCATCGGAATCTAAAACTGGACTCACAGGAGAGGTTCAAATCATACAAAGTTAGAGTGTCAGTCCTCTAATACCTAAGTCGGCATTGTGCTTTTGTATTAAATTCAGTTGCAATTTCTGTGTTTCATCGTCAACAGGAAGGTCCAAGGTATACAGTAATCCTGAAGTGAAGCATCGGTATCTAAAACTGGACTCACAGGAAAAGTTCAAATCATAGAAAGTTAGAGTGTCTGTCCTCTTGTACTTGAGTCGGCATTGTGCCTTTTGTATTAGATTCGGATGCAATTTCTGTGTTTCATCGTCAATAAGATGGTCCAAGGTATACAGTAAACCTGAAGTGAAGCATCGGAATCTAAAACTGGTCTCACAGGAGAGGTTCAAATCATAGAATGTTAGAGTGTCAGTGCTCTTGTACTTAAATCCGCATTGTGCCTTTTGTATTAAATGCGGATGTAATTTCTGTGTTTCATCGTCAATATGAAGATCCAAGGGATACAGTAAACCTGAAGTGAAGCATCGGAATCTACAACTGTACACACAGGAGAGATTCAAATCATAGAGAGTTGGAGTGTCATTCCTCTTGTACTTAAGTCGGCATTGTGCCTTTTGTATTAAATTCGGAAGAAATTTCTGTGTTTCATCGTCAATAAGAAGGTCCAAGGGATACAGTTAGCCTGAAGTGAAGCATCGGAATCAAAAACTGGACTCACAGGAGAGGTTCAAATCATAAAAAGTTAGAGTGTCTGTCCTCTTGTACTTAAGTCGGCATTGTGCCTTTTGTATTAGATTCGGATGCAATTTCTGTGTTTCATCGTCAATAAGATGGTCCAAGGTATACAGTAAACCTGAAGTGAAGCATCGGAATCTAAAACTGGTCTCACAGGAGAGGTTCAAATCATAGAATGTTAGAGTGTCAGTGCTCTTGTACTTAAGTCCGCATTGTGCCTTTTGTATTAAATGCGGATGTAATTTCTGTGTTTCATCGTCAATATGAAGGTCCAAGGTATACAGCAAACCTGAAGTGAAGCATCGGAATCTATAACTGGACTCACAGGAGAGGTTCAAATCATAGTAAGTTAGAGTGCCAGTCCTCTTGTACTTAAGTCGGCATTGTGCCTTTTGTATTAAATTCGGATGTAGATTCTGTGTTTCATCGTCAATACGAAGGTCCAAGGAATACGGTAAACCTGAAGTGAAGCATTGGAATCTAAAACTGGACTCACAGAAGAGGTTAAAATCATAGAAAGTTAGAGCATCAGTCCTATTGTACTTAAGTCGGCATTGTGCCTTTTGTATTAAATTCAAACGCTATTTCAGTGTTTCATCGTCAATAAGAAGGTCCAAGGATTACAGTAAACCTAAAGTGAAGCATCGGAATCTAAAACTGGACTCACAGGAGAGGTTCAAATCATAGAAAGTTAGAGTGTCAGTCCTCATGTACTTAAGTCGGCATTGTGCCTTTTGTATTAAATTCGGAAGAAATTTCAGTGTTTCATCGTCAATAAGAAGGTCCAAGGGATACAGTTAGCCTGAAGTGAAGCATCGGAATCAAAAACTGGACTCACAATAGAGGTTCAAATCATAAAAAGTTAGAGTTTCAGTCCTCTTGTACTTAAGTCGGCATTGTGACTTGTATTAAATTCGGATGCAATTTCTGTGTTTCATCGTCAATAAGAAGGTCAAAGGTATACACAAAACCTGAAGTGAAGCATCGGAATCTAAAACTGGACTCACAGGAGAGGTTCAAATCATAGAAAGTTAGAGTGTCAGTCCTCTTGTACTTAAGTCGGCATTGTGCCTTTTGTATTAAATTCGAATGCAATTTCTGTGTTTCATCGTCAATAAGAAGGTCCAAGGTACACAGTAAAACGGATGTGAAGCATAGGAATCTAAAACTGGACTCACAGGAGAGGTTCAAATCATAGGAAGTTAGAGTGTTAGTCCTCATGTACTTAAGACGGCATTGTACTTTTGTATTAAATTCGGATGCAATTTCTGTGTTTCATCGTCAATAAGAATGTCCAAAGTATACAGTAAACCTGAAGTGAAGCATCGGAACCTAAAACTGGACTCACAGGAGAGGTTCAAATCATATAAAGTTATAGGGTCAGTCCTCTTGTACTTAAGTCAGCATTGTGCCTTTTGTATTAAATTCAGATGCCATTTCTGTGTTTCATCGTCAATAAGAAAGTCCGAGGGATACAGTAAACCTTAAGCGAAGCATCGGAAACTAAAACTTGACTCACGGAAGAGGTTCAAATCATAGAATCTTAGAGTGTTAGTCCTCTTGTACTTAAGTCGGCATTGTGCTATTTTGTATTAAATTCGGATGCAATTTCTGTGTTTCATCGTCAATAAGAAGGTCCAAGGTATACAGTAATCCTGAAGTGAAGCATCGGAATCTAAAACTGGGCTCACAGGAGAGGTTCAAATCATACAAAGTTAGAGTGTCAGTCCTATAATACTTAAGTCGGCATTGTGCTTTTGTACTAAATTCGATTGAATTTCTGTGTTTCATCGTCAATAGGAAGGTCCAAGGTATACAGTAATCCTGAAGTGAAGCATCGGAATCTAAAACTGGGCTCACAGGAGAGGTTCAAATCATAGAAAGTTAGAGTGTCTGTCCTCTTGTACTTAAGTCGGCATTGTGCCTTTTGTATTAAATTCGGATGCAATTTCTGTGTTTCATCGTCAATAAGATGTTCCAAGGTATACAGTAAACCTGAAGTGAAGCATCGGAATCTAAAACTGGTCTCACAGGAGAGGTTCAAATCATAGAATGTTAGAGTGTCAGTCCTCTTGTACTTCAGTCCGCATTATGCCTTTTGTATTAAATTCGGATGTAATTTCTGTGTTTCATCGTCAATATGAAGGTCCAAGGCATACAGTAAACCCTTTAGTGAAGCATCGGAATCTACAACTGTACACACAGGAGAGATTCAAGTCATAGAGAGTTGGAGTGTCATTCCTCTTGTACTTAAGTCGGCATTGTGCCTTTTGTATTAAATTCGGATTCAATTTCTGTGTTTCATCGTCAATAAGAAGGTCCAAGGGATACAGTATACCTGAAGTGAAGCATCGAATCTAAATCTGGACTCACAGGAGAGGTTCAAATCATAGAAAGTTAGAGTGTCAGTCCTTTGTACTTTAGTCGACATTGTGCCTTTTGTATGAAATTCGGATGCAATTTCTGTGTTTCATCGTCAATAAGAAGGTCCAAGGGATACAGCAAACCTGAAGTGAAGCATCGGAATCTTAACTGGACTCACAGGAGAGGTTCAAACCATAGAAAGTTAGAGTGTCAGTCCTCTTGTACTTAAGTCGGCATTGTGCCTTTTGTATTAAATTCGGATGTAATTTCTGTGTTTCATCGTCAATACGAAGGTCCAAGGAATACGGTAAACCTGAAGTGAAGCATCGGAATCTAAAACTGGACTCACAGAAGAGGTTCAAATCATAGAAAGTTAGAGCGTCAGTCCTATTGTACTTAAGTCGGCATTGTGCCTTTTGTTTTAAATTCAATGCTATTTCAGTGTTTCATCGTCAATAAGAAGGTCCAAGGATTACAGTAAACCTAAAGTGAAGCATCGGAATCTAAAACTGGACTCACAGGAGAGGTTAAAATCATAGAAAGTTAGAGTGTCAGTCCTCTTGTACTTAAGTCGGCATTGTGCCTTTTGTATTAAATTCGGAAGCAATTTCTGTGTTTCATCGTCAATAAGAAGGTCCAAGGGATACAGTTAGCCTGAAGTGAAGCATCGGAATCAAAAACTGGACTCACAGGAGAGGTTCAAATCATAAAAAGTTAGAGTTTCAGTCCTCTTGTACTTAAGTTGGCATTGTGACTTGTATTAAATTCGGATGCAATTTCTGTGTTTCATCGTCAATAAGAAGGTCAAAGGTATACACAAAACCTGAAGTGAAGCATCGGAATCTAAAACAGGACTCACAGGAGAGGTTCAAATCATAGAAAGTTAGAGTGTCAGTCCTCTTGTACTTAAGTCGGCATTGTGCTTTTGTATTAAATTCGGATGCAATTTCTGTGTTTCATCGACAATAAGAAGGTCCATGGTATAGAGTAATCCTGAAGTGAAGCAAAACTGGACTCACAGGAGAGGTTCAAATTATAGTAAGTTAGAGTGTCAGTCCTCTTGTACTTAAGTCGGCATTGTGCCTTTTGTATTAAATTCGGATGCAATTTCTGTGTTTCATCGTCAATAAGATGGTCCAAGGATTACAGTATACCTGAAGTGAAGCATCGGAATCTAAAACTGGACTCACAGGAGAGGTTCGAATCATAGAAAGTTAGAGTGTCAGTCCTCTTGTACTTACGTTGGCATTGTGCCTTTTGCATTAAATTCGGATGCAATTTCTGTGTTTCATCGTCATAAAGAAGGTCCAAGGGATACGATAAGCCTGAAGTGAAGCATCGGAATCAAAAACTGGACTCACAGGAGAGGTTCAAATCATAGAATGTTAGAGTGTCAGTCTTCTTGTATTTAAGTCGACATTGTGCCTTTTGTATTAAATTCGGATGCAATATCTGTGTTTCATCGTCAATAAGAAGGTCCATGGTATGGAGTAATAATGAGGTGAAGCAAAACTGGACTCACATTAGAGGTTCAAATCATAGTAAGTTAGAGTGTCAGTTCTCTTGTACTTAAGTCGGCATTGTGCCTTTTGTATTAAATTCAGATGGAATTTCTGTGTCTCATCGTCAATATGAAGGTCCAAGGAATACAGTAAACCTGAAGTGAAGCATCGGAATTTAAAACTGGACTCACAGAAGAGGTTCAAATCATAGAAAATTAGAGCGTCAGTCCTCTTGTACTTAAGTCGGCATTGTGCCTTTTGATTTAAATTCGGAAGCAATTTCTGAGTTTCATCGTCAAGAAGAAGGTCCAAGGGATACAGTAAACCTGAAGTGAAGCATCGGAATCTAAAACTGGACTCACAGGAGAGGTTCAAATCATAGAAAGTTAGAGTGTCAGTCCTCTTGTACTTAAGTCATCATTGTGCCTTTTGTATTAAATTCGGATGCTATCTATGTGTTTCATCGTCAATAAGAAGGTCCAAGGATTACAGTATACCAGAAGTGAAGCATCGGAATCTAAAACTGGTCTCAAAGGAGAGGTTCAAATCATAGAAAGTTAGAGTGTCGGTCCTCTTGTACTTAAGTCGGCATTGTGCCTTTTGTATTAAATTCGGATGCAATTTCTGTGTTTCATCGTCAATAAGAAGGTCCAAGGGATACGGTAAGCCTGAAGTGAAGCATCGGAATCAAAAACTGGACTCACAGGAGAGGTTCAAATCATAGGAAGTTAGAGTGTCAGTCCTCTTGTACTTAAGTCGGCATTGTGCATTTTGTATTAAATTCGGATGCAATTTCTGTGTTTCATCGTCAATAAGAAGGTCCATGGTATGGAGTAATAATGAGGTGAAGCAAAACTGGACTCACAGGAGAAATTCAAATCACAGAAAGTTAGAGTGTCAGTCCTCTTGTACTTAAGTCGGCATTGAGCCTTTTGTATTGACTTAGGATGCAATTTCTGTGTTTCATAGTCAATAAGAAGGTCCAAGGTATACAGTAAACCTGAAGTGAAGCATCGGAATCTAAAACAGGACTCGCAGGAGAGATTCAAATCATAGAAAGTTAGAATGTTAGTCCTCTTGTACTTAAGTTGGCATTGTGTCTTTTGTATTAAATTCGGATGCAATTTCTGTGTTTCATCGTCAATAAGAAGGTCCAAGGTACACAGTAAACCTGAAGTGAAGCATCGGAACCTAAAACTGGACTCACAGGAGAGGTTCACATCGTAGGAAGCTATAGGGTCAGTTCTCTTGTACGTAAGTCGGCATTGTGCCTTTTGTATTAAATTCGGATGCAATTTCTGTGTTTCATCGTCAATACGAAGGCCCGAGGGATACAGTAAACCTGTAGTGAAGCATCGGAATCTAAAACTGGACTCACAGGAGAGGTTCAAATCATAGAAAGTTAGAGTATCAGTCCTCTTGTACTTAAGTCGGCATTGTGCATTTTGTATTAAATTCGGATGTAATTTCTGTGTTTCATCGTCAATAAGAAGGTCCAAGGGATACAGTGAACCTGAAGTGAAGCATCGGAATCTACAGCCGGACTCACAGGAGAGATTCAAATCATTGACAGTTGGAGTGTCATTCCTCTTGTACTTTAGACGTATTGTGCCTTTTGTTTTAAATTCGGATGCAATTTCTGTGTTTCATGGTCAATAAGAATGTCCAAGGTATGCGGTAAGCCTGAAGTGAAGCA
Source organism: Schistocerca americana (assembly GCF_021461395.2). Lineage (NCBI taxonomy): Eukaryota > Metazoa > Arthropoda > Insecta > Orthoptera > Acrididae > Schistocerca > Schistocerca americana. Next base: position 1,799,054 of record NW_025725687.1, on the reverse strand, counting down.
TCGGAATCAAAAACTGGACTCACAGGAGAGGTTCAAATCGTAGGAAGCTATAGGGTCAGTTCTCTTGTACGTAAGTCGGCATTGTGCCTTTTGTATCAAATTCGGATGCAATTTCTGTGTTTCATTGTTAATACGAAGGTCCGAGGGATACAGTAAACCAGTAGTGAAGCATCGTAATCTAAAACTGGACTCACAGGAGAGGTTCAAATCATAGAAAGTTAGAGTGTCAGTCCTCTTGTACTTAAGTCAGCATTGTGCCTTTTGTATTAAATTCAGATGGAATTTCTGTGTCTCATCGTCAATATGGAGGTCCAAGGAATACAATAAACCTGAAGTGAAGCATCGGAATTTAAAACTGGACTCACAGAAGAGGTTCAAATCATAGAAAATTAGAGCGTCAGTCCTCTTGTACTTAAGTCGGCATTGTGCCTTTTGTATTAAATTCGGATGCTATTTCCGTGTTTCATCGTCAATAAGAAGGTCCATGGATTACAGTATACGTGAAGTGAAGCATCGGAATCTAAAACTGGACTCAAAGGAGAGGTTCAAATCATAGAAAGTTAGAGTGTCAGTCCTCTTGTACATAAGTCGGCATTGTGCCTTTTGTATTAAATTCGGATGCAATTTCTGTGTTTCATCGTCAACAAGAAGTTCCAAGGTATACAGTAAATCTGAAGTGAAGCATCGGAATCTACAACCGGACTCACAGGAGAGATTCAAATCATTGTGAGTTGGAGTGTCATTCCTCTTGTACTTTAAACGTATTGTGCCTTTTGTTTTAAATTCGGATGCAATTTCTGTGTTTCATCGTCAATAAGAAGGTCCAAGGGATACAGAAAACGTGAAGTGAAGCATCGGAACCTATAACTGGACTCACAGGAGAGGTTCAAATCATAGAAAGTTAGAGTGTCAGTCCTCCTGTACTTATGTCCGCATTGTGCCTTTTGTATTGAATTCGGATGCAATTTCTGTGTTTCATCGGCAATAAGAAGGTCCAAGGTATACAGTAGACCTGAAGTGGAGCATCGGAATCTAAAACTGGAATCACAGGAGAGGTTCAAATCATAAAAAGTTAGAGTTTCAGTCCTCTTGTACTTAAGTCGGCATTGTGACTTGTATTAAATTCGGATGCAATTTCTGTGTTTCATCGTCAATAAGAAGGTCAAAGGTATACACAAAACCTGAAGTGAAGCATCGGAATCTAAAACAGGACTCACAGGAGAGGTTCAAATCATAGAAAGTTAGAGTGTCAGTCCTCTAGTACTTAAGTCGGCATTGTGCTTTTGTATTAAATTCGGATGCAATTTCTGCGTTTCATCGTCATTAAGAAGGTCCATGGTATAGAGTAATCCTGAAGTGAAGCAAAACTGGACTCACAGGAGAGGTTCAATTTATAGTAAGTTAGAGTGTCAGTCCTCTTGTACTTAAGTCGGCATTGTGCCTTTTGTATTAAATTCCGGTGCAATTTCTGTGTTTCATCGTCAATACGAAGGTTCAAGGTATACACAAAACCTGAAGTGAAGCATCGGAATCTAAAACAGGACTCACAGGAGAGGTTCAAATCATAGAAAGTTAGAGTGTCAGTCCTCTTGTACTTAAGTCGGCATTGTGCCTTTTGTATTAAATTCGGATGCAATTTCTTTGTTTCATCGTCAATAAAAAGGTCCAAGGGATACAGTAAACCTGAAGTGAAGCATCGGAATCTAAAACTGGACTCACAGGAGAGGTTCAAATCATAGAAAGTTAGAGTGTCAGTCCTCTTGTACTTAAGTCGGCATTGTGCCTTTTGTATTAAATTCGGATGCTATTTCTGTGTTTCACCGTCAATAAGATGGTCCAAGGATTACAGTATACCTGAAGTGAAGCATCGGAATCTAAAACTGGACTCACAGGAGAGGTTCAAATCATAGAAAGTTAGAGTGTCAGTCCTCTTGTACTTAAGTCGGCATTGTGCTTTTTGTATTAAGTTCGGATGCAATATCTGTGTTTCATCGTCAATAAGGAGGTCCATGGTATGGAGTAATACTGAGGTGAAGCAAAACTGGACTCACAGGAGAGGTTCAAATCATAGAAAGTTAGAGTGTCAGTCCTCTTGTACTTAAGTCGGCATTGTGCCTTTTGTATTAAATTCGGATGCAATTTCTGTGTTTAATCGTCAATAAGAAGGTCCAAGGTATACAGTAAAACGGATGTGAAGCATCGGAATCTAAAACTGGACTCACAGGAGAGGTTCAAATCATAGGAAGTTAGAGTGTAAGTCCTCATGTACTTAAGTAGGCATTGTACCTTTTGTATCAAATTCGGATGCAATTTCTGTGTTTCATCGTCAATATGAATGTCCAAGGTATACAGTAAACCTGAAGTGACGCATCGGAACCTAAAACTGGACTCACAGGAGAGGTTCAAATCATATAAAGTTATAGGGTCAGTCCTCTTGTACTTAAGTCAGCATTGTGCCTTTTGTATTAAATTCGGATTCCATTTCTGTGAGTCATCGTCAATAAGAAAGTCCGAGGGATACAGTAAACCTTACGTGAAGCATCGGAAACTAAAACTGGACTCACAGGAGAGGTTCAAATCATAGAATCTTAGAGTGTTAGTCCTCTTGTACTTAAGTCGGCATTGTGCTATTTTGTATTAAATTCGGATGCAATTTCTGTGTTTCATCGTCAATAAGAAGGTCCAAGGTATACAGTAATCCTGAAGTGAAGCATCGGAATCTAAAACTGGACTCACAGGAGAGGTTCAAATCATACAAAGATAGAGTGTCAGTCCTCTAATACCTAAGTCGGCATTGTGCTTTTGTATTAAATTCAGATGCAATTTCTGTGTTTCATCGTCAATATTAAGGTCCAAGGTATACAGTAATCCTGAAGTGAAGCATCGGTATCTAAAACTGCACTCACAGGAAAGGTTCAAATCATAGAAAGTTAGAGTGTCTGTCCTCTTGTACTTGAGTCGGCATTGTGCCTTTTGTATTAGATTCGGATGCAATTTCTGTGTTTCATCGTCAATAAGATGGTCCAAGGTATACAGTAAACCTGAAGTGAAGCATCGGAATCTAAAACTGGTCTCACAGGAGAGGTTCAAATCATAGAATGTTAGAGTGTCAGTGCTCTTGTACTTAAGTCCGCATTGTGCCTTTTGTATTAAATGCGGATGTAATTTCTGTGTTTCATCGTCAATATGAAGATCCAAGGGATACAGTAAACCTGAAGTGAAGCATCGGAATCTACAACTGTACACACAGGAGAGATTCAAATCATAGAGAGTTGGAGTGTCATTCCTCTTGTACTTAAGTCGGCATTGTGCCTTTTGTATTCAATTCGGAAGAAATTTCTGTGTTTCATCGTCAATAAGATGGTCCAAGGTATACAGTAAACCTGAAGTGAAGCATCGGAATCTAAAACTGGTCTCACAGGAGAGGTTCAAATCATAGAATGTTAGAGTGTCAGTGCTCTTGTACTTAAGTCCGCATTGTGAATTTTGTATTAAATGCGGATCTAATTTCTGTGTTTCATCGTCAATATGAAGGTCCAAGGTATACAGCAAACCTGAAGTGAAGCATCGGAATCTATAACTGGACTCACAGGAGAGGTTCAAATCATAGTAAGTTAGAGTGCCAGTCCTCTTGTACTTAAGTCGGCATTGTGCCTTTTGTATTAAATTCAAATGCTATTTCAGTGTTTCATCGTCAATAAGAAGGTCCAAGGATTACAGTAAACCTAAAGTGAAGCATCGGAATCTAAAACTGGACTCACAGGAGAGGTTCAAATCATAGAAAGTTAGAGTGTCAGTCCTCATGTACTTAAGTCGGCATTGTGCCTTTTGTATTAAATTCGGAAGAAATTTCTGTGTTTCATCGTCAATAAGAAGGTCCAAGGGATACAGTTAGCCTGAAGTGAAGCATCGGAATCAAAAACTGGACTCACAGGAGAGGTTCAAATCATAAAAAGTTAGAGTTTCAGTCCTCTTGTACTTAAGTCGGCATTGTGACTTGTATTAAATTCGGATGCAATTTCTGTGTTTCATCGTCAATAAGAAGGTCAAAGGTATACACAAAACCTGAAGTGAAGCATCGGAATCTAAAACTGGACTCACAGGAGAGGTTCAAATCATAGAAAGTTAGAGTGTCAGTCCTCTTGTACTTAAGTCGGCATTGTGCCTTTTGTATTAAATTCGAATGCAATTTCTGTGTTTCATCGTCAATAAGAAGGTCCAAGGTACACAGTAAAACGGATGTGAAGCATCGGAATCTAAAACTGGACTCACAGGAGAGGTTCAAATCATAGGAAGTTAGAGTGTTAGTCCTCATGTACTTAAGACGGCATTGTACCTTTTGTATTAAATTCGGATGCAATTTCTGTGTTTCATCGTCAATAAGAATGTCCAAAGTATACAGTAAACCTGAAGTGAAGCATCGGAACCTAAAACTGGACTCACAGGAGAGGTTCAAATCATATAAAGTTATAGGGTCAGTCCTCTTGTACTTAAGTCAGCATTGTGCCTTTTGTATTAAATTCAGATGCCATTTCTGTGTTTCATCGTCAATAAGAAAGTCCGAGGGATACAGTAAACCTTAAGCGAAGCATCGGAAACTAAAACTTGACTCACGGAAGAGGTTCAAATCATAGAATCTTAGAGTGTTAGTCCTCTTGTACTTAAGTCGGCATTGTGCTATTTTGTATTAAATTCGGATGCAATTTCTGTGTTTCATCGTCAATAAGAAGGTCCAAGGTATACAGTAATCCTGAAGTGAAGCATCGGAATCTAAAACTGGACTCACAGGAGAGGTTCAAATCATACAAAGTTAGAGTGTCAGTCCCATAATACTTAAGCCGGCATTGTGCTTTTGTACTAAATTCAGTTGCAATTTCTGTGTTTCATCGTCAATAGGAAGGTCCAAGGTATACAGTAATCCTGAAGTGAAGCATCGGAATCTAAAACTGGGCTCACAGGAGAGGTTCAAATCATAGAAAGTTAGAGTGTCTGTCCTCTTGTACTTAAGTCGGCATTGTGCCTTTTGTATTAAATTCGGATGCAATTTCTGTGTTTCATCGTCAATAAGATGTTCCAAGGTATACAGTAAACCTGAAGTGAAGCATCGGAATCTAAAACTGGTCTCACAGGAGAGGTTAAAATCATAGAATGTTAGAGTGTCAGTCCTCTTGTACTTCAGTCCGCATTATGCCTTTTGTATTAAATTCGGATGTAATTTCTGTGTTTCATCGTCAATATGAAGGTCCAAGGCATACAGTAAACCCTTTAGTGAAGCATCGGAATCTACAACTGTACACACAGGAGAGATTCAAGTCATAGAGAGTTGGAGTGTCATTCCTCTTGTACTTAAGTCGGCATTGTGCCTTTTGTATTAAATTCGGATTCAATTTCTGTGTTTCATCGTCAATAAGAAGGTCCAAGGGATACAGTATACCTGAAGTGAAGCATCGAATCTAAAACTGGACTCACAGGAGAGGTTCAAATCATAGAAAGTTAGAGTGTCAGTCCTTTGTACTTAAGTCGACATTGTGCCTTTTGTATGAAATTCGGATGCAATTTCTGTGTTTCATCGTCAATAAGAAGGTCCAAGGGATACAGCAAACCTGAAGTGAAGCATCGGAATCTATAACTGGACTCACAGGAGAGGTTCAAATCATAGAAAGTTAGAGTGTCAGTCCTCTTATACTTAAGTCGGCATTGCGCCTTTTGTATTAAATTCGGATGTAATTTCTGTGTTTCATCGTCAATACCAAGGTCCAAGGAATATGGTAAACCTGAAGTGAAGCATCGGAATCTAAAACTGGACTCACAGAAGAGGTTCAAATCATAGAAAGTTAGAGCGTCAGTCCTATTGTACTTAAGTCGGCATTGTGCCTTTTGTTTTAAATTCAAATGCTATTTCAGTGTTTCATCGTCAATAAGAAGGTCCAAGGATTACAGTAAACCTAAAGTGAAGCATCGGAATCTAAAACTGGACTCACAGGAGAGGTTAAAATCATAGAAAGTTAGAGTGTCAGTCCTCTTGTACTTAAGTCGGCATTGTGCCTTTTGTATTAAATTCGGAAGCAATTTCTGTGTTTCATCATCAATAAGAAGGTCCAAGGGATACAGTTAGCCTGAAGTGAAGCATCGGAATCAAAAACTGGACTCACAGGAGAGGTTCAAATCATAAAAAGTTAGAGTTTCAGTCCTCTTGTACTTAAGTCGGCATTGTGACTTGTATTAAATTCGGATGCAATTTCTGTGTTTCATCGTCAATAAGAAGGTCAAAGGTATACACAAAACCTGAAGTGAAGCATCGGAATCTAAAACAGGACTCACAGGAGAGGTTCAAATCATAGAAAGTTAGAGTGTCAGTCCTCTTGTACTTAAGTCGGCATTGTGCTTTTGTATTAAATTCGGATGCAATTTCTGTGTTTCATCGACAATAAGAAGGTCCATGGTATAGAGTAATCCTGAAGTGAAGCAAAACTGGACTCACAGGAGAGGTTCAAATTATAGTAAGTTAGAGTGTCAGTCCTCTTGTACTTAAGTCGGCATTGTGCCTTTTGTATTAAATTCGGATGCAATTTCTGTGTTTCATCGTCAATAAGAAGATCCAAGGTATACACAAAACCTGAAGTGAAGCATCGGAATCTAAAACAGGACTCACAGGAGAGGTTCAAATCATAGAAAGTTAGAGTGTCAGTCTTCTTGTACTTAAGTCGGCATTGTGCCTTTTGCATTAAATTCGGATGCAATTTCTTTGTTTCATCGTCGATAAAAAGGTCCAAGGGATACAGTAAACCTGAAGTGAAGCATCGGAATCTAAAACTGGACTCACAGGAGAGGTTCAAATCATAGAAATTTAGAGTGTCAGTCCTCTTGTACTTAAGTCGGCATTGTGCCTTTTGTATTAAATTCGGGTGCTATTTCTGTGTTTCATCGTCATTAAGAAGGTCCAAGGGATACGATAAGCCTGAAGTGAAGCATCGGAATCAAAAACTGGACTCACAGGGGAGGTTCAAATCATAGAATGTTAGAGTGTCAGTCTTCTTGTATTTAAGTCGACATTGTGCCTTTTGTATTAAATTCGGATGCAATATCTGTGTTTCATCGTCAATAAGAAGGTCCATGGTATGGAGTAATAATGAGGTGAAGCAAAACTGGACTCACATTAGAGGTTCAAATCATAGTATGTTAGAGTGTCAGTCCTCTTGTACTTAAGTCGGCATTGTGCCTTTTGTATTTAATTCGGATGCAATTTCTGTGTTTCATCGTCAATAAGAAGGTCCAAGGTATACAGTAATACGGATGCGAAGCATCGGAATCTAAAACTGGACTCACAGGAGAGGTTCAAATCATAGAAAGTTAGAGTGTTAGTCCTCATGTACTTAAGTCGGCATTGTACCTTTTGTATTAAGTTCGGATGCAATTTCTGTGTTTCATCGTCAATAAGAATGTCCAAGGTATACAGTAAACCTGAAGTGAAGCATCGGAACCTAAAACTGGACTCACAGGAGAGGTTCAAATCATATAAAGTTAGAGTGCCAGTCCTCTTGTACTTAAGTCGGCATTGTGCCTTTTGTATTAAATTCGGATGTAGATTCTGTGTTTCATCGTCAATACGAAGGTCCAAGGAATACGGTAAACCTGAAGTGAAGCATTGGAATCTAAAACTGGACTCACAGAAGAGGTTAAAATCATAGAAAGTTAGAGCATCAGTCCTATTGTACTTAAGTCGGCATTGTGCCTTTTGTATTAAATTCAAATGCTATTTCAGTGTTTCATCGTCAATAAGAAGGTCCAAGGATTACAGTAAACCTAAAGTGAAGCATCGGAATCTAAAACTGGACTCACAGGAGAGGTTCAAATCATAGAAAGTTAGAGTGTCAGTCCTCATGTACTTAAGTCGGCATTGTGCCTTTTGTATTAAATTCGGAAGAAATTTCTGTGTTTCATCGTCAATAAGAAGGTCCAAGGGATACAGTTAGCCTGAAGTGAAGCATCGGAATCAAAAACTGGACTCACAGGAGAGGTTCAAATCATAAAAAGTTAGAGTTTCAGTCCTCTTGTACTTAAGTCGGCATTGTGACTTGTATTAAATTCGGATGCAATTTCTGTGTTTCATCGTCAATAAGAAGGTCAAAGGTATACACAAAACCTGAAGTGAAGCATCGGAATCTAAAACTGGACTCACAGGAGAGGTTCAAATCATAGAAAGTTAGAGTGTCAGTCCTCTTGTACTTAAGTCGGCATTGTGCCTTTTGTATTAAATTCGAATGCAATTACTGTGTTTCATCGTCAATAAGAAGGTCCAAGGTACACAGTAAAACGGATGTGAAGCATCGGAATCTAAAACTGGACTCACAGGAGAGGTTCAAATCATAGGAAGTTAGAGTGTTAGTCCTCATGTACTTAAGACGGCATTGTACCTTTTGTATTAAATTCGGATGCAATTTCTGTGTTTCATCGTCAATAAGAATGTCCAAAGTATACAGTAAACCTGAAGTGAAGCATCGGAACCTAAAACTGGACTCACAGGAGAGGTTCAATTCATATAAAGTTATAGGGTCAGTCCTCTTGTACTTAAGTCAGCATTGTGCCTCTTGTATTAAATTCAGATGCCATTTCTGTGTTTCATCGTCAATAAGAAAGTCCGAGGGATACAGTAAACCTTAAGCGAAGCATCGGAAACTAAAACTTGACTCACGGAAGAGGTTCAAATCATAGAATCTTAGAGTGTTAGTCCTCTTGTACTTAAGTCGGCATTGTGCTATTTTGTATTAAATTCGGATGCAATTTCTGTGTTTCATCGTCAATAAGAAGGTCCAAGGTATACAGTAATCCTGAAGTGAAGCATCGGAATCTAAAACTGGACTCACAGGAGAGGTTCAAATCATACAAAGTTAGAGTGTCAGTCCTATAATACTTAAGTCGGCATTGTGCTTTTGTACTAAATTCAGTTGCAATTTCTGTGTTTCATCGTCAATAGGAAGGTCCAAGGTATACAGTAATCCTGAAGTGAAGCATCGGAATCTAAAACTGGGCTCACAGGAGAGGTTCAAATCATAGAAAGTTAGAGTGTCTGTCCTCTTGTACTTAAGTCGGCATTGTGCCTTTTGTATTAAATTCGGATGCAATTTCTGTGTTTCATCGTCAATAAGATGTTCCAAGGTCTACAGTAAACCTGAAGTGAAGCATCGGAATCTAAAACTGGTCTCACAGGAGAGGTTAAAATCATAGAATGTTAGAGTGTCAGTCCTCTTGTACTTCAGTCCGCATTATGCCTTTTGTATTAAATTCGGATGTAATTTCTGTGTTTCATCGTCAATATGAAGGTCCAAGGCATACAGTAAACCCTTTAGTGAAGCATCGGAATCTACAACTGTACACACAGGAGAGATTCAAGTCATAGAGAGTTGGAGTGTCATTCCTCTTGTACTTAAGTCGGCATTGTGCCTTTTGTATTAAATTCGGATTCAATTTCTGTGTTTCATCGTCAATAAGAAGGTCCAAGGGATACAGTATACCTGAAGTGAAGCATCGAATCTAAAACTGGACTCACAGGAGAGGTTCAAATCATAGAAAGTTAGAGTGTCAGTCCTTTGTACTTAAGTCGACATTGTGCCTTTTGTATGAAATTCGGATGCAATTTCTGTGTTTCATCGTCAATAAGAAGGTCCAAGGGATACAGCAAACCTGAAGTGAAGCATCGGAATCTATAACTGGACTCACAGGAGAGGTTCAAATCATAGAAAGTTAGAGTGTCAGTCCTCTTATACTTAAGTCGGCATTGTGCCTTTTGTATTAAATTCGGATGTAATTTCTGTGTTTCATCGTCAATACCAAGGTCCAAGGAATATGGTAAACCTGAAGTGAAGCATCGGAATCTAAAACTGGACTCACAGAAGAGGTTCAAATCATAGAAAGTTAGAGCGTCAGTCCTATTGTACTTAAGTCGGCATTGTGCCTTTTGTTTTAAATTCAAATGCTATTTCAGTGTTTCATCGTCAATAAGAAGGTCCAAGGATTACAGTAAACCTAAAGTGAAGCATCGGAATCTAAAACTGGACTCACAGGAGAGGTTAAAATCATAGAAAGTTAGAGTGTCAGTCCTCTTGTACTTAAGTCGGCATTGTGCCTTTTGTATTAAATTCGGAAGCAATTTCTGTGTTTCATCATCAATAAGAAGGTCCAAGGGATACAGTTAGCCTGAAGTGAAGCATCGGAATCAAAAACTGGACTCACAGGAGAGGTTCAAATCATAAAAAGTTAGAGTTTCAGTCCTCTTGTACTTAAGTCGGCATTGTGACTTGTATTAAATTCGGATGCAATTTCTGTGTTTCATCGTCAATAAGAAGGTCAAAGGTATACACAAAACCTGAAGTGAAGCATCGGAATCTAAAACAGGACTCACAGGAGAGGTTCAAATCATAGAAAGTTAGAGTGTCAGTCCTCTTGTACTCTAGTCGGCATTGTGCTTTTGTATTAAATTCGGATGCAATTTCTGTGTTTCATCGACAATAAGAAGGTCCATGGTATAGAGTAATCCTGAAGTGAAGCAAAACTGGACTCACAGGAGAGGTTCAAATTATAGTAAGTTAGAGTGTCAGTCCTCTTGTACTTAAGTCGGCATTGTGCCTTTTGTATTAAATTCGGATGCAATTTCTGTGTTTCATCGTCAATAAGAAGATCCAAGGTATACACAAAACCTGAAGTGAAGCATCGGAATCTAAAACAGGACTCACAGGAGAGGTTCAAATCATAGAAAGTTAGAGTGTCAGTCTTCTTGTACTTAAGTCGGCATTGTGCCTTTTGCATTAAATTCGGATGCAATTTCTTTGTTTCATCGTCGATAAAAAGGTCCAAGGGATACAGTAAACCTGAAGTGAAGCATCGGAATCTAAAACTGGACTCACAGGAGAGGTTCAAATCATAGAAATTTAGAGTGTCAGTCCTCTTGTACTTAAGTCGGCATTGTGCCTTTTGTATTAAATTCGGGTGCTATTTCTGTGTTTCATCGTCAATAAGATGGTCCAAGGATTACAGTATACCTGAAGTGAAGCATCGGAATCTAAAACTGGACTCACAGGAGAGGTTCGAATCATAGAAAGTTAGAGTGTCACTCCTCTTGTACTTACGTTGGCATTGTGCCTTTTGCATTAAATTCGGATGCAATTTCTGTGTTTCATCGTCATTAAGAAGGTCCAAGGGATACGATAAGCCTGAAGTGAAGCATCGGAATCAAAAACTGGACTCACAGGGGAGGTTCAAATCATAGAATGTTAGAGTGTCAGTCTTCTTGTATTTAAGTCGACATTGTGCCTTTTGTATTAAATTCGGATGCAATATCTGTGTTTCATCGTCAATAAGAAGGTCCATGGTATGGAGTAATAATGAGGTGAAGCAAAACTGGACTCACATTAGAGGTTCAAATCATAGTATGTTAGAGTGTCAGTCCTCTTGTACTTAAGTCGGCATTGTGCCTTTTGTATTAAATTCGGATGCAATTTCTGTGTTTCATCGTCAATAAGAAGGTCCAAGGTATACCGTAATACGGATGCGAAGCATCGGAATCTAAAACTGGACTCACAGGAGAGGTTCAAATCATAGAAAGTTAGAGTGTTAGTCCTCATGTACTTAAGTCGGCATTGTACCTTTTGTATTAAGTTCGGATGCAATTTCTGTGTTTCATCGTCAATAAGAATGTCCAAGGTATACAGTAAACCTGAAGTGAAGCATCGGAACCTAAAACTGGACTCACAGGAGAGGTTCAAATCATATAAAGTTATAGGGTCAGTCCTCTTGTACTTAAGTCAGCATTGTGCCGTTTGTATTAAATTCGGATGCAATTTCTGTGTTTCATCGTCTTTAAGAAGGTCCGAGGGATACAGTAAACCTTAAGTGAAGCATCGGAAACTAAAACTGGACTCACAGGAGAGGTTCAAATCATAGAAACTTAGAGTGTTAGTCCTCTTGTACTTAAGTCGGCATTGTGCTATTTTGTATTAAATTCGGATGCAATTTCTGTGTTTCAAAGTCAAGGTCCAAGGTAAACAGTAATCCTGAAGTGAAGCATCGGAATCTAAAACTGGACTCACAGGAGAGGTTCAAATCGTACAAAGTTCGAGTGTCAGGCCTCTAATACTTAAGTCGGCATTGTGCTTTTGTATTAAATTCGGATGCAATTTCTGTGTTTCATCGTCAATATGAAGGTCCAAGGGATACAGTAAACCTGAAGTGATGCGTTGGAATCTACAACTGTACACACAGGGGAGATTCAAATCATAGAGAGTTGGAGTGTCATTCCTCTTGTACTTAAGTCGGCATTGTGCCTTTTGTATTAAATTCGGATTCAATTTCTGTGTTTCATCGTCAATAAGAAGGTCCAAGGGATACAGTAAACCTGAAGTGAAGCATCGAATCTAAAACTGGACTCACAGGAGAGGTTCAAATCATGGAAAGTTAGAGTGTCAGTCCTTTGTACTTAAGTCGACATTGTGCCTTTTGTGTTAAATTCGGATGCAATTTCTGTGTTTCATCGTCAATAAGAAGGTCCAAGGGATACAGTACACCTAAAGTGAAGCATCGGAATCTAAAACTGGACTCACAGGAGAGGTTCAAATCATAGAAAGTTAGAGTGTCAGTCCTCTCGTACTTTATTCGGCATTGTGCCATTTGTATTAAATTCAGAAGCAATTTCTGTGTTTCATCGTCAATAAGAAGGTCCAAGGGATACAGTAAGCCTGAGGTGAAGCATCGGAATCAAAAACTGGACTCACAGGAGAGGTTCAAATCATAGAAAGTTAGAGTGTCAGTCCTCTTGTACTTAAGTCGGCATTGTGCCTTTTGTATTAAATTCGGATGTAATTTCTGTGTTTCATCGTCAATACGAAGGTCCAAGGAATACGGTAAACCTGACGTGAAGCATCGGAATCTAAAACTGGACTCACAGAAGAGGTTCAAATCATAGAAAATAAGAGCGTCAGTCCTATTGTACTTAAGTCGGCATTGTGCCTTTTGTATTAAATTCAAATGCTATTTCAGTGTTTCATCGTCAATAAGAAGGTCCAAGGATTACAGTACACCTAAAGTGAAGCATCGGAATCTAAAACTGGACTCACAGGAGAGGTTCAAATCATAGAAAGTTAGAGTGTCAGTCCTCTCGTACTTTATTCGGCATTGTGCCATTTGTATTAAATTCAGAAGCAATTTCTGTGTTTCATCGTCAATAAGAAGGTCCAAGGGATACAGTAAGCCTGAGGTGAAGCATCGGAATCAAAAACTGGACTCACAGGAGAGGTTCAAATCATAGAAAGTTAGAGTGTCAGTCCTCTTTTACTTAAGTCGGCATTGTGCCTTCTGTATTAAATTCGGATGCAATTTCTGTGTTTCCTTCAATAAGAAAGTCCGAGGGATACAGTAAACCTTACGTGAAGCATCGGAAACTAAAACTGGACTCACAGGAGAGGTTCAAATCATAGAAACTTAGAGTGATAGTCCTCTTGTACTTATGTCGGCATTGTGCTATTTTGTATTAAATTCGGATGCAATTTCTGTGTTTCATCGTCAATACGAAGGTCCAAGGTAAACAGTAATCCTGAAGTGAAGCATCGGAATCTAAAACTGGACTCACAGGAGAGGTTCAAATCATACAAAGTTAGAGTGTCAGTCCTCTAATACTTAAGTTGGCATTGTGCTTTTGTATTACATTCGGATGCAATTTCTGTGTTTCATCGTCAATAAGAAGGTCCAAGGTATACAGTAATCCTGAAGTGAAGCATCGGATTCTAAAACTGGACTCACAGGAGAGGTTCAAATCATAGAAAGTTAGAGTGTCTGTCCTCTTGTACTTAAGTCGGCATTGTGCCTTTTGTATTAAATTCGGATGCAATTTCTGTGTTTCATCGTCAATAAGATGGTCCAAAGTATACAGTAAACCTGAAGTGAAGCATCGGAATCTAAAACTGGTCTCACAGGAGAGGTTCAAATCATAGAATGTTAGAGTGTCAGTCCTCTTGTACTTAAGTCGGCATTGTGCCTTATGTATTAAATTCGGATGCAATTTCTGTGTTTCATCGTCAATAAAAAGGTCCAAGGGATACAGTAAACCTGAAGTGAAGCATCGGAATCTAAAACTGGACTCACAGGAGAGGTTCAAATCATAGAAAGTTAGAGTGTCAGTCCTCTTGTACTTAAGTCGGCATTGTGCCTTTTGTATTAAATTCGGATGCTATTTCTGTGTTTCATCGTCAATAAGATGGTCCAAGAATTACAGTATACCTGTAGTGAAGCATCGGAATCTAAAACTGGACTCACAGGAGAGGTTCAAATCGTAGAAAGTTAGAGTGTCAAAGATCTTGTACTTAAGTTGGCATTGTGCCTTTTGTATTTAATTCGGATGCAATTTCTGTGTTTTATCGTCAATAAGAATGTCCATGGGATACGGTAAGCCTGAAGTGAAGCATCGGAATCTAGTACTGGACTCACAGGAGAGATTCAAATCATAGAAAGTTAGAGTGTCAGTCCTCTAGTACTTAAGTCGGCATTGTACCTTTTGTATTAAATTCGCATGCATTTTCTGCGTTTCATCGTCAATAAGAAGGTCCAAGGGATACAGTAAACCTGAAGTGAAGCATCGGAATCTAAAACTGCGCTCACAGGAGAGGTTCAAATCATAGAAATCTAGAGTGTCAGTCCTCTTGTACTTAAGCCGGCATTGTGCCTTTTTAATTTAATTCCGATACAATTTCTGTATTTCATCGTCAATAAGAAGTTCCAAGGTATACAGTAAACCTGAAGTGAAGCATCGGAATCTAAAACTGGACTCACAGGAGAGGTTCAAATCATAGAGAGTTAGAGTGTCAGTCCTCTTGTACTTACGTCGGCATTGTGCCTTTTGTAGTAAATTCGGATGCAATTTCTGTGTTACATCGTCAATAAGAAGGTCCAAGGTATACAGTAATTCTGAAGTGAAGCATCGGAATCCAAAACTAGACTCACAGGAGAGGTTCAAATCATAGAAAGTTTGAGTGTCTGTCCTCTTGTACTTAAGTCGGCATTGTGCCTTTTGTATTAAATTCGGATGCAATTTCTGTGTTTCTTCGTCAATAAGATGGTCCAAGGTATACAGTAAACCTGAAGTGAAGCATCGGAAACTAAAACTGGTCTCACAGGAGAGTTTCTAATCATAGAGTGTTGGAGTGTCATTCCTCTTGTACTTAAGTCGGCATTGTGCCTTTTGTATTAAATTCGGATGCAATTTCTGTGTTTCATCGTCAATAAGAAGGTCCAAGGGATACAGTGAACCTGAAGTGAAGCATCGAATCTAAAACTGGACTCTCAGGAGAGGTTCAAATCATAGAAAGTTAGAGTGTCAGTCCTTTGTACTTAAGTCGGCATTGTGCCTTTTGTATTAAATTCGGATGCAATTTCTGTGTTTCATCCTCAATAAGAAGGTCCAAGTGATACAGCAAACCTGAAGTGAAGCATCGGAATCTATAACTGGACTCACAGGAGAGGCTCAAATCATAGAAAGTTAGAGTCTCAGTCCTCTTGTACTTAAGTCGGCATTGTGCCTTTTGTATTAAATTCAGATGGAATTTCTGTGTCTCATCGTCAATATGAAGGTCCAAGGAATACAGTAAACCTGAAGTGAAGCATCGGAATCCAAAACTGGACTCACAGAAGAGGTTCAAATCATAGAAAATTAGAGCGTCAGTCCTCTTGTACTTAAGTCGGCATTGTGCCTTTTGTATTAAATTCGGATGCAATTTCTGTGTTTCATCGTCAATAAGAAGGTCCAAGGGATACAGCAAACCTGAAGTGAAGCATCGGAATCTATAACTGGACTCACAGGAGAGGCTCAAATCATAGAAAGTTAGAGTTTCAGTCCTCTTGTACTTAAGTCGGCATTGTGACTTGTATTAAATTCGGATGCAATTTCTGTGTTTCATCGTCAATAAGAAGGTCAAAGGTATACACAAAACCTGAAGTGAAGCATCGGAATATAAAACAGGACTCACAGGAGAGGTTCAAATCATAGAAAGTTAGAGTGTCAGTCCTCTTGTACTTAAGTCGGCATTGTGCTTTTGTATTAAATTCGGATGCAATTTCTGTGTTTCATCGTCAATAATAAGGTCCATGGTATAGAGTAATCCTAAAGTAAAGCAAAACTGGACTCACAGGAGAGGTTCAAATCATAGAGAGTTAGAGTGTCAGTCCTCTTGTACTTAGGTCAGCATTGTGCCTTTTGTATTAAATTCGGATGCAATTTCTGTGTTTCATCGTCAATAAGAAGGTCCAAGGTATACAGTAATCCTGAAGTGAAGCATCGGAATCCAAAACTGGACTCACAGGAGAGGTTCAAATCATAGAAAGTTTGAGTGTCTGTCCTCTTGTACTTAAGTCGGCATTGTGCCTTTTGTATTAAATTCGGATGCAATTTCTGTGTTTCTTCGTCAATAAGATGGTCCAAGGTATACAGTAAACCTGAAGTGAAGCATCGGAAACTAAAACTGGTCTCACAGGAGAGTTTCTAATCATAGAGAGTTGGAGTGTCATTCCTCTTGTACTTAAGTCGGCATTGTGCCTTTTGTATTAAATTCGGATGCAATTTCTGTGTTTCATCGTCAATAAGAAGTTCCATGGTATAGAGTAATCCTGAAGTGAAGCAAAACTGGACTCACAGGAGAGGTTCAAATTATAGTAAGTTAGAGTGTCACTCCTCTTGTACTTAAGTCGGCATTGTGCCTTTTGTATTAAATTCGGATGCAATTTCTGTGTTTCATCGTCAATAAGAAGGTCCAAGGTATACACAAAACCTGAAGTGAAGCATCGGAATCTAAAACAGGACTCACAGGAGAGGTTCAAAACATAGAAAGTTAGAGTGTCAGTCCTCTTGTACTTAAGTTGGCATTGTGCCTTTTGTATTAAATTCGGATGCAATATCTTTGTTTCATCGTCGATAAAAAGGTCCAAGGGATACAGTAAACCTGAAGTGAAGCATCGGAATCTAAAACTGGACTCACAGGAGAGGTTCAAATCATAGAAATTTAGAGTGTCAGTCCTCTTGTACTTAAGTCGGCATTGTGCCTTTTGTATTAAATTCGGATGCATTTTCTGCGTTTCATCGTCAATAAGAAGGTCCAAGGGATACAGTAAACCTGAAGTGAAGCATCGGAATCTAAAACTGGACTCACAGGAGAGGTTCAAATCATAGAAATTTAGAGTGTCAGTCCTCTTGTACTTAAGTTGGCATTGTGCCTTTTGTATTTAATTCGGATGCATTTTCTGCGTTTCATCGTCAATAAGAAGGTCCAAGGGATACAGTAAACCTGAAGTGAAGCATCGGAATCTAAAACTGCGCTCACAGGAGAGGTTCAAATCATAGAAATCTAGAGTGTCAGTCCTCTTGTACTTAAGCCGGCATTGTGCCTTTTTAATTTAATTCCGATACAATTTCTGTATTTCATCGTCAATAAGAAGTTCCAAGGTATACAGTAAACCTGAAGTGAAGCATCGGAATCTAAAACTGGACTCACAGGAGAGATTCAAATCATAGAGAGTTAGAGTGTCAGTCCTCTTGTACTTAGGTCGGCATTGTGCCTTTTGTATTAAATTCGGATGCAATTTCTGTGTTTCATCGTCAATAAGAAAGTCCAAGGTATACAGTAATCCTGAAGTGAAGCATCGGAATCCAAAACTGGACTCACAGGAGAGGTTCAAATCATAGAAAGTTTGAGTGTCTGTCCTCTTGTACTTAAGTCGGCATTGTGCCTTTTGTATTAAATTCGGATGCAATTTCTGTGTTTCTTCGTCAATAAGATGGTCCAAGGTATACAGTAAACCTGAAGTGAAGCATTGGAATCTAAAACTGGTCTCACAGGAGAGTTTCTAATCATAGGGAGTTGGAGTGTCATTCCTCTTGTACTTAAGTCGGCATTGTGCCTTTTGTATTACATTCGGATGCAATTTCTGTGTTTCATCGTCAATATGAAGGTCCAAGGGATACAGTGAACCTGAAGTGAAGCATCGAATCTAAAACTGGACTCACAGGAGAGGTTCAAATCATAGAAAGTTAGAGTGTCAGTCCTTTGTACTTAAGTCGGCATTGTGCCTTTTGTATTAAATTTGGATGCAACATCTTTGTTTCATCGTCGATAAAAAGGTCCAAGGGATACAGTAAACCTGAAGTGAAGCATCGGAATCTAAAACTGGACTCACAGGAGAGGTTCAAATCATAAAAATTTAGAGTGTCAGTCCTCTTGTACTTAAGTCGGCATTGTGCCTTTTGTATTAAATTCGGATGCTATTTCTGTGTTTCATCGTCAATAAGATGATCCAAGGATTACAGTATACCTGAAGTGAAGCATCGGAATCTAAAACTGGACTCACAGGAGAGGTTCAAATCATAGAAAGTTAGAGTGTCCGTCCTCTTGTACTTACGTTGGCATTGTGCCTTTTGCATTAAATTCGGATGCAATTTCTGTGTTTCATCGTCATTAAGAAGGTCCAATGGATACGGTAAGCCTGAAGTGAAGCATCGGAATCAAAAACTGGACTCACATGAGGTTCAAATCATAGAATGTTAGAGTGTCAGTCTTCTTGTATTTAAGCCGACATTGTGCCTTTTGTATTAAATTCGGATGCAATATCTGTGTTTCATCGTCAATAAGAAGGTCCATGGTATGGAGTAATAATGAGGTGAAGCAAAACTCGACTCACATGAGAGGTTCAAATCATAGTAGGTTAGAGTGTCAGTCCTCTTGTACTTTAGTCGGCATTGTGCCTTTTGTATTAAATTCGGATGCAATTTCTGTGTTTCATCGTCAATAAGAAGGTCCAAGGTATACAGTAATACGGATGCGAAGCATCGGAATCTAAAACTGGACTCACAGGAGAGGTTCAAATCATAGAAAGTTAGAGTGTTAGTCCTCATGTACTTAAGTCGGCATTGTACCTTTTGTATTAAATTCGGATGCAATTTCTGTGTTTCATCGTCAATAAGAATGTCCAAGGTATACAGTAAACCTGAAGTGAAGCATCGGAACCTAAAACTGGACTCACAGGAGAGGTTCAAATCATATAAAGTTATAGGGTCAGTCCTCTTGTACTTAAGTCAGCATTGTGCCTTTTGTATTAAATTCGGATGCAATTTCTGTGTTTCATCGTCTTTAAGAAAGTCCGAGGGATACGGTAAACCTTAAGTGAAGCATCGGAAACTAAAACTGGACTCACAGGAGAGGTTCAAATCATAGAAACTTAGAGTGTTAGTCCTCTTGTACTTAAGTCGGCATTGTGCTATTTTGTATTAAATTCGGATGCAATTTCTGTGTTTCATCGTCAATACGAAGGTCCAAGGTAAACAGTAATCCTGAAGTGAAGCATCGGAATCTAAAACTGGACTCACAGGAGAGGTTCAAATCATACAAAGTTAGAGTGTCAGTCCTCTAATACTTAAGTCGGCATTGTGCTTTTGTATTAAATTCGGATGCAATTTCTGTGTTTCATCGTCAATAAGAAGGTCCAAGGTATACAGTAATCCTGAAGTGAAGCATCGGATTCTAAAACTGGACCCACAGGAGAGGTTCAAATCATAGAAAGTTAGAGTGTCTGTCCTCTTGTACTTAAGTCGGCATTGTGCCTTTTGTATTAAATTCGGATGTAATTTCTGTGTTTCATCGTCAATATGAAGGTCCAAAGGATACAGTAAACCTGAAGTGAAGCATCGGAATCTACAACTGTACACACAGGAGAGATTCAAATCATAGAGAGTTGGAGTGTCATTCCTCTTGTACTTAAGTCGGCATTGTGCCTTTTGTATTAAATTCGGATTCAATTTCTGTGTTACATCGTCAATAAGAAGGTCCAAGGGATACAGTAAACCTGAAGTGAAGCATCGAATCAAAAACTGGACTCACAGGAGAGGTTCAAATCATGGAAAGTTAGAGTGTCAGTCCTTTGTACTTAAGTCTGCATTGTGCCTTTTGTGTTAAATTCGGATGCAATTTCTGTGTTTCATCGTCAATAAGAAGGTCCAAGGGATACAGCAAACCTGAAGTGAAGCATCGGAACCTAAAACTGGACTCACAGGAGAGGTTCAAATCATATAAAGTTATAGGGTCAGTCCTCTTGTACTTAAGTCAGCTTTGTGCCTTTTGTATTAAATTCGGATGCAATTTCTGTGTTTCATCGTCTTTAAGAAAGTCCGAGGGATACAGTAAACCTTAAGTGAAGCATCGGAAACTAAAACTGGACTCACAGGAGAGGTTCAAATCATTGAAACTTAGAGTGTTAGTCCTCTTGTACTTAAGTCGGCATTGTGCTATTTTGTATTAAATTCGGATGCAATTTCTGTGTTTCATCGTCAATACGAAGGTCCAAGGTAAACAGTAATCCTGAAGTGAAGCATCGGAATTTAAAACTGGACTCACAGGAGAGGTTCAAATCATAGAATGTTAGAGTGTCAGTCTTCTTGTATTTAAGTCGACATTGTGCCTTTTGTATTAAATTCGGATGCTATTTCTGTGTTTCATCGTCAATAAGATGATCCAAGGATTACAGTATACCTGAAGTGAAGCATCGGAATCTAAAACTGGTCTCACAGGAGAGTTTCTAATCATAGGGAGTTGGAGTGTCATTCCTCTTGTACTTAAGTCGGCATTGTGCCTTTTGTATTACATTCGGATGCAATTTCTGTGTTTCATCGTCAATATGAAGGTCCAAGGGATACAGTGAACCTGAAGTGAAGCATCGAATCTAAAACTGGACTCACAGGAGAGGTTCAAATCATAGAAAGTTAGAGTGTCAGTCCTTTGTACTTAAGTCGGCATTGTGCCTTTTGTATTAAATTTGGATGCAACATCTTTGTTTCATCGTCGATAAAAAGGTCCAAGGGATACAGTAAACCTGAAGTGAAGCATCGGAATCTAAAACTGGACTCACAGGAGAGGTTCAAATCATAAAAATTTAGAGTGTCAGTCCTCTTGTACTTAAGTCGGCATTGTGCCTTTTGTATTAAATTCGGATGCTATTTCTGTGTTTCATCGTCAATAAGATGATCCAAGGATTACAGTATACCTGAAGTGAAGCATCGGAATCTAAAACTGGACTCACAGGAGAGGTTCAAATCATAGAAAGTTAGAGTGTCCGTCCTCTTGTACTTACGTTGGCATTGTGCCTTTTGCATTAAATTCGGATGCAATTTCTGTGTTTCATCGTCATTAAGAAGGTCCAATGGATACGGTAAGCCTGAAGTGAAGCATCGGAATCAAAAACAGGACTCACATGAGGTTCAAATCATAGAATGTTAGAGTGTCAGTCTTCTTGTATTTAAGCCGACATTGTGCCTTTTGTATTAAATTCGGATGCAATATCTGTGTTTCATCGTCAATAAGAAGGTCCATGGTATGGAGTAATAATGAGGTGAAGCAAAACTCGACTCACATGAGAGGTTCAAATCATAGTAGGTTAGAGTGTCAGTCCTCTTGTACTTTAGTCGGCATTGTGCCTTTTGTATTAAATTCGGATGCAATTTCTGTGTTTCATCGTCAATAAGAAGGTCCAAGGTATACAGTAATACGGATGCGAAGCATCGGAATCTAAAACTGGACTCACAGGAGAGGTTCAAATCATAGAAAGTTAGAGTGTTAGTCCTCATGTACTTAAGTCGGCATTGTACCTTTTGTATTAAATTCGGATGCAATTTCTGTGTTTCATCGTCAATAAGAATGTCCAAGGTATACAGTAAACCTGAAGTGAAGCATCGGAACCTAAAACTGGACTCACAGGAGAGGTTCAAATCATATAAAGTTATAGGGTCAGTCCTCTTGTACTTAAGTCAGCATTGTGCCTTTTGTATTAAATTCGGATGCAATTTCTGTGTTTCATCGTCTTTAAGAAAGTCCGAGGGATACGGTAAACCTTAAGTGAAGCATCGGAAACTAAAACTGGACTCACAGGAGAGGTTCAAATCATAGAAACTTAGAGTGTTAGTCCTCTTGTACTTAAGTCGGCATTGTGCTATTTTGTATTAAATTCGGATGCAATTTCTGTGTTTCATCGTCAATACGAAGGTCCAATGTAAACAGTAATCCTGAAGTGAAGCATCGGAATCTAAAACTGGACTCACAGGAGAGGTTCAAATCATACAAAGTTAGAGTGTCAGTCCTCTAATACTTAAGTCGGCATTGTGCTTTTGTATTAAATTCGGATGCAATTTCTGTGTTTCATCGTCAATAAGAAGGTCCAAGGTATACAGTAATCCTGAAGTGAAGCATCGGATTCTAAAACTGGACCCACAGGAGAGGTTCAAATCATAGAAAGTTAGAGTGTCTGTCCTCTTGTACTTAAGTCGGCATTGTGCCTTTTGTATTAAATTCGGATGTAATTTCTGTGTTTCATCGTCAATATGAAGGTCCAAAGGATACAGTAAACCTGAAGTGAAGCATCGGAATCTACAACTGTACACACAGGAGAGATTCAAATCATAGAGAGTTGGAGTGTCATTCCTCTTGTACTTAAGTCGGCATTGTGCCTTTTGTATTAAATTCGGATTCAATTTCTGTGTTACATCGTCAATAAGAAGGTCCAAGGGATACAGTAAACCTGAAGTGAAGCATCGAATCAAAAACTGGACTCACAGGAGAGGTTCAAATCATGGAAAGTTAGAGTGTCAGTCCTTTGTACTTAAGTTTGCATTGTGCCTTTTGTGTTAAATTCGGATGCAATTTCTGTGTTTCATCGTCAATAAGAAGGTCCAAGGGATACAGCAAACCTGAAGTGAAGCATCGGAACCTAAAACTGGACTCACAGGAGAGGTTCAAATCATATAAAGTTATAGGGTCAGTCCTCTTGTACTTAAGTCAGCTTTGTGCCTTTTGTATTAAATTCGGATGCAATTTCTGTGTTTCATCGTCTTTAAGAAAGTCCGAGGGATACAGTAAACCTTAAGTGAAGCATCGGAAACTAAAACTGGACTCACAGGAGAGGTTCAAATCATTGAAACTTAGAGTGTTAGTCCTCTTGTACTTAAGTCGGCATTGTGCTATTTTGTATTAAATTCGGATGCAATTTCTGTGTTTCATCGTCAATACGAAGGTCCAAGGTAAACAGTAATCCTGAAGTGAAGCATCGGAATTTAAAACTGGACTCACAGGAGAGGTTCAAATCATAGAATGTTAGAGTGTCAGTCTTCTTGTATTTAAGTCGACATTGTGCCCTTTGTATTAAATTCGGATGCAATATCTGTGTTTCATCGTCAATAAGAAGGTCGATGGTATGGAGTAATAATGAGGTGAAGCAAAACTGGACTCACATGAGAGGTTCAAATCATAGTAAGTTAGAGTGTCAGTCCTCTTGTACTTAAGTCGGCATTGTGCCTTTTGTATTAAATTCGGATGCAATTTCTGTGTTTCATCGTCAATAAGAAGGTCCAAGGTATACAGTAATACGGATGCGAAGCATCGGAATCTAAAACTGGACTCACAGGAGAGGTTCAAATCATAGAAAGTTAGAGTGTTAGTCCTCATGTACTTAAGTCGGCATTGTACCTTTTGTAATAAATTCGGATGCAATTTCTGTGTTTCATCGTCAATAAGAATGTCCAAGGTATACAGTAAACCTGAAGTGAAGCATCGGAATCTAAAACTGGACTCACAGGAGAGGTTCAAATCATAGAAACTTAGAGTGTTAGTCCTCTTGTACTTAAGTCGGCATTGTGCTATTTTGTATTAAATTCCGATGCAATTTCTGTGTTTCATCGTCAATACGAAGGTCCAAGGTAAACAGTAATCCTGAAGTGAAGCATCGGAATCTAAAACTGGACTCACAGGAGAGGTTCAAATCATACAAAGTTAGAGTGTCAGTCCTCTAATACTTAAGTCGGCATTGTGCTTTTGTATTAAATTCGGATGCAATTTCTGTGTTTCATCGTCAATAAGAAGGTCCAAGGTATACAGTAATCCTGAAGTGAAGCATCGGATTCTAAAACTGGACCCACAGGAGAGGTTCAAATCATAGAAAGTTAGAGTGTCTGTCCTCTTGTACTTAAGTCGGCATTGTGCCTTTTGTATTAAATTCGGATGCAATTTCTGTGTTTCGTCGTCAATAAGATGGTCCAAGGTATACAGTAAACCTGAAGTGAAGCATCGGAATCTAAAACTGGTCTCACAGGAGAGGTTCAAATCATAGAATGTTAGAGTGTCAGTCCTCTTGTACTTAAGTCGGCATTGTGCCTTTTGTATTAAATTCGGATGTAATTTCTGTGTTTCATCGTCAATATGAAGGTCCAAAGGATACAGTAAACCTGAAGGGAAGCATCGGAATCTACAACTGTACACACAGGAGAGATTCAAATCATAGAGAGTTGGAGTGTCATTCCTCTTGTACTTAAGTCGGCATTGTGCCTTTTGTATTAAATTCGGATTCAATTTCTGTGTTACATCGTCAATAAGAAGGTCCAAGGGATACAGTAAACCTGAAGTGAAGCATCGAATCTAAAACTGGACTCACAGGAGAGGTTCAAATCATGGAAAGTTAGAGTGTCAGTCCTTTGTACTTAAGTCGACATTGTGCCTTTTGTGTTAAATTCGGATGCAATTTCTGTGTTTCATCGTCAATAAGAAGGTCCAAGGGATACAGCAAACCTGAAGTGAAGCATCGGAATCTATAACTGGACTCACAGGAGAGGTTCAAATCATAGAAAGTTAGAGTGTCAGTCCTCTTGTACTTAAGTTGGCATTGTGCCTTTTGTATTAAATTCGGATGTAATTTCTGTGTTTCGTCGTCAATACGAAGGTCCAAGGAATACGGTAAACCTGACGTGAAGAATCGGAATCTAAAACTGGACTCACAGAAGAGGTTCAAATCATAGAAAATTAGAGCGTCAGTCCTATTGTACTTAAGTCGGCATTGTGCCTTTTGTATTAAATTCAAATGCTATTTCAGTGTTTCATCGTCAATAAGAAGGTCCAAGGATTACAGTACACCTAAAGTGAAGCATCGGAATCTAAAACTGGACTCACAGGAGAGGTTCAAATCATAGAAAGTTAGAGTGTCAGTCCTCTTGTACTTTATTCGGCATTGTGCCATTTGTATTAAATTCAGAAGCAATTTCTGTGTTTCATCGTCAATAAGAAGGTCCAAGGGATACAGTAAGCCTGAGGTGGAGCATCGGAATCAAAAACTGGACTCACAGGAGAGGTTCAAATCATAGAAAGTTAGAGTGTCAGTTCTCTTTTACTTAAGTAGGCATTGTGCCTTCTGTATTAAATTCGGATGCAATTACTGTGTTTCATCGTCAATAAGAGGGTCCAAGGGATACAGTAAACCTGAAGTGAAGCATCGGAATCTATAACTCGACTCATAGGAGAGGTTCAAATCATAGGAAATTAGAGTGTCAGTCCTCTTGTACTTAAGTCCGCATTGTGCCCTTTGTATTAAATTCGGATGCAATTTCTGTGTTTCATCGGCAATAAGATGGTCCAAGGTATACAGCAGATTAGAAGTGGAGCAACAGAATCTAAAACTGGACTCACAGGAGAGGTTCAAATCATAAAAAGTTAGAGTTTCAGTCCTCTTGTACGTAAGTCGGCATTGTGCCTTTTGTATTAAATTCGGATGCAATTTCTGTGTTTCATCGTCAATAAGAAGGTCCAAGGTATACAGTAATACGGATGCGAAGCATCGGAATCTAAAACTGGACTCACAGGAGAGGTTCTAAATCATAGAAAGTTAGAGTGTTAGTCCTCATGTACTTAAGTCGGCATTGTACCTTTTGTATTAAATTCGGATGCAATTTCTGTGTTTCATCGTCAATAAGAATGTCCAAGGTATACAGTAAACCTGAAGTGAAGCATCGGAACCTAAAACTGGACTCACAGGAGAGGTTCAAATCAAATAAAGTTATAGTGTCAGTCCTCTTGTACTTAAGTCAGCATTGTGCCTTTTGTATTAAATTCGGATGCAATTTCTGTGTTTCATCGTCAATAAGAAAGTCCGAGGGATGCAGTAAACCTTAAGTGAAGCATCGGAAACTAAAACTGGACTCACAGGAGAGGTTCAAATCATAGAAACTTAGAGTGATAGTCCTCTTGTACTTAAGTCGGCATTGTGCTATTTTGTATTAAATTCGGTTGCAATTTCTGTGTTTCATCGTCAATACGAAGGTCCAAGGTAAACAGTAATCCTGAAGTGAAGCATCGGAATCTAAAACTGGACCCACAGGAAAGGTTCAAATCATACAAAGTTAGAGTGTCAGTCCTCTAATACTTAAGTCGGCATTGTGCTTTTGTATTAAATTCGGATGCAATTTCTGTGTTTCATCGTCAATAAGAAGGTCCAAGGTATACAGTAATCCTGAAGTGAAGCATCGGATTCTAAAACTGGACTCACAGGAGAGGTTTAAATCATAGAAAGTTAGAGTGTCTGTCCTCTTGTACTTAAGTCGGCATTGTGCCTTTTGTATTAAATTCGGATGCAATTTCTGTGTTTCATCGTCAATAAGATGGTCCAAGGTATACAGTAAACCTGAAGTGAAGCATCGGAATCTAAAACTGGTCTCACAGGAGAGGTTCAGATCATAGGATGTTAGAGTGTCAGTCCTCTTGTACTTAAGTCGGCATTGTGCCTTTTGTATTAAATTCGGATGTAATTTCTGTGTTTCATCGTCAATATGAAGGTCCAAGGGATACAGTAAACCTGAAGTCAAGCATCGGAATCTAAAACTGGACTCACAGGTGAGGTTCAAATCACAGAATGTCACAGTGTCAGTCGTCTTGTACTTAAGTCGGCATTGTGCCTTTTGTATTAAATTCGGATGCAATTTCTGTGTTTCGTCGTCAATAAGAAAGTCCGAGGGATACAGTAAACCTTAAGTGAAGCATCGGAAACTAAAACTGGACTCACAGGAGAGGTTCAGATCATAGAAACTAAGAGTGTTAGTCCTTTTGTACTTAAGTCGGCATTGTGCTATTTTGTATTAAATTCGGATGCAATTTCTGTGTTTCATCGTCAATAAGAAGGTCCAAGGTATACAGTAATCCTGAAGTGAAGCATCGGAATCCAAAACTGGACTCACAGGAGAGGTTCAAATCATAGAAAGTTTGAGTGTCTGTCCTCTTGTACTTAAGTCGGCTTTGTGCATTTTGTATTAAATTCGGATGCAATTTCTGTGTTTCATCGTCAATAAGATGGTCCAAGGTATACAGTAAACCTGAAGTGAAGCATCGGAATCTAAAACTGGTCTCACAGGAGAGATTCAAATCATAGAGAGTTGGAGTGTCATTCCTCTTGTACTTAAGTCGGCATTGTGCCTTTTGTATTAAATTCGGATGCAATTTCTGTGTTTCATCGTCGATAAGAAGGTCCAAGGGTTACAGTGAACCTGAAGTGAAGCATCGAATCTAAAACTGGACTCACAGGAGAGGTTCAAATCATAGAAAGTCAGAGTGTCAGTCCTTTGTACTTAAGTCGGCATTGTGCCTTTTGTATTAAATTCGGATGCAATTTCTGTGTTTCATCGTCAATAAGAAGGTCCAAGGGATACAGAAAACCTGAAGTGAAGCATCGGAATCTATAACTGGACTCACAGGAGAGGCTCAAATCATAGAAAGTTAGAGTCTCAGTCCTCTTGTACTTAAGTCGGCATTGTGCCTTTTGTATTAAATTCAGATGGAATTTCTGTGTCTCATCGTCAATATGAAGGTCCATGGAATACAGTAAACCTGAAGTGAAGCATCGGAATCTAAAACTGGACTCACAGAAGCGGTTCAAATCATAGAAAATTAGAGCGTCAGTCCTCTTGTACTTAAGTCGGCATTGTGCCTTTTGTATTAAATTCGAATGCAATTTCTGTGTTTCATCGTCTGTAAGAATGTCCAAGGGATACAGTAAACCTGAAGGGAAGCATCGGAATCTAAAACTGGACTCAAAGGAGAGGTTCAAATCATAGAAAGTTAGAGTGTCAGCCCTTTGTACTTAAGTCGGCATTGTGCCTTTTGTATTATATTCGGATGCAATTTCTGTGTTTCATCGTCAATAAGCAGGTCCAAGGGATACAGCAAACCTGAAGTGAAGCATCGGAATCTATAAATGGACTCACAGGAGAGGTTCAAATCATAGAAAGTTAGAGTGTCGGTCCTCTTGTACTTAAGTCGGCATTGTGCCTTTTGTATTAAATTCGGTTGCAATTTCTGTGTTTCATCGTCATTAAGAAGGTACATGGTATGAAATAATAATGAGGTGAAGCAAAACTGGACTCACAGGAGAGGTTCAAATCATAGAAAGTTAGAGTGTCTGTCCTCTTGTACTTAAGTCGGCATTGTGCCTTTTGTATTAAATTCGGATGCAATTTCTGTGTTTCATTGTCAATAAGATGGTCCAAGGTATACAGTAAACCTGAAGCGAAGCATCGGAATCTAAATCTGGTCTCACAGGAGAGGTTCAAATCATAGAATGTTAGAGTGTCAGTCCTCTTGTACTTAAGTCGGCATTGTGCCTTTTGTATTTAATTCAGATGTAATTTCTGTGTTTCATCGTCAATATGAAGGTCCAAGGGATACAGTAAACCTGAAGTGAAGCATCGTAATCTACAACTGTACTCACAGGAGAGATTCAAATCATAGAGAGTTGCAGTGTCATTCCTCTTGTACTTAAGTCGGCATTGTGCCTTTTGTATTAAATTCGGATGCAATTTCTATGTTTCATCGTCAATAAGAAGGTCCAAGGGATACAGTATACCTTAAGTGAAGCATCGAATCTAAAACTGGTCTTACAGGAGAGGTTCAAATCATAGAAAATTAGAGCGTCAGTCCTCTTGTACTTAAGTCGGCATTGTGCCTTTTGTATTGAATTCGAATGCAATTTCTGTGTTTCATCGTCAATTAGAAGGCCCAAGGGTTACAGTAAACCTGAAGTGAAGCATTGGAATCTAAAACTAGACTCACATGACAGGTTCCAATCATAGACAGTTAGAGTGTCAGTCCTCTTGTACTTAAGTCGGCATGGTGCCTTTTGTATTAAATTCGGATGCTATTTCTGTGTTTCATCGTCAATAAGAAGGTCCAAGGTATACACAAAACCTGAAGAGAAGCATCGGAATCTAAAACAGGACTCACAGGAGAGATTCAATTCATAGAGAGTTGGAGTGTCATTCCTCTTGAGCTTAGTTCAGCATTGTGCCTTTTGTATTAAATTCGGATGCAATTTCTGTGTTTCATCGTCAATAAGGATGTCCAATGTATACAGTAAACCTGAAGTGAAGCATCGAATCTAAAACTGGACTCACAGGAGAGGTTCAAATCATAGAAAGTTAGAGTGTCAGTCCTTTGTACTTAAGTCGGCATTGTGCCTTTTGTATTAAATTCGGATGCAATTTCTGTGTTTCATCGTCAATAAGAAGGTCCAAGGGATACAGTAAAACCTGAAGTGATGCATCGGAATCTAAAACTTGACTCACAGGAGAGGTTCAAATCATAGAGAGTTAGAGTGTCAGTCCTCCTGTACTTAAGTCGGCATTGTGCCCTTTGTATTAAATTCAGATGCAATTTCTGTGTTTCATCGTCAATAAGAAGGTCCATGGTATGGAGTAATAATGTGGTGAAGCAAAACTGGACTCACAGGAGAGGTTCAAATCACAGAAAGTTAGAGTGTCAGTCCTCTTGTACTTAAGTCGGCATTGTGCCTTTTGTATTAAATTCGGATGCAATTTCTGTGTTTCATCGTCAATAAGAAGGTCCAAGGTATTCAGTAAACCTGAAGTGAAGCATCGGAATCTAAAACTGGACTCACGGGAGAGGTTCAAATCATAGAAAGTTTGAGTGTTAGTCCTCTTGTACTTAAGTCGGCATTGTGCCTTTTGTATTAAATTCGGATGCAATTTCTGTGTTTCATCGTTAATAAGAAGATCCAAGGTATACAGTAAACCTGAAGTGAAGCATCGGAACCTAAAACTGGACTCTCAGGAGTGGTTCAAATCATAGGAAGTTATACGGTCACTCCTCTTGTACTTCAGTCGGCATTGTGCCTTTTGTTTTAAATTCGGATGTAATTTCTGTGTTTCATCGTCAATATGAAGGTCCAAGGGATACAGTAAACGTGAAGTGAAGCATCGGAATCTACAACCGTACTCACAGTAGGGATTCAAATCATAGAGGGTTGGAGTGTCATTAATCTTGCACTTTAGTCGACATTGTGCCTTTTGTTTTAAATTCGGATGCAATAACTGTGTTTCATCGTCAATAACAATGTCCAAGGTATACAGTAAAACTGAAGTGACGCATCGGAATCAAAAACTGGGCTCACTTAAGAGGTTCAAATCATAGAATGTTAGAGTGTCAGTCCTTTGTACTTAAGCGCGCATTGTGCCTTCTGTATTAAATTCGGATGCAATTTCTGTGTTTCATCGTCAATAAGAAGGTCCAAGGGATACAGCAAACCTGAAGTGAAGCATCGGAATCTATAACTGGACTCACAGGAGAGGTTCAAATCATAGAATGTTAGAGTGTCAGTCCTCTTGTACTTAAGTCGGCATTGTGACTTTTGTATTAAATTCAGATGGAATTTCTGTGTCTCATCGTCAATATGAAGGTCCAAGAAATACAGTAAACCTGAAGTGAAGCATCCGAATCTAAAACTGGACTCACAGAAGAGGTTCAAATCATAGAAAATTAGAGCGTCAGTCCTCTTGTACTTAAGTCGGCATTGTGCCTTTTGTATTGAATTCGAATGCAATTTCTGTGTTTCATCGTCAATAAGAAGGTCCAAGGGTTACAGTAAACCTGAAGTGAAGCATCGGAATCTAAAACTGGACTCACAGGAGAGGTTCCAATCATAGACAGTTAGAGTGTCAGTCCTCTTGTACTTATGTCGGCATTGTGCCTTTTGTATTAAATTTGGATGCTATTTCTGTGTTTCATCGTCAATAAGAAGGTCCAAGGTATACACAAAACCTGAAGAGAAGCATCGGAATCTAAAACAGGACTCACAGGACAGATTCAATTCATAGAGAGTTGGAGTGTCATTCCTCTAGTGGTTAGTTCGGCATTGTGCCTTTTGTATTAAATTCGGATGCAATTTCTGTGTTTCATCGTCAATAAGATTGTCCAAGGTATACAGTAAACCCGAAGTGAAGCATCGAATTTAAAACTGGACTCACAGGAGAGGTTCAAATCATAGAAAGTTAGAGTGTCAGTCCTTTGTACTTAAGTCGGCATTGTGCTTTTTGTATTAAATTCGGATGCAATTTCTGTGTTACATCGTCAATAAGAAGATCCAAGGGATACAGCAAACCTGAAGTGAAGCATCGGAATCTATAACTGGACTCACAGGAGGGGTTCAACTCATAGAAATTTAGAGTGTCAGTCCTCTTGTACTTAAGTCGGCATTGTGCCTTTTGTATTAAATTCAGATGAAATTTCTGTGTCTCATCGTCAATATGAAGCTCCAAGGTATACAGTTAACTTGAAGTTAAGAATCGGAATCTAAAACTGGACTCACAGAAGAGGTTCAAATCATAGAAAATTAGAGCGTCAGTCCTCTTGTACTTACATCTGCATTGTGCCTTTTGTATTAAATTCGGATGCAATTTCTGTGTTTCATCGTCAATAAGAAGGTCCAAGGGATACAGTAAACGTGAAGTGAAGCATCGGAATCTAAAACTTGACTCACAGGAGAGGTTCAAATCATAGAAAGTTAGAGTGTCAGTCCTCTAATACTTAAGTCGGCATTGTGCATTTGTATTAAATTCGGATGCAATTTCTGTGTTTCATCGTCAATAAGAAGGTCCAAGGTATACAGTAATCCTGAAGTGAAGCATCGGATTCTAAAACTGGACTCACAGGAGAGGTTCAAATCATAGAAAGTTAGAGTGTCTGTCCTCTTGTACTTATGTCGGCATTGTGCCTTTTGTATTAAATTCGTATGAAATTTCTGTGTTTCATCGTCAATAAGAAGGTCCAAGGGATACAGCAAACCTGAAGTGAAGCATCGGAATCTATAACTGGACTCTCAGGAGAGATTCAAATCATAGAGAGTTGGAGTGTCATTTTTCTTGTACTTAAGTCGGCATTGTGCCTTTTGTATTTAATTCGGATGCAATTTCTGTGTTTCACCGTCAATAAGAAGGTCCAAGGGATACAGTAAACCTTAAGTGAAGCATCGAATCTAAAACTGGACTTACAGGGGAGGTTCAAATCATAGAAAGTTAGAGTGTCTGTCCTTTGTACTTAAGTCGTCATTGTGCTTTTTGTATTAAATTCGGATGCAATTTCTGTGTTTCATCGTCAATAAGAAGGTCCAAGGGATACAGCAAACCTGAAGTGAAGCATCGGAATCTATAACTGGACTCACAGGAGAGGTTCAAATCATAGAATGTTAGAGTGTCAGTCCTCTTGTACTTAAGTCGGCATTGTGACTTTTGTATTAAATTCAGATGGAATTTCTGTGTCTCATCGTCAATATGAAGGTCCAAGAAATACAGTAAACCTGAAGTGAAGCATCCGAATCTAAAACTGGACTCACAGAAGAGGTTCAAATCATAGAAATTTAGAGCGTCAGTCCTCTTGTACTTAAGTCGGCATTGTGCCTTTTGTATTGAATTCGAATGCAATTTCTGTGTTTCATCGTCAATAAGAAGGTCCAAGGGTTACAGTAAACCTGAAGTGAAGCATCGGAATCTAAAACTGGACTCACAGGAAAGGTTCCAATCATAGACAGTTAGAGTGTCAGTCCTCTTGTACTTATGTCGGCATTGTGCCTTTTGTATTAAATTTGGATGCTATATCTGTGTTTCATCGTCAATAAGAAGGTCCAAGGTATACACAAAACCTGAAGAGAAGCATCGGAATCTAAAACAGGACTCACAGGAGAGATTCAATTCATAGAGAGTTGGAGTGTCATTCCTCTAGTGGTTAGTTCGGCATTGTGCCTTTTGTATTAAATTCGGATGCAATTTCTGTGTTTCATCGTCAATAAGATTGTCCAAGGTATACAGTAAACCCGAAGTGAAGCATCGAATTTAAAACTGGACTCACAGGAGAGGTTCAAATCATAGAAAGTTAGAGTGTCAGTCCTTTGTACTTAAGTCGGCATTGTGCTTTTTGTATTAAATTCGGATGCAATTTCTGTGTTTCATCGTCAGTAAGAAGGTCCAAGGGATACAGCAAACCTGACGCGAAGCATCGGAATCTATAACTGGACTCACAGGAGAGGTTCAACTCATAGAAATTTAGAGTGTCAGTCCTCTTGTACTTAAGTCGGCATTGTGCCTTTTGTATTAAATTCAGATGAAATTTCTGTGTCTCATCGTCAATATGAAGCTCCAAGGTATACAGTTAACTTGAAGTTAAGAATCGGAATCTAAAACTGGACTCACAGAAGAGGTTCAAATCATAGAAAATTAGAGCGTCAGTCCTCTTGTACTTACATCTGCATTGTGCCTTTTGTATTAAATTCGGATGCAATTTCTGTGTTTCATCGTCAATAAGAAGGTCCAAGGGATACAGTAAACGTGAAGTGAAGCATCGGAATCTAAAACTTGACTCACAGGAGAGGTTCAAATCATAGAAAGTTAGAGTGTCAGTCCTCTAATACTTAAGTCGGCATTGTGCTTTTGTATTAAATTCGGATGCAATTTCTGTGTTTCATCGTCAATAAGAAGGTCCAAGGTATACGGTAATCCTGAAGTGAAGCATCGGATTCTAAAACTGGACTCACAGGAGAGGTTCAAATCATAGAAAGTTAGAGTGTCTGTCCTCTTGTACTTATGTCGGCATTGTGCCTTTTGTATTAAATTCGTATGAAATTTCTGTGTTTCATCGTCAATAAGATGGTCCAAGGTATACAGTAAACCTGAAGTGAAGCATCGGAATCTAAAACTGGTCTCACAGGAGAGGTTCAAATCATAGAGTGTTAGAGTGTCAGTCCTCTTGTTCTTAAGTCGGCATTGTGCCTTTTGTTTTAAATTCGGATGTAATTTCTGTGTTTCATCGTCAATATGAAGGTCCAAGAGATACAGTAAAACTGAAGTGAAGCATCGGAATCTACAACTGTACACACAGGAGAGATTCAAATCATAGAGAGTTGTAGTGTCATTCCTCTTGTACTTAAGTCGGCATTGTGCCTTTTGTATTAAATTCGGATTCAATTTCTGTGTTTCATCGTCAATAAGAAGGTCCAAGGGATACAGTAAACCTGAAGTGAAGCATCGAATCTAAAACTGGACTCACAGGAGAGGTTCAAATCATGGAAAGTTAGAGTGTCAGTCCTTTTTACTTAGATCGACATTGTGCCTTTTGTGTTAAATTCGGATGCAATTTCTGTGTTTCATCGTCAATAAAAAGGTCCAAGGGATACAGCAAACCTGAAGTGAGGCATCGGAATCTATAACTGGACTCACAGGAGAGGTTCAAATCATAGAAAGTTAGAGTGTCAGTCCTCTTGTACTTAAGTCGGCATTGTGCCTTTGGTATTAAATTCGGACGTAATTTCTGTGTTTCATCGTCAATACGCAGGTTCAAGGAATACGGTAAACCTGACGTGAAGCATCGGAATCTAAAACTGGACTCACAGAAGAGGTTCAAATCATAGAAAATTAGAGCGTCAGTCCTATTGTACTTAAGTCGGCTTTGTGCCTTTTGTATTAAATTCAAATGCTATTTCAGTGTTTCATCGTCAATAAGAAGGTCCAAGGATTACAGTAAACCTAAAGTGAAGCATCGGAATCTAAAACTGGACTCACAGGAGAGGTTCAAATCATAGAAAGTTAGAGTGTCAGTCCTCTTGTACTTAAGTCGGCATTGTGCCTTTTGTATTAAATTCGGAAGCAATTTCTGTGTTTCATCGTCAATAAGATGGTCCAAGGGATACAGTAAGCCTGAGGTGAAGCATCGGAATCAAAAACTGGACTCACAGGAGAGGTTCAAATCATAGAAAGTTAGAGTGTCAGTCCTCTTTTACTTAAGTCGGCATTGTGCCTTCTGTATTAAATTCGGATGCAATTACTGTGTTTCATCGTCAATAAGAGGGTCCAAGGGATATAGTAAACCTGAAGTGAAGCATCGGAATCTATAACTCGACTCACAGGAGAGGTTCAAATCATAGAAAGTTAGAGTGTCAGTCCTCTTGTACATAAGTCCGCATTGTGCCCCTTGTATTAAATTCGGATGCAATTTCTGTGTTTCATCGGCAATAAGAGGGTCCAAGGTATACAGTAGACCTGAAGTGGAGCATCGGAATCCAAAACTGGACTCACAGGAGAGGTTCAAATCAGAAAAAGTTAGAGTTTCAGTCCTCTTGTACGTAAGTCGGCATTGTGACTTGTATTAAATTCGGATGCAATTTCTGTGTTTCATCGCCAATAAGAAGGTCCAAGGTATAGAGTAATCCTGAAGTGAAGCAAAACTGGACTCACAGGAGAGGTTCAAATCATAGTAAGTTAGAGTTTCAGTCCTCTTGTACGTAAGTCGGCATTGTGCCTTTTGTATTAAATTCGGATGCAATTTCTGTGTTTCATCGTCAATAAAAAGGTCAAAGGGATACAGTAAACCTGAAGTGAAGC
This sequence comes from Schistocerca americana, assembly GCF_021461395.2. Classification (NCBI taxonomy): domain Eukaryota; kingdom Metazoa; phylum Arthropoda; class Insecta; order Orthoptera; family Acrididae; genus Schistocerca; species Schistocerca americana. The sequence goes on along the minus strand of NW_025725687.1, from coordinate 1,763,515 downwards.
ATCGGAATCTAAAACTGGACTCACAGGAGGGGTTCAAATCATAGAAAGTTAGAGTGTCAGTCCTCTTGTACTTAAGTCGACATTGTGCCTATTGTATTAAATTCGGATGCTATTTCTGTGTTTCATCGTCAATAAGATGGTCCAAGAATTACAGTATACCTGAAGTGAAGCATCGGAATCTAAAACTGGACTCACAGGAGAGGTTCAAATCGTAGAAAGTTAGAGTGTCAATGATCTTGTACTTAAGTTGGCATTGTGCCATTTGTATTTAATTCGGATGCAATTTCTGTGTTTTATCGTCAATAAGAAGGTCCATGGGATACGGTAAGCCTGAAGTGAAGCATCGGAATCTAGAACTGGACTCACAGGAGAGATTCAAATCATAGAAAGTTAGAGTGTCAGTCCTCTAGCACTTAAGTCGGCATTGTACCTTTTGTGTTAAATTCGCATGCATTTTCTGCGTTTCTTCGTCAATAAGAAGGTCCAAGGGATGCAGTAAGACTGAAGTGAAGCATCGGAATCTAAAACTGCGCTCACAGGAGAGGTTCAAATCATAGAAAGCTAGAGTGTCAGTCCTCTTGTACTTAAGCCGGCATTGTGCCTTTTTAATTTAATTCCGATACAATTTCTGTATTTCATCGTCAATAAGAAGTTCCAAGGTATACAGTAAACCTGAAGTGAAGCATCGGAATCTCAAACTGGACTCACAGGAGAGGTTCAAATCATAGAAAGTAAGAGTGTCAGTCCTCTTGTATTGAAGTCGGCATTGTGCCTTTAGTATTAAATTCGGATGTAATTTCTGTGTTTCATCGTCAATAAGAAGGTCCAAGGGATACAGTAAACCTGAAGTCTAGAATCGGAATCTAAAACTGGACTCACAGGTGAGGTTCAAATCACAGAATGTCACAGTGTCAGTCGTCTTGTACTTAAGTCGGCATTGTGCCTTTTGTATTAAATTCGGATGCAATTTCTGTGTTTCATCGTCAATAAGAAAGTCCGAGGGATACAGTAAACCTTAAGTGAAGCATCGGAAACTAAAACTGGACTCACAGGATTGGTTCAAATCATAGTAAGTTAGAGTGTCAGTCCTTTGTACTTAAGTCGGCATTGTGCCTTTTGTATTAAATTCGGATGCTATTTCTGTGTTTCATCGTCAATAAGAAGGTCCAAGGTATACAGTAATCCTGAAGTGAAGCATCGGAATCCAAAACTGGACTCACAGGAGAGGTTCAAACCATAGAAAGTTAGAGTGTCTGTCCTCTTGTACTTAAGTCGGCATTGTGCCTTTTGTATTAAATTCGGATGCAATTTCTGTGTTTCATCGTCAATAAGATGGTCCAAGGTAAACAGTAAACCTGAAGTGAAGCATCGGAATCTAAAACTGGTCTCACAGGAGAGGTTCAAATCATAGCACGTTAGAGTGTCAGTCCTCTTGTACTTAAGTCGGCATTGTGCCTTTTGTATTAAATTTGGATGTAATTTCTGTGTTACATCGTCAATATGAAGGTCCAAGGGATGCAGTAAACTTGAAGTCAAGCATCGGAATCTACAACTGTACTCACAGGAGAGATTCAAATCATAGAGAGTTGGAGTGTCATTCCTCTTGTACTTAAGTCGGCATTGTGCCTTTTGTATTAAATTCGGATGCAATTTCTGTGTTTCATCGTCAATAAGAAGGTCCAAGGGATACAGTAAACCTGAAGTGAAGCATCGAATCTAAAACTGGACTCACAGGAGAGGTTCAAATCATAGTAAGTTAGAGTGTCAGTCCTTTGTACTTAAGTCGGCATTGTGCCCTTTGTATTAAATTCGGATGCAATTTCTGTGTTTCATCGTCAATAAGAAGGTCCAAGGGATACAGTAAACCTGAAGTGAAGCATCCAATCTAAAACTGGACTCACAGGAGAGGTTCAAATCATAGTAAGTTAGAGTGTCAGTCCTTTGTACTTAAGTCGGCATTGTGCCTTTTGTATTAAATTCGGATGCTATTTCTGTGTTTCATCGTCAATAAGAAGGTCCAAGGTATACACAAAACCTGAAGAGAAGCATCGGAATCTAAAACAGGACTCACAGGAGAGATTCAATTCATAGAGAGTTGGAGTGTCATTCCTCTTGTGGTTAGTTCGGCATTGTACCTTTTGTATTAAATTCGGATGCAATTTCTGTGTTTCATCGTCAATAAGATTGTCCAAGGTATACAGTAAACCCGAAGTGAAGCATCGAATTTAAAACTGGACTCACAGGAGAGGTTCAATTCATAGAAAGTTAGAGTGTCAGTCCTTTGTACGTAAGTCGGCATTGTGCTTTTTGTATTAAATTCGAATGCAATTTCTGTGTTTCATCGTCAATAAGAAGGTCCAAGGGATGCAGCAAACCTGAAGTGAAGCATCGGTATCTATAACTGGACTCACAGGAGAGGTTCAACCCATAGAAATTTAGAGTGTCAGTCCTCTTGTACTTAAGTCGGCATTGTGCCTTTTGTATTAAATTCAGATGAAATTTCTGTGTCTCATCGTCAATATGAAGCTCCAAGGAATACAGTTAATTTGAAGTTAAGAATCGGAATCTAAAACTGGACTCACAGAAGAGGTTCAAATCATAGGAAATTAGAGCGTCAGTCCTCTTGTACTTACATCTGCATTGTGCCTTTTGTATTAAATTCGGATGCAATTTCTGTGTTTCATCGTCAATAAGAAGGTCCAAGGGATACAGTAAACCTGAAGTGAAGCATCGGAATCTAAAACTTGACTCACAGGAGAGGTTCAAATCATAGAAAGTTAGAGTGTCAGTCCTCTAATACTTAAGTCGGCATTGTGCTTTTGTATTAAATTCGGATGCAATTTCTGTGTTTCATCGTCAATAAGAAGGTCCAAGGTATACAGTAATCCTGAAGTGAAGCATCGGATTCTAAAACTGGACTCACAGGAGAGGTTCAAATCATAGAAAGTTAGAGTGTCTGTCCTCTTGTACTTATGTCGGCATTGTGCCTTTTGTAATAAATTCGTATGAAATTTCTGTGTTTCATCGTCAATAAGATGGTCCAAGGTATACAGTAAACCTGAAGTGAAGCATCGGAATCTAAAACTGGTCTCACAGGAGAGGTTCAAATCATAGAGTGTTAGAGTGTCAGTCCTCTTGTTCTTAAGTCGGCATTGTGCCTTTTGTTTTAAATTCGGATGTAATTTCTGTGTTTCATCGTCAATATGAAGGTCCAAGGGATACAGTAAAACTGAAGTGAAGCATCGGAATCTACAACTGCACACACAGGAGGGATTCAAATCATAGAGAGTTGTAGTGTCATTCCTCTTGTACTTAAGTCGGCATTGTGCCTTTTGTATTAAATTCGAATTCAATTTCTGTGTTTCATCGTCAATAAGAAGGTCCAAGGGATACAGTAAACCTGAAGTGAAGCATCGAATCTAAAACTGGACTCACAGGAGAGGTTCAAATCATGGAAAGTTAGAGTGTCAGTCCTTTTTACTTAAGTCGACATTGTGCCTTTGGTATTAAATTCGGATGTAATTTCTGTGTTTCATCGTCAAAACGCAGGTCCAAGGAATACGGTAAACCTGACGCGAAGCATCGGAATCTAAAACTGGACTCACAGAAGAGGTTCAAATCATAGAAAATTAGAGCGTCAGTCCTATTGTACTTAAGTCGGCTTTGTGCCTTTTGTATTAAATTCAAATGCTATTTCAGTGTTTCATCGTCAATAAGAAGGTCCAAGGATTACAGTAAACCTAAAGTGAAGCATCGGAATCTAAAACTGGACTCACAGGAGAGGTTCAAATCATAGAAAGTTAGAGTGTCAGTCCTCTTGTACTTAAGTCGGCATTGTGCCTTTTGTATTAAATTCGGAAGCAATATCTGTGTTTCATCGTCAATAAGATGGTCCAAGGGATACAGTAAGCCTGAGGTGAAGCATCGGAATCAAAAACTGGCCTCACAGGAGAGGTTCAAATCATAGAAAGTTAGAGTGTCATTCCTCTTTTACTTAAGTCGGCATTGTGCCTTCTGTATTAAATTCGGATGCAATTACTGTGTTTCATCGTCAATAAGAGGGTCCAAGGGATACAGTAAACCTGAAGTGAAGCATCGGAATCTATAACTCGACTCACAGGAGAGGTTCAAATCATAGAAAGTTAGAGTGTCAGTCCTCTTGTACTTAAGTCCGCATTGTGCCCTTTGTATTAAATTCGGATGCAATTTCTGTGTTCCATCGGCAATAAGAAGGTCCAAGGTATACAGTAGACCTGAAGTGGAGCATCGGAATCCAAAACTGGACTCACAGGAGAGGTTCAAATCATAAAAAGTTAGAATTTCAGTCCTCTTGTACGTAAGTCGGCATTGTGACTTGTATTAAATTCGGATGCAATTTCTGTGTTTCATCGTCAATAAGAATGTCCAAGGTATAGAGTAATCCTGAAGTGAAGCAAAACTGGACTCACAGGAGAGGTTCAAATCATAGTAAGTTAGAGTTTCAGTCCTCTTGTACGTAAGTCGGCATTGTGCCTTTTGTATTAAATTCGGATGCAATTTCTGTGTTTCATCGTCAATAAAAAGGTCAAAGGGATACAGTAAACCTGAAGTGAAGCATCGGAATCTAAAACTGGACTCACAGGAGGGGTTCAAATCATAGAAAGTTAGAGTGTCAGTCCTCTTGTACTTAAGTCGGCATTGTGCCTTTTGTATTAAATTCGGATGCTATTTCTGTGTTTCATCGTCAATAAGATGGTCCAAGAATTACAGTATACCTGAAGTGAAGCATCGGAATCTAAAACTGGACTCACAGGAGAGGTTCAAATCGTAGAAAGTTAGAGTGTCAATGATCTTGTACTTAAGTTGGCATTGTGCCATTTGTATTTAATTCGGATGCAATTTCTGTGTTTTATCGTCAATTAGAAGGTCCATGGGATACGGTAAGCCTGAAGTGAAGCATCGGAATCTAGAACTGGACTCACAGGAGAGATTCAAATCATAGAAAGTTAGAGTGTCAGTCCTCTAGTACTTAAGTCGGCATTGTACCTTTTGTGTTAAATTCGCATGCATTTTCTGCGTTTCATCGTCAATAAGAAGGTCCAAGGGATACAGTAAGACTGAAGTGAAGCATCGGAATCTAAAACTGCGCTCACAGGAGAGGTTCAAATCATAGAAAGCTAGAGCGTCAGTCCTCTTGTACTTAAGCCGGCATTGTGCCTTTTTAATTTAATTCCGATACAATTTCTGTATTTCATCGTCAATAAGAAGTTCCAAGGTATACAGTAAACCTGAAGTGAAGCATCGGAATCTCAAACTGGACTCACAGGAGAGGTTCAAATCATAGAAAGTAAGAGTGTCAGTCCTCTTGTATTGAAGTCGGCATTGTGCCTTTAGTATTAAATTCGGATGCAATTTCTGTGTTTCATCGTCAATAAGAAGGTCCAAGGGATACAGTAAACCTGAAGTCTAGCATCGGAATCTAAAACTGGACTCACAGGTGAGGTTCAAATCACAGAATGTCACAGTGTCAGTCGTCTTGTACTTAAGTCGGCATTGTGCCTTTTGTATTAAATTCGGATGCAATTTCTGTGTTTCATCGTCAATAAGAAAGTCCGAGGGATACAGTAAACCTTAAGTGAAGCATCGGAAACTAAAACTGGACTCACAGGATTGGTTCAAATCTTAGAAACTAAGAGTGTTAGTCCTCTTGTACTTAAGTCGGCATTGTGCTATTTTGTATTAAATTCGGATGCAATTTCTATGTTTCATCGTCAATAGAAGGTCCAAGGTATACAGTAATCCTGAAGTGAAGCATCGGAATCCAAAACTGGACTCACAGGAGAGGTTCAAACCATAGAAAGTTAGAGTGTCTGTCTCTTGTACTTAAGTCGGCATTGTGCCTTTTGTATTGAATTCGGATGCAATTTCTGTGTTTCATCGTCAATAAGATGGTCCAAGGTAAACAGTAAACCTGAAGTGAAGCATCGGAATCTAAAACTGGTCTCACAGGAGAGGTTCAAATCATAGAACGTTAGAGTGTCAGTCCTCTTGTACTTAAGTCGGCATTGTGCCTTTTGTATTAAATTTGGATGTAATTTCTGTGTTACATCGTCAATATGAAGGTCCAAGGGATGCAGGAAACTTGAAGTCAAGCATCGGAATCTACAACTGTACTCACAGGAGAGATTCCAATCATAGAGAGTTGGAGTGTCATTCCTCTTGTACTTAAGTCGGCATTGTGCCTTTTGTATTAAATTCGGATGCAATTTCTGTGTTTCATCGTCAATAAGAAGGTCCAAGGGATACAGTAAACCTGAAGTGAAGCATCGAATCTAAAACTGGACTCACAGGAGAGGTTCAAAACATAGTAAGTTAGAGTGTCAGTCCTTTGTACTTAAGTCGGCATTGTGCCTTTTGTATTAAATTCGGATGCAATTTCTGTGTTTCATCGTCAATAAGAAGGTCCAAGGGATACAGCAAACCTGAAGTGAAGCATCGGAATCTATAACTGGACTCACAGGAGAGGTTCAAATCATAGAAAGTTAGAGTCTCAGTCCTCTTGTACTTAAGTCGGCATTGTGCCTTTTGTATTAAATTCAGATGGAATTTCTGTGTCTCATTGTTAATGTGAAGGTCCAAGGAATACAGTAATCCTGAAGTGAAGCATCGGAACCCAAATCTGGGCTCACAGGAGAGGTTCAAATCATAGAAAGTTAGAGTGTCTGTCCTCTTGTACTTAAGTCGGCATTGTGCCTTTTGTATTAAATTCGGCTGCAATTTCTGTGTTTCATCGTCAATAAGATGGTCCAAGGTAAACAGTAAACCTGAAGTGAAGCATCGGAATCTAAAACTGGTCTCACAGGAGAGGTTCAAATCATAGTACGTTAGAGTGTCAGTCCTCTTGTACTTAAGTCGGCATTGTGCCTTTGGTATTAAATTTGGATGTAATTTCTGTGCTTCATCGTCAATATGAAGGTCCAAGGGATACAGTAAACTTGAAGTCAAGCATCTGAATCTACAACTGTACTCACAGGAGAGATTCAAATCATAGAGAGTTGGAGTGTCATTCCTCTTGTACTTAAGTCGGCATTGTGCCTTTTGTATTAAATTCGGATGCAATTTCTGTGTTTCATCGTCAATAAGAAGGTCCAAGGGATACAGTAAACCTGAAGTGAAGCATCGAATCTAAAACTGGACTCACAGGAGAGGTTCAAATCATAGTAAGTTAGAGTGTCAGTCCTTTGTACTTAAGTCGGCATTGTGCATTTTGTATTAAATTCGGATGCAATTTCTGTGTTTCATCGTCAATAAGAAGGTCCAAGGGATACAGCAAACCTGAAGTGAAGCATCGGAATCTATAACTGGACTCACAGGAGAGGTTCAAACCATAGAAAGTTAGAGTCTCAGTCCTCTTGTACTTAAGTCGGCATTGTGCCTTTTGTATTAAATTCAGATGGAATTTCTGTGTCTCATTGTCAATATGAAGGTCCAAGGAATACAGTAAACCTGAAGTGAAGCATCGGAATCTAAAACTGGACTCACAGAAGAGGTTCAAATCATAGAAAATTAGAGCGTCAGTCCTCTTGTACTTAAGTCGGCAATGTGCCTTTTGTATTAAATTCGAATGCAATTTCTGTGTTTCATCGTCAATAAGAAGGTCCAAGGGATACAGTAAACCTGAAGTGAAGCATCGGAATCTAAAACTGGACTCAAAGGAGAGGTTCAAATCATAGAAAGTCAGAGTGTCAGTACTCTTGTACTTAAGTCGTCATTGTGCCTTTTGTATTAAATTCGGTTGCAATTTCTGTGTTTCATCGTCAATAAGAAGGTGCAAGGTATACACAAATCCTGAACTGAAGCATCGGAATTTAAAACAGGACTCACAGGAGAGGTTCAATTTATAGAGAGTTGGAGTGTCATTCCTCTTGTACTTAAGTCAGCATTGTGCCTTTTGTATTAAATTCTGATGCAATTTCTGTGTTTCATCGTCAATAAGAATGTCCAAGGTATACAGTAAACCTGAAGTGAAGCATCGAATCTAAAACTGGACTCACAGGAGAGGTTCAAATCATAGAATGTTAGAGTGTCAGTCCTCTTGTACTTAAGTCGGCATTGTGCCTTTTGTATTAAATTCAGATGGAATTTCTGTGTCTCATCGTCAATATGAAGCTCCAAGGAATACAGTAAACTTGAAGTGAAACATCGGAATCTAAAACTGGACTCACAGAAGAGGTTCAAATCATAGAAAGTTAGAGCGTCAGACCTCTTGTACTTAAGTCGACATTGTGCCTTTTGTATTAAATTCGGATGCAATTTCTGTGTTTCATCGTCAATAAGAATGTCCAAGGGATACAGTAAACCTGATGCGAAACAACGGTATCTAAAACTGGAGTCACAGGAGAGCTTCCATTCATAGAAAGTTAGAGTGTCTGTCCTCTTGTACTTAAGTCGGCATTGTGCCTTTTGTATTAAATTCGGATGCAATTTCTGTGTTTCATTGTCCTTAAGATGGTCCAAGGTATACAGTAAACCTGAACTGAAGCATCGGAATCTAAAACTGGTCTCACAGGAGAGGTTCAAATCATAGAATGTTTGAGTGCAGTCCTCTTGTACTTAAGTCGGCATTGTGCCTTTTGTATTTAATTCGGATGTAATTTCTGTGTTTCATCGTCAATATGAAGGTCCAAGGGATACAGTAAACCTGAAGTGAAGCATCGTAATCTACAACTGTACCCACAGGAGAGATTCAAATCATAGAGAGTTGGAGTGTCATTCCTCTTGTACTTAAGTCGGCATTGTGCCTTTTGTATAAAAGTCGGATGCAATTTCTGTGTTTCATCGTCAATAAGAAGGTCCAAGATATACAGTAAACCTTAAGTGAAGCATCGAATCTAAAACTGGACTTACAGGAGATGTTCAATTCATAGAAAGATAGAGTGTCAGTCCTTTGTACTTAAGTCGGCATTGTGACTTTTGTAGTAAATTCAGATGGAATTTCTGTGTCTCATCGTCAATATGAAGGTCCGAGAAATACAGTAAACTTGAAGTGAAGCATCCGATTCTAAAACTGGACTCACAGAAAAGGTTCAAATCATAGAAAATTTGAGCGTCGGTCCTCTTGTACCTAATTTGGCATTGTGCCTTTTGTATTGAATTCGAATGCAATTTATGTGTTTCATCGTCAATAAGAAGGTCCAAGGGTTGCAGTAAACCTGAAGTGAAGCATCGGAATCTAAAACTGGACTCACAGGAGAGTTTCAAATCATAGACAGTTAGAGTGTCAGTCCTCTTGTACTTAAGTCGGCATTGTCCCTTTTGTATTAAATTCGGATGCTATTTCTGTGTTTCATCGTCAATAAGAAGTTCCAAGGTATACACAAAACCTGATGAGAAGCATCGGAATCTAAATCAATACTCACAGGAGAGATTCAATTCATAGAGATTTGGAGTGTCATTCCTCTTGTGCTTAGTTCGGCATTGTGCCTTTTGCATTAATTTCGGATGCAATTTCTGTGTATCATCGTCCATAAGAATGTCCAAGGTGTACAGTAAACCTGAAGTGAAGCATCGAATCTAAAACTGGACTCACAGGAGAGGTTCAAATCATAGAAAGTTAGAGTGTCAGTCCTTTGTACTTAAGTCGGCATTGTGCCTTTTGTATTAAATTCGGATGCAATTTCTGTGTTTCATCGTCAATAAGAAGGTCCAAGGGATACAGCAAACCTGAAGTGAAGCATCGGAATCTATAAGTGGACTCACAGGAGAGGTTCAAATCATAGAAATTTAGAGTGTCAGTCCTCTTGTACTTAAGTCGGCATTGTGCCTTTTGTATTAAATTCAGATGGAATTTCTGTGTCTCATCGTCAATATGCAGCTCCAAGGAATACAGTTAAGTTGAAGTGAAGCGTCGGAATCTAAAACTGGACTCACAGAAGAGGTTCAAATCATAGAAAATTAGAGCGTCAGTCCTCTTGTACTTACATCTGCATTGTGCCTTTTGTATTAAATTCGGATGCAATTTCTGTGTTTCATCGTCAATAAGAAGGTCCAAGGGATATTGTAAACCTGAAGTGAAGCATCGGAATCTAAAACTTGACTCACAGGAGAGGCTCAAATCATAGAAAGTTAGAGTGTCAGTCCTCTTGTACTTAAGTCGGCATTGTGCCTTTTGTATTAAATTCGGATGCAAATTCTGTGTTTCATCGTCAATAAGAATGTCCATGGTATGGAGTAAAAATGTGGTGAAGCAAAACTGGACTCACAGGAGAGGTTCAAATCACAGAAAGTTAGAGTGTCAGTCCTCTTGTACTTAAGTCGGCATTGTACCTTTTGCATTAAATTCGGATGCAATTTCTGTGTTTCATCGTCAATAAGAAGGTCCAAGGTATTCAGTAAACCTGAAGTGATGCATCGGAATCTAAAACTGGACTCACAGGAGAGGTTCAAATCATAGAAAAATTTGAGTGTTAGTCCTCTTGTACTTAAGTCGGCATTGTGCCTTTTGTATTAAATTCGGATGCAATTTCTGTGTTTCATCGTCAATAAGAAGATCCAAGGTATACAGTAAACCTGAAGTGAAGCATCGGAACCTAAAACTGGACTCACAGGAGTGGTTCAAATCATAGGAAGTTATACGGTCATTCCTCTTGTACTTCAGTCGGCATTGTGCCTTTTGTGCTAAATTCGGATGCAATTTCTGTGTTTCATCGTCAATAAGATGGTCCGAGGGATACAGTAAACCTGAAGTGAAGCATCGGAATCTAAAACTGGACTCACAGGAGAGGTTCAAATCATAGAAAGTTAGAGTGTCTGTCCTCTTGTACTTAACTCGGCATTGTGCCTTATGTATTAAATTCGGATGTAATTTCTGTGTTGCATCGTCAATAGGAAGGTCCAAGGGATACAGTAAACCTGAAGTGAAGCATCGGAATCTACAACCGTACTCACAGTAGAGATTCAAATCATAGAGAGTTGCAGTGTCATTCCTCTTGCACTTTAGTCGACATTGTGCCTTTTGTTTTAAATTCGGATGCAATAACTGTGTTTCATCGTCAATAACAATGTCCAAGGTATACAGTAAACCTAAAGTGAAGCATCGGAATCAAAAACTGGACTCACTTAAGAGGTTCAAATCATAGAATGTTAGAGTGTCTGTCCTTTGTACTTAAGTCGGCATTGTGCCTTTTGTATTAGATTCGGATGCAATTTCTGTGTTTCATCGTCAATAAGAAGGTCCAAGGGATACAGCAAAACTGAAGTGATGCATCGGAATCTATAACTGGACTCTCAGGAGAGGTTCACATCATAGAAAATTAGAGCGTCAGTCCTATTGTACATAAGTCGGCATTGTGCCTTTTGTATTAAATTCAAATGCTATTTCAGTGTTTCGTCGTCAATAAGAAGGTCCAAGGGAACAGTAAGCCTGAAGTGAAGCATCGGAATCAAAAACTGGACTCACAGGAGAGGTTCAAATCATAGTAAGTTAGAGTGTCAGTCCTCTTGTACTTATGTCGGCATTGTGCCTTTTGTATTAAATTCGGATGCAATTTCTGTGTTTCATCGTTAATAAGAAGGTCCATGGTATGGAGTAATAATGAGGTGAAGCAAAACTGGACTCACAGGAGAGGTTCAAATCACAGAAAGTTAGAGTGTCAGTCCTCTTGTACTTAAGTCGGCATTGTGCCTTTTGTACTAAATTCGGATGCAATTACTGTGTTTCATCGTCAATAAGAAGGTCCAAGGGATACAGTAAACCTGAAGTGAAGCATAGGAATCTAAAACTGGACTCACAGGAGAGGTTCAAATCATAGAAATTTAAAGTGTTAGCCCTCTTTTACTTATGTCCGCATCGTGCCTTTTGTATTAAATTCGGATGCAATTTCTGTGTTTCATCGTCAATAAGATAGTCCGTGGTATAGAGTAATCCTGAAGTGAAGCAAAACTGGACTCACAGGAGAGGTTCAAATTATAGTAAGTTAGAGTGTCAGTCCTCTTGTACTTAAGTAGTCATTGAGCCTTTTGTATTAAATTCGGATACAATGTCTGTGCCTCATCGTCAATAAGAATGTCCAAGGTATACAGTAAACCTGAAGTGAAGTATCGAATCTAAAACTGGACTCACTGGAGAGGTTCAAATTATAGAAAGTTAGAGTGTCAGACCTTTGTACTTAAGTCGGCATTGTGCCTTTTGTATTAAATTCGGATGCAATTTCTGTGTTTCATCGTCAATAAGAAGGCCCAAGGGATACAGCAAACCTGAAGTGAAGCATCGGAATCTATAACTGGACTCACAGGGGAGGTTCAAATCATAGAAAGTTAGAGTGTCAGTCCTCTTGTACTTAAGTCGGCATTGTGCCTTTTGTATTAAATTCGGAAGCAATTTCTGTGTTTCATCGTCAATAAGAAGGTCCAAGGGATACAGTAAACCTGAAGTGAAGCATCGAATCTAAAACTGGACTTACAGGAGAGGTTCAAATCATAGAAAGTTAGAGTGTCAGTCCTTTGTACTTAAGTCGGCATTGTGCCTTTTGTATTAAATTCGAATGCAATTTCTGTGTTTCATCGTCAATAAGAAGGTCCAAGGGATACAGCAAACCTGAAGTGAAGCATCGGAATCTATAACTGGACTCACAGGAGAGGTTCAAATCATAGAATGTTAGAGTGTCAGTCCTTTGTACTTAAGTCGGCATTGTGCCTTTTGTATTAAATTCGGATGCTATTTCTGTGTTTCATCGTCAATAAGAAGGTCCAAGGTATACACAAAACCTGAAGAGAAGCATCGGAATCGAAAACAGGACTCACAGGAGAGATTCAATTCATAGAGAGTTGGAGTGTCATTCCTCTTGTGCTTAGTTCGGCATTGTGCCTTTTGTATTAAATTCGGATGCAATATCTGTGTTTCATCGTCAATAAGAATGTCCAAGGTATACAGCAAACCTGAAGTGAAGCATCGGAATCTAAAACTGGACTCACAGAAGAGGTTCAAATCATAGAAAATTAGAGCGTCAGTCCTCTTGTACTTCCATCTGCATTGTGCCTTTTGTATTAAATTCGGATGCAATTTTTGTGTTTCATCGTCAATAAGAAGGTCCAAGGGATACAGTAAACCTGAAGTGAAGCATCGGAACCTAAAACTGGACTCACAGGAGTGGTTCAAATCATAGGAAGTTACACGGTCAGTCCTCTTGTACTTCAGTCGGCATTGTGCCTTTTGTGTTAAATTCGGATGCAATTTCTGTGTTTCATCGTCAATAAGAAGGTCCGAGGGATACAGTAAACCTGGAGTGAAGCATCGGAATCTAAAATTGGACTCACAGGAGAGGTTCAAATCATAGAAAGTTAGAGTGTCTGTCCTCTTGTACTTAACTCGTCATTGTGCCTTATGCATTAAATTCGGATGTAATTTCTGTGTTGCATCGTCAATAAGAAGGTCCAAGGGATAGAGTAAACCTGAAGTGAAGCATCGGAATCTACAACCGTACTCACAGTAGAGATTCAAATCATAGAGAGTTGGAGTGTCATTCCTCTTGCACTTTAGTCGGCATTGTGCCTTTTGTTTTAAATTCGGATGCAATAACTGTGTTTCATCGTCAATAACAATGTCCAAGGTATACAGTAAACCTGAAGTGAAGCATCGGAATCAAAAACTGGACTCACTTAAGAGGTTCAAATCATAGAATGTTAGAGTGTCTGTCCTTTGTACTTAAGTCTGCATTGTGCCTTTTGTATTAAATTCGGATGCAATTTCTGTGTTTCATCGTGAATAAGAAGGTCCAAGGGATACAGCAAACCTGAAGTGAAGCATCGGAATCTATAACTGGACTCTCAGGAGAGGTTCAAATCATAGGAAGTTAGAGTGTCAGTCCTCTTGTACTTAAGTCGGCATTGTGCCTCTTGTATTAAATTCGGATGCAACTTCTGTGTCTCATCGTCAATACGAAGGTCCAAGGAATACGGTAAATCTGAAGTGAAGCATCGGAATCTAAAACTGGACACGCAGAAGAGGTTCACATCATAGAAAATTAGAGCGTCAGTCCTATTGTACTTAAGTCGGCATTGTGCCTTTTGTATTAAATTCAAATGCTATTGCAGTGTTTCATCGTCAATAAGAAGGTCCAAGGGATACAGTAAGCCTGAAGCGAAGCATCGGAATCAAAAACTGGACTCACAGGAGAGGTTCAAATCATAGTAAGTTAGAGTGTCAGTCCTCTTGTACTTAAGTCGGCATTCTCACTTGTATTAAATTCAGATGTAATATCTATGTTTCATCATCAATAAGAAGGTCCAAGGTATACACAAAACCTGTAGTGAAGCATCGGAATCTAAAACAGGACTCACAGGAGAGGTTCAAATCATAGAAAGTTAGAGTGTCAGTCCTCTTGTACTTAAGTCGGCATTGTGCTTTTGTATTAAATTCGGATGCAATTTCTGTGTTTCATCGTCAATAAGATAGTCCATGGTATAGAGTAATCCTGAAGTGAAGCAAAACTGGACTCACAGGAGGGGTTCAAATCATAGTAAGTTAGAGTGTCAGTCCTCTTGTACTTAAGTCGTCATTGAGCCTTTTGTATTAAATTCGGATACAATTTCTGTGCCTCATCATCAATAAGAATGTCCAAGGTATACAGTAAACCTGAAGTGAAGTATCGAATCTAAAACTGGACTCACTGGAGAGGTTCAAATTATAGAAAGTTAGAGTGTCAGACCTTTGTACTTAAGTCGGCATTGTGCCTTTTGTATTAAATTCGGATGAAATTTCTGTGTTTCATCGTCAATAAGAAGGTCCAAGGGATACAGCAAACCTGAAGTGAAGCATCGGAATCTATAACTGGACTCACAGGAGAGGTTCAAATCATAGAAAGTTAGAGTGTCAGTCCTCTTGTACTTAAGTCGGCATTGTGCCCTTTGTATTAAATTCGGAAGCAATTTCTGTGTTTCATCGTCAGCAAGTAGGTCCAAGGGATACAGTAAACCTGAAGTGAAGCATCGGAATCTAAAACTGGACTCACATAAGAGGTTCAAATCATAGAAAATTAGAGCGTCAGTCCTCTTGTACTTAAGTCGGCATTGTGTCTTTTGTATTGAATTCGAATGCAATTTCTGTGTTTCATCGTCAATAAGAAGGTCCAAGGGTTACAGTAAACCTGAAGTGAAGCATCGGAACCTAAAACTGGACTCACAGGAGTGGTTCAAATCATAGGAAGTTACACGATCAGTCCTCTTGTACTTCAGTCGGCATTGTGCCTTTTGTGTTAAATTCGGATGCAATTTCTGTGTTTCATCGTCAATAAGAAGGTCCGAGGGATACAGTAAACCTGGAGTGAAGCATCGGAATCTAAAATTGGACTCACAGGAGAGGTTCAAATCATAGAAAGTTAGAGTGTCTGTCCTCTTGTACTTAACTCGTCATTGTGCCTTATGCATTAAATTCGGATGTAATTTCTGTGTTGCATCGTCAATAAGAAGGTCCAAGGGATAGAGTAAACCTGAAGTGAAGCATCGGAATCTACAACCGTACTCACAGTAGAGATTCAAATCATAGAGAGTTGGAGTGTCATTCCTCTTGCACTTTAGTCGGCATTGTGCCTTTTGTTTTAAATTCGGATGCAATAACTGTGTTTCATCGTCAATAACAATGTCCAAGGTATACAGTAAACCTGAAGTGAAGCATCGGAATCAAAAACTGGACTCACTTAAGAGGTTCAAATCATAGAATGTTAGAGTGTCTGTCCTTTGTACTTAAGTCGGCATTGTGCCTTTTGTATTAAATTCGGATGCAATTTCTGTGTTTCATCGTGAATAAGAAGGTCCAAGGGATACAGCAAACCTGAAGTGAAGCATCGGAATCTATAACTGGACTCTCAGGAGAGGTTCAAATCATAGGAAGTTAGAGTGTCAGTCCTCTTGTACTTAAGTCGGCATTGTGCCTTTTGTATTAAATTCGGATGCAACTTCTGTGTCTCATCGTCAATACGAAGGTCCAAGGAATACGGTAAATCTGAAGTGAAGCATCGGAATCTAAAACTGGACTCGCAGAAGAGGTTCACATCATAGAAAATTAGAGCGTCAGTCCTATTGTACTTAAGTCGGCATTGTGCCTTTTGTATTAAATTCAAATGCTATTGCAGTGTTTCATCGTCAATAAGAAGGTCCAAGGGATACAGTAAGCCTGAAGCGAAGCATCGGAATCAAAAACTGGACTCACAGGAGAGGTTCAAATCATAGTAAGTTAGTGTGTCAGTCCTCTTGTACTTAAGTCGGCATTCTCACTTGTATTAAATTCAGATGTAATATCTATGTTTCATCATCAATAAGAAGGTCCAAGGTATACACAAAACCTGTAGTGAAGCATCGGAATCTAAAACAGGACTCACAGGAGAGGTTCAAATCATAGAAAGTTAGAGTGTCAGTCCTCTTGTACTTAAGTCGGCATTGTGCTTTTGTATTAAATTCGGATGCAATTTCCGTGTTTCATCGTCAATAAGATAGTCCATGGTATAGAGTAATCCTGAAGTGAAGCAAAACTGGACTCACAGGAGGGGTTCAAATCATAGTAAGTTAGAGTGTCAGTCCTCTTGTACTTAAGTCGTCATTGAGCCTTTTGTATTAAATTCGGATACAATTTCTGTGCCTCATCATCAATAAGAATGTCCAAGGTATACAGTAAACCTGAAGTGAAGTATCGAATCTAAAACTGGACTCACTGGAGAGGTTCAAATTATAGAAAGTTAGAGTGTCAGACCTTTGTACTTAAGTCGGCATTGTGCCTTTTGTATTAAATTCGGATGAAATTTCTGTGTTTCATCGTCAATAAGAAGGTCCAAGGGATACAGCAAACCTGAAGTGAAGCATCGGAATCTATAACTGGACTCACAGGAGAGGTTCAAATCATAGAAAGTTAGAGTGTCAGTCCTCTTGTACTTAAGTCGGCATTGTGCCTTTTGTATTAAATTCGGAAGCAATTTCTGTGTTTCATCGTCAGCAAGTAGGTCCAAGGGATACAGTAAACCTGAAGTGAAGCATCGAATCTAAAACTGGACTTACAGGAGAGGTTCAAATCATAGAAAGTTAGAGTGTCAGTCCTTTGTACTTAAGTGGGCATTGTGCCTTTTGTATTAAATTCGGATGCAATTTCTGTGTGTCATCGTCAATAAGATGGTCCAAGGGATACAGCAAACCTGAAGTGAAGCATCGGAATCTATAACTGGACTCACAGGAGAGGTTCAAATCATAGAATGTTAGAGTGTCAGTCCTCTTGTACTTAAGTCGGCATTGTGACATTTGTATTCAATTCAGATGGAATTTCTGTGTCTCATCGTCAACATGAAGGTCCAAGGAATACAGTAAACCTGAAGTGAAGCATCGGAATCTAAAACTGGACTCACATAAGAGGTTCAAATCATAGAAAATTAGAGCGTCAGTCCTCTTGTACTTAAGTCGGCATTGTGTCTTTTGTATTGAATTCGAATGCAATTTCTGTGTTTCATCGTCAATAAGAAGGTCCAAGGGTTACAGTAAACCTGAAGTGAAGCATCGGAATCTAAAACTGGACTCACAGGAGAGGTTCAAATCATAGAAAGTTAGAGTGTCAGTCCTCTTGTACTTAAGTCGGCATTGTGCCTTTTGTATTAAATTCGGATGCTACTTCTGTGTTTCATCGTCAATAAGAAGGTCCAAAGTATACACAAAACCTGAAGAGAAGCATCGGAATCTAAAACAGGACTCACAGGAGTGATTCAATTCATAGAGAGTTGGAGTGTCATTCCTCTTGTGCTTAGTTCGGCATTGTGCCTTTTGTATTAAATTCAGATGGAATTTCTGTGTCTCATCGTCAATATGAAGTTCCAAGGAATACAGTTAACTTGAAGTGAAGCATCGGAATCTAAAACTGGACTCACAGAAGAGGTTCAAATCATAGTAAATTAGAGCGTGAGTCCTCTTGTACTTACATCTGCATTGTGCCTTTTGTATTAAATTCGGATGCAATTTTTGTGTTTCATCGTCAATAAGAAGGTCCAAGGGATACAGTAAACCTGAAGTGAAGCATCGGAACCTAAAACTGGACTCACAGGAGTGGTTCAAATCATAGGAAGTTACACGGTCAGTCCTCTTGTACTTCAGTCGGCATTGTGCCTTTTGTGTTAAATTCGGATGCAATTTCTGTGTTTCATCGTCAATAAGAAGGTCCGAGGGATACAGTAAACCTGAAGTGAAGCATCAGAATCTAAAACTGGACTCACAGGAGAGGTTCAAATCATAGAAAGTTAGAGTGTCTGTCCTCTTGTACTTAACTCGTCATTGTGCCTTATGTATTAAATTCGGATGTAATTTCTGTGTTGCATCGTCAATAAGAAGGTCCAAGGGATACAGTAAACCTGAAGTGAAGCATCGGAATCTACAACCGTACTCACAGTAGAGATTCAAATCATAGAGAGTTGGAGTGTCATTCCTCTTGCACTTTAGTCGGCATTGTGCCTTTTGTTTTAAATTCGGACGCAATAACTGTGTTTCATCGTCAATAACAATGTCCAAGGTATACAGTAAACCTGAAGTGAAGCATCGGAATCAAAAACTGGACTCACTTAAGAGGTTCAAATCATAGAATGTTAGAGTGTCTGTCCTTTGTACTTAAGTCGGCATTGTGCCTTTTGTATTAAATTCGGATGCAATTTCTGTGTTTCATCGTCAATAAGAAGGTCCAAGGGATACAGGAAACCTGAAGTGAATCATCGGAATCTATAACTGGACTCTCAGGAGAGGTTCAAATCATAGAATGTTAGAGCGTCAGTCCACTTGTACTTAAGTCGGCATTGTGCATTTTGTATTAAATTCGGATACAACTTCTGTGTCTCATCGTCAATACGAAGGTCCAAGGAATACGGTAAACCTGAAGTGCAGCATCGGAATCTAAAACTGGACTCGCAGAAGAGGTTCACATCGTAGAAAATTAGAGCGTCAGTCCTATTGTACTTAAGTCGGCATTGTGCCTTTTGTATTAAATTCAAATGCTATTTCAGTGTTTCATCGTCAATAAGAAGGTCCAAGGGATACAGTAAGCCTGAAGTGAAGTATCGGAATCAAAAACTGGACTCACAGGAGAGGTTCAAATCATGGTAAGTTAGAGTGTCAGTCCTCTTGTACTTAAGTCGGCATTGTGCCTTTTGTATTAAATTCGGATGCAATTTCTGTGTTTCATCGTCAATAAGAAGGTCCATGGTGTGGAGTAATAATGAGGTGAAGCAAAACTGGACTCACAGGAGAGGTTCAAATCACAGAAAGTTAGAGTGTCAGTCCTCTTGTACTTAAGTCGCATTGTGCCTTTTGTATTAAAATCGGATGCAATTACTGTGTTTCATCGTCAATAAGAAGGTCCAAGGGATACAGTAAGCCTGAAGTGAAGCATCGGAATCTAAAACTGGACTCACAGGAGAGGTTCAAATCATAGAAAGTTTGAGTGTTAGTCCTCTTGTACTTAAGTCGGCATTGTGCCTTTTGTATTAAATTCGGATGCAATTTCTGTGTTTCATCGTCAATAAGAAGGCCCAAGGTATACAGTAAACCTGAAGTAAAGCATCGGAACCTAAAACTGGACTCACAGGAGTAGTTCAAATCATAGGAAATTATACGATCAGTCCTCTTGTACTTAAGTCGGCATTGTACCTTTTGTATTAAATTCGGATGCAATTTCTGTGTTTCATCGTCAATAAGATGTTCCGAGGGATACAGTAAACCTGAAGTGAAGCATCAGAATCTAAAACTGGACTCACAGGAGAGGTTCAAATTATAGAAAGTTAGAGTGTCAGTCCTTTGTACTTAAGTCGGCATTGTGCCTTTTGTATTAAATTCGGATGCAATTTCTGTGTTTCATCGTCAATAAGATGGTCCAAGGGATACAGTAAACCTGAAGTGAAGCATCGGAACCTAAAACTGGACTCACAGGATTGGTTCAAATCATAGGAAGTTACACGGTCAGTCCTCTTGTACTTCAGTCGGCATTGTGCCTTTTGTGTTAAATTCGGATGCAATTTCTGTGTTTCATCGTCAATAAGAAGGTCCGAGGGATACAGTAAACCTGAAGTGAAGCATCAGAATCTAAAACTGGACTCACAGGAGAGGTTCAAATCATAGAAAGTTAGAGTGTCTGTCCTCTTGTACTTAACTCGTCATTGTGCCTTATGTATTAAATTCGGATGTAATTTCTGTGTTGCATCGTCAATAAGAAGGTCCAAGGGATACAGTAAACCTGAAGTGAAGCATCGGAATCTACAACCGTACTCACAGTAGAGATTCAAATCATAGAGAGTTGGAGTGTCATTCCTCTTGCACTTTAGTCGGCATTGTGCCTTTTGTTTTAAATTCGGACGCAATAACTGTGTTTCATCGTCAATAACAATGTCCAAGGTATACAGTAAACCTGAAGTGAAGCATCGGAATCAAAAACTGGACTCACTTAAGAGGTTCAAATCATAGAATGTTAGAGTGTCTGTCCTTTGTACTTAAGTCGGCATTGTGCCTTTTGTATTAAATTCGGATGCAATTTCTGTGTTTCATCGTCAATAAGAAGGTCCAAGGGATACAGGAAACCTGAAGTGAATCATCGGAATCTATAACTGGACTCTCAGGAGAGGTTCAAATCATAGAATGTTAGAGCGTCAGTCCACTTGTACTTAAGTCGGCATTGTGCATTTTGTATTAAATTCGGATACAACTTCTGTGTCTCATCGTCAATACGAAGGTCCAAGGAATACGGTAAACCTGAAGTGCAGCATCGGAATCTAAAACTGGACTCGCAGAAGAGGTTCACATCGTAGAAAATTAGAGCGTCAGTCCTATTGTACTTAAGTCGGCATTGTGCCTTTTGTATTAAATTCAAATGCTATTTCAGTGTTTCATCGTCAATAAGAAGGTCCAAGGGATACAGTAAGCCTGAAGTGAAGTATCGGAATCAAAAACTGGACTCACAGGAGAGGTTCAAATCATGGTAAGTTAGAGTGTCAGTCCTCTCGTACTTAAGTCGGCATTGTGCCTTTTGTATTAAATTCGGATGCAATTTCTGTGTTTCATCGTCAATAAGAAGGTCCATGGTGTGGAGTAATAATGAGGTGAAGCAAAACTGGACTCACAGGAGAGGTTCAAATCACAGAAAGTTAGAGTGTCAGTCCTCTTGTACTTAAGTCGCATTGTGCCTTTTGTATTAAAATCGGATGCAATTACTGTGTTTCATCGTCAATAAGAAGGTCCAAGGGATACAGTAAGCCTGAAGTGAAGCATCGGAATCTAAAACTGGACTCACAGGAGAGGTTCAAATCATAGAAAGTTTGAGTGTTAGTCCTCTTGTACTTAAGTCGGCATTGTGCCTTTTGTATTAAATTCGGATGCAATTTCTGTGTTTCATCGTCAATAAGAAGGCCCAAGGTATACAGTAAACCTGAAGTAAAGCATCGGAACCTAAAACTGGACTCACAGGAGTAGTTCAAATCATAGGAAATTATACGATCAGTCCTCTTGTACTTAAGTCGGCATTGTACCTTTTGTATTAAATTCGGATGCAATTTCTGTGTTTCATCGTCAATAAGATGTTCCGAGGGATACAGTAAACCTGAAGTGAAGCATCAGAATCTAAAACTGGACTCACAGGAGAGGTTCAAATTATAGAAAGTTAGAGTGTCAGTCCTTTGTACTTAAGTCGGCATTGTGCCTTTTGTATTAAATTCGGATGCAATTTCTGTGTTTCATCGTCAATAAGATGGTCCAAGGGATACAGTAAACCTGAAGTGAAGCATCGGAACCTAAAACTGGACTCACAGGATTGGTTCAAATCATAGGAAGTTACACGGTCAGTCCTCTTGTACTTCAGTCGGCATTGTGCCTTTTGTGTTAAATTCGGATGCAATTTCTGTGTTTCATCGTCAATAAGAAGGTCCGAGGGATACAGTAAACCTGAAGTGAAGCATCAGAATCTAAAACTGGACTCACAGGAGAGGTTCAAATCATAGAAAGTTAGAGTGTCTGTCCTCTTGTACTTAACTCGTCATTGTGCCTTATGTATTAAATTCGGATGTAATTTCTGTGTTGCATCGTCAATAAGAAGGTCCAAGGGATACAGTAAACCTGAAGTGAAGCATCGGAATCTACAACCGTACTCACAGTAGAGATTCAAATCATAGAGAGTTGGAGTGTCATTCCTCTTGCACTTTAGTCGGCATTGTGCCTTTTGTTTTAAATTCGGATGCAATAACTGTGTTTCATCGTCAATAACAATGTCCAAGGTATACAGTAAACCTGAAGTGAAGCATCGGAATCAAAAACTGGACTCACTTAAGAGGTTCAAATCATAGAATGTTAGAGTGTCTGTCCTTTGTACTTAAGTCGGCATTGTGCCTTTTGTATTAAATTCGGATGCAATTTCTGTGTTTCATCGTCAATAAGAAGGTCCAAGGGATACAGCAAACCTGAAGTGAATCATCGGAATCTATAACTGGACTCTCAGGAGAGGTTCAAATCATAGATAGTTAGAGCGTCAGTCCACTTGTACTTAAGTCGGCATTGTGCCTTTTGTATTAAATTCGGATACAACTTCTGTGTCTCATCGTCAATACGAAGGTCCAAGGAATACGGTAAACCTGAAGTGCAGCATCGGAATCTAAAACTGGACTCGCAGAAGAGGTTCACATCGTAGAAAATTAGAGCGTCAGTCCTATTGTACTTAAGTCGGCATTGTGCCTTTTGTATTAAATTCAAATGCTATTTCAGTGTTTCATCGTCAATAAGAAGGTCCAAGGGATACAGTAAGCCTGAAGTGAAGTATCGGAATCAAAAACTGGACTCACAGGAGAGGTTCAAATCATGGTAAGTTAGAGTGTCAGTCCTCTTGTACTTAAGTCGGCATTGTGCCTTTTGTATTAAATTCGGATGCAATTTCTGTGTTTCATCGTCAATAAGAAGGTCCATGGTGTGGAGTAATAATGAGGTGAAGCAAAACTGGACTCACAGGAGAGGTTCAAATCACAGAAAGTTAGAGTGTCAGTCCTCTTGTACTTAAGTCGGCATTGTGCCTTTTGTATTAAAATCGGATGCAATTACTGTGTTTCATCGTCAATAAGAAGGTCCAAGGGATACAGTAAACCTGAAATGAAGCATAGGAAACTAAAACTGGACTCACAGGAGAGGTTCAAATCATAGAAATTTAGAGTGTTAGTCCTCTTCTACTTAAGTCCGCATCGTGCCTTTTGTATTAAATTCGGATACAATTTCTGTGCCTCATCGTCAATAAGAATGTCCAAGGTATACAGTAAACCTGAAGTGAAGCATCGAATTTAAAACTGGACTCACAGGAGAGGTTCAAATTATAGAAAGTTAGAGTGTCAGTCCTTTGTACTTCAGTCGGCATTGTGCCTTTTGTATTAAATTCGGATGCAATTTCTGTGTTTCATCGTCAATAAGAAGGTCCAAGGTACACAGTAAGCCTGAAGTGAAGCATCGGAATCTAATACTGGACTCACAGGAGAGGTTCAAATCATAGAAAGTTTGAGTGTTAGTCCTCTTGTACTTAAGTCGGCATTGTGCCTTTTGTATTAAATTCGGATGCAATTTCTGTGTTTCATCGTCAATAAGAAGGCCTAAGGTATACAGTAAACCTGAAGTGAAGCATCGGAACCTAAAACTGGACTCACAGGAGTAGTTCAAATCATAGGAAATTATACGATCAGTCCTCTTGTACTTAAGTCGGCATTGTACCTTTTGTATTAAATTCGGATGCAATTTCTGTGTTTCATCGTCAATAAGATGTTCCGAGGGATACAGTAAACCTGAAGTGAAGCATCAGAATCTAAAACTGGACTCACAGGAGAGGTTCAAATTATAGAAAGTTAGAGTGTCAGTCCTTTGTACTTAAGTCGGCATTGTGCCTTTTGTATTAAATTCGGATGCAATTTCTGTGTTTCATCGTCAATAAGAAGGTCCAAGGTACACAGTAAGCCTGAAGTGAAGCATCAGAATCTAAAACTGGACTCACAGGAGAGGTTCAAATCATAGAAAAATTGAGTGTCTGTCCTCTTGTACTTAACTCGGCATTGTGCCTTATGTATTAAATTCGGATGTAATTTCTGTGTTGCATCGTCAATAAGAAGGTCCAAGGGATACAGTAAACCTGAAGTGAAGCATCGGAATCTACAACCGGACTCACAGTAGAGATTCAAATCATAGAGGGTTGGAGTGTCATTCCTCTTGCACTTTAGTCGGCATTGTGCCTTTTGTTTTAAATTCGGATGAAATATCAGCGTTTCATTGTCAATAACAATGTCCAAGGTATACAGTAAACCTGAAGTGAAGCATCGGAATCAAAAGCTGGACTCACTTAAGAGGTTCAAATCATAGAATATTAGAGTGTCTGTCCTTTGTACTTAAGTCAGCATTGTGCCTTTTGTATTAAATTCGGATGCAATTTCTGTGTTTCATCGTCAATAAGAAGGTCCAAGGGATACAGCAAACCTGAAGTGAAGCATCGGAATCGATAACTGGACTCTCAGGAGAGGTTCAAATCATAGAAAGTTAGAGTGTCAGTCCTCTTGTACTTAAGTCGGCATTGTGCCTTTTGTATTAAATTCGGATGCAACTTCTGTGCCTCATCGTCAATACTAAGGTCCAAGGAATACGGTAAACCTGAAGTGAAGCATCGGAATCTAAAACTGGACTCTCAGAAGAGGTTCAAATCATAGAAAATTAGAGCGTCAGTCCTATTGTACCTAAGTCGGCATTGTGCCTTTTGTTTTAAATTCAAATGCTATTTCAGTGTTTCATCGTCAATATGAAGGTCCAAGGATTACAGTAAGCCTGAAGTGAAGCATCGGAATCAAATACTGGACTCACAGGAGAGGTTCAAATCATAAAAAGTTAGAGTATTAGTCCTCTTTTACTTAAGACCGCATCGTGCCTTTTGTATTAAATTCGGATGCAATTTCTGTGTTTCGTCGGCAATAAGAAGGTCCAAGGTATACAGTAGACCTGAAGTGGAGCATCGGAATCTAAAACTGGACTCACAGGAGCGGTTCAAATCATAAAAAGTTATAGTTTCAGTCCTCTTGTACTTAAGTCGGCATTGTCACTTGTATTAAATTCGGATGTAATTTCTGTGTTTCAACGTCAATAAGAAGGTCCAAGGTATACACAAAACCTGAAGTGAAGCATCGGAATCTAAAACAGGACTCACAGGAGAGGTTCAAATCATAGAAAGTTATAGTGTCAGTCCTCTTGTACTTAAGTCGGCATTGTGCCTTTTGTATTAAATTCGGATGCATTTCTGTGTTTCATCGTCAATAAGAAGGTACATGGTATAAAGTAACCATGAAGTGAAGCAAAACTGGACTCACAGGAGCGGTTCAAATCATAAAAAGTTATAGTTTCAGTCCTCTTGTACTTAAGTCGGCATTGTCACTTGTATTAAATTCGGATGTAATTTCTGTGTTTCACCGTCAATAAGAAGGTCCAAGGTATACACAAAACCTGAAGTAAAGCATCGAATCTAAAACTGGACTCACAAGAGAGGTTCAAATCATAGAAACTTGGAGCGTCAGTCCTTTGTACTTAAGTCGACATTGTGCCTTTTGTATTAAATTCGGATGCAATTTCTGTGTTTCATCGTCAATAAGAAGGTCCAAGGGATACAGGAAACCTGAAGTGAATCATCGGAATCTATAACTGGACTCTCAGGAGAGGTTCAAATCATAGAAAGTTAGAGCGTCAGTCCACTTGCACTTAAGTCGGCATTGTGCATTTTGTATTAAATTCGGATACAACTTCTGTGTCTCATCGTCAATACGAAGGTCCAAGGAATACGGTAAACCTGAAGTGCAGCATCGGAATCTAAAACTGGACTCGCAGAAGAGGTTCACATCGTAGAAAATTAGAGCGTCAGTCCTATTGTACTTAAGTCGGCATTGTGCCTTTTGTATTAAATTCAAATGCTATTTCAGTGTTTCATCGTCAATAAGAAGGTCCAAGGGATACAGTAAGCCTGAAGTGAAGTATCGGAATCAAAAACTGGACTCACAGGAGAGGTTCAAATCATGGTAAGTTAGAGTGTCAGTCCTCTTGTACTTAAGTCGGCATTGTGCCTTTTGTATTAAATTCGGATGCAATTTCTGTGTTTCATCGTCAATAAGAAGGTCCATGGTGTGGAGTAATAATGAGGTGAAGCAAAACTGGACTCACAGGAGAGGTTCTAATCACAGAAAGTTAGAGTGTCAGTCCTCTTGTACTTAAGTCGCATTGTGCCTTTTGTATTAAAATCGGATGCAATTACTGTGTTTCATCGTCAATAAGAAGGTCCAAGGGATACAGTAAACCTGAAATGAAGCATAGGAATCTAAAACTGGACTCACAGGAGAGGTTCAAATCATAGAAATTTAGAGTGTTAGTCCTCTCTTACTTAAGTCCGCATCGTGCCTTTTGTATTAAATTCGGATACAATTTCTGTGCCTCATCATCAATAAGAATGTCCAAGGTATACAGTGAACCTGAAGTGAAGCATCGAATTTAAAACTGGACTCACAGGAGAGGTTCAAATTATAGAAAGTTAGAGTGTCAGTCCTTTGTACTTAAGTCGGCATTGTGCCTTTTGTATTAAATTCGGATGCAATTTCTGTGTTTCATCGTCAATAAGAAGGTCCAAGGTACACAGTAAGCCTGAAGTGAAGCATCGGAATCTAAAACTGGACTCACAGGAGAGGTTCAAATCATAGAAAGTTTGAGTGTTAGTCCTCTTGTACTTAAGTCGGCATTGTGCCTTTTGTATTAAATTCGGATGCAATTTCTGTGTTTCATCGTCAATAAGAAGGCCCAAGGTATACAGTAAACCTGAAGTGAAGCATCGGAACCTAAAACTGGACTCACAGGAGTAGTTCAAATCATAGGAAATTATACGATCAGTCCTCTTGTACTTAAGTCGGCATTGTACCTTTTGTATTAAATTCGGATGCAATTTCTGTGTTTCATCGTCAATAAGATGTTCCGAGGGATACAGTAAACCTGAAGTGAAGCATCAGAATCTAAAACTGGACTCACAGGAGAGGTTCAAATTATAGAAAGTTAGAGTGTCAGTCCTTTGTACTTAAGTCGGCATTGTGCCTTTTGTATTAAATTCGGATGCAATTTCTGTGTTTCATCGTCAATAAGATGGTCCAAGGGATACAGTAAACCTGAAGTGAAGCATCGGAACCTAAAACTGGACTCACAGGAGTGGTTCAAATCATAGGAAGTTACACGGTCAGTCCTCTTGTACTTCAGTCGGCATTGTGCCTTTTGTGTTAAATTCGGATGCAATTTCTGTGTTTCATCGTCAATAAGAAGGTCCGAGGGATACAGTAAACCTGAAGTGAAGCATCAGAATCTAAAACTGGACTCACAGGAGAGGTTCAAATCATAGAAAGTTAGAGTGTCTGTCCTCTTGTACTTAACTCGTCATTGTGCCTTATGTATTAAATTCGGATGTAATTTCTGTGTTGCATCGTCAATAAGAAGGTCCAAGGGATACAGTAAACCTGAAGTGAAGCATCGGAATCTACAACCGTACTCACAGTAGAGATTCAAATCATAGAGAGTTGGAGTGTCATTCCTCTTGCACTTTAGTCGGCATTGTGCCTTTTGTTTTAAATTCGGATGCAATAACTGTGTTTCATCGTCAATAACAATGTCCAAGGTATACAGTAAACCTGAAGTGAAGCATCGGAATCAAAAACTGGACTCACTTAAGAGGTTCAAATCATAGAATGTTAGAGTGTCTGTCCTTTGTACTTAAGTCGGCATTGTGCCTTTTGTATTAAATTCGGATGCAATTTCTGTGTTTCATCGTCAATAAGAAGGTCCAAGGGATACAGCAAACCTGAAGTGAATCATCGGAATCTATAACTGGACTCTCAGGAGAGGTTCAAATCATAGATAGTTAGAGCGTCAGTCCACTTGTACTTAAGTCGGCATTGTGCCTTTTGTATTAAATTCGGATACAACTTCTGTGTCTCATCGTCAATACGAAGGTCCAAGGAATACGGTAAACCTGAAGTGCAGCATCGGAATCTAAAACTGGACTCGCAGAAGAGGTTATAAAGGCACATTTGCATGCCGAGCGTGAGTTTCCTCGGAAACGCGAGATATTAATTAAATAAATAATCAGTGACAAATAAATAAAGCCTATGGCACACAACTGCAGCGCTGTGTCGCTGATAAAACAAAAGTACATTTTCGTTAGTCGTATGTTTGATTAAGAAGAGAGAGCTCTCGTTGAAGTGGTGCGAGAAGCACGTATTTTAGTTTATTGTCTGGCACACCGCCATATTTCATGATATAGAAAGTTACTGCGAGTTGCAACCATACTAGGCACTCGATTCTGTAAAGAATTTATATTTATAAAAGTAAGTAGGATTATGAACTGTAGGCTTATTCATTGAATATATATCTGATTTAACTAACTGTGTAATTTTTTGTTTAGTAGACAATCACCTCTGTACGACGTTTTGGCATGGCTGGCAAATTATTGTAATATTGAGATTTAGTTTATGAGTCCGCACCTACCGCAGCAGTCTTTGGAAACGATTTAATTACGAAGTCCGATTATTTCAGTTTTATTTCACGGTCAACTACGAGTAACATTGCCTTTACGTAAAAGCCATTGTCAAGCGTCTGATACCGAATAATCAAAACCTGACGACTCATAGGAGAGACCATCGTACAGATAAAAATAATTAATATTTTATTTTATTTTATTTTATTTTATTTATTTTATATTGGCGACTGCGTGTCGGACTTGTTATTTTGTCATTTGTTACATTGTTCTCTTTGTTTCATGGGAAAAATCAACCTTCTGGTCCTGGACTTGACTATATGAGAAATAAAAAAAAATCAGAAGATATTTGCCAATTATAAAATTTTGCGGGAAGACGCAAAGAAGCTTCCAGCAAAATAAGGTAAGACGCAGCATCTTTGCATTAGCAGGCTTGACCAGACGTATAATTCAGTGTATTAGCTTTTCAGTAAAATTCTGTAGTGTTTCTTTTCCGCATAACAGTTTCAGTGATAAATTCCATTCTCAGTATTTTTCCTTAAACAATAACGTATGCAACAATACCAATACACGAGTGTACAATATGGCCGACTTCTGTACGATATCATGTAACATGGCCAGCAGCCATTACCAATAATCTCAAATTCAGTTTATATTTTTAAATTAACAGACAGCCATTGTTGCTACGACCGATTCATGCTCAACTGCATTTTATTTTAAAACCAGTGTCAAACATTAATTTCTTGAAATATATAGCACGTGTGGCATGGTAATAACTAGAAAACAATACGCAAAAATGGAACAGCAAAGACGTACTATTCAGACGCAATCCGACTCGGACGAGAGACAAATGTTAGAAAATGACTTTACGACAGCAACCGGTAGTGACGATACATCAAACATTGACGCGAGTGTTGACGAAAATTTTGACAATAGGCTTTCCACCACAAAAATTTCAAAGTCTCAATCAGAGCCCATGTTAATACATGACGTCACGTCTAATGACGCGGCGGGGGCAGAGACCTTGCAAACAGTAAACATTGCCAACATGTTACAAATGCTAATGAAACAAAACGCAGAAAATATGGCAACCTTAAGGATGCAGAACGCGGAAAACATGGCAACCTTAAAGACACAAAATGAACAGTTAAAGACACAAAATGACGAAATTAAATCTGATCTCATAGCAATCAAGGCATGTAATGACACTTTGTGTAAACGTGTGGAACTTATAGACGCCACACTGACCGAACAGATGACTGAACTCAGTACGAAATTTTCCAAGCTTAATACGAGACAAGAAAAGACTACAAATGACGTAGCACTTTTACACAAACAATTAAAAAACCTTAATGTCACGTGTGAAGCTCTTACTGAACAAATTCAAACATATCCTTCAGTACACGACAACCTTGAAAAACGAATTACTGACGTGCAGAATAAATTTGACGATGTTGAACAACACCTGACTGACATCTTACAATCTGATGCCACAGCTCATTTTCAAAATATTAATAAAGAATTTCATGATTGGGTAGAGAACAAAGACAAACATTTTGATAGATGCATACGTGAAAATTTACCAACAATTGTGCACGACTCCGTAGCGGAATACATCACTAATAACAAACAGCTGATTAGTGACGCAGTACAATCCGTCACTGCACCCATGAGACAATTCACCGATCAACCACAGTCTGAATGTAACGAAAATATCAGTCAAAATGTACAGTTCAGAAACCAATATACATTTGAGTATGACGCACACATACCGCACACCACAAACACACAAGAACAAAACACACCACGACTACAACACATACCACGACGTGCAACCACAAACACAAGCTATTATCATGGTAAACCACAGCAACATTATCGTAATTACTCGCCAGCTGAGCATTGCAGTAATTACAGTGGAACAAATCCATATCATAATGCAAAGGAAGAAGAAAGCTTAATAAAACACAGGCAATTTCAGGCTTTTATCCCAGAGAAACGAACCATTCATCCGGTGATTTTTCTTAAATCTTTTAGTAACGCATTTCCACGCACTTGGAGTGACCGGAAAAAGATTTCATATATTGTCGGTTACATCCAAGGCGATGCAGCTGTCTGGGCATACAGTCAAGCTGACGTATGTACCACGTACAGTGAGTTTGAGCGTGCCTTTCTGAACAAATTCTGGTCGCAATCCGTCCAGGAGCGACTCAGGAGACAAATTTTAGAACCTGAAACTTTTAACAGTAAAAATGGTAACTTACGCAGATATTTTGAAAAATACTTGAACATGGGACATTTTTTAGACGAACCAGTCGCAACGCGAGATATACTCCGTGCGTTGAAGCCCAAATTGCCTTTCAACATTAAAGAAAAACTCCTACATATCCCGGATGACGATTCAGATTATTTTTTAACAGCTTTAGATTCGGTTGACATGTTACTTGAAGATCAGCGCTTCGCGCGGCAAAACAGCAGCCACAATGTTTACACTAGTGGTATGCAAAACATGCAGGCTTGCCAACACAATTCTGGCGCGCCCACAGTTGGATACGCGGTACAACAAAAACAGCAAACTCACATGCCGTCTCAGTACGGAAATCAAAATCAACACGCGTATTCCAATACGAACAATAGTTACAACAGTAATAACATTTCATGCGGCAATCCATACAAAAGGCACCGCGGTAATAACTGCAACGGTAACAACGGATACAAAGGTAATAACAAAAACACAAACAGAAATAGAAATAATAATAACTACGAGCCAAGACAGCATCAAGGTTGGACTCGTAACGATCAGTACTTTCATTCAAACTCTGCTTTACCACAGCAGCCACCAGGTCAAAATTGGAGCATACCTTACGACCGACAGGTAAGTTATAATGCGCAACAGCAACAACAACCGCAAAAGTTTGGAGATCATAATAGGCAATATCCGAATGTGAATATAATAGAAATGACACCTGATGCACAACCTCAATCTGTGTCAGTACCTAGTACAAATGCTAATCCAACAAACTAGAAACAGTCACTACTTTGCCCCAGGTCGTGGCTGAAGAATCCTTGGGGGGCGGCTTCAATGTTAATCAGTTATTTGACACCACACTTGAACAACAGAATAATGATATGCCGAGTAATTCTAAACAAAAACTACCTGTTTTATTTATAAGATACAACCACAATAACAATATATCAGATGAACTTTTACAAGACAGTACACAATGTCGTTTAAACACAAATGAAATTGTTTTAGCATCCACTACTGGTGTAGTAGGTGGGATTCCAACTACTATTATCCTAGATACAGGTGCAGCTGTGAGCGTTTTATCTTTTAATTTTTATAAAAAGATGTGTGAATTGGAACCTGTGCCTGAGTTTCCTGCCCAAAACTGTAAAATAACTACTGCACTAGGTAATAAGTCATGTAGGGTTACGAAGCAAGTTTTTGTAAACGTTAAAATAGGTAATGGAACCGTACAATGGCCATTCCTGGTTGTACAAAACCTTGTGACAAATTGCATATTAGGAATAGATATTATGAGCGAGAAGGACTGCATTATAGACTTCTCCAAAGGTAAATGTATTTTAAATGATAAAGGCAGTGTAATTATTATTGATTTGGACAGGAGAACTCTAAAGCATGACAAACACTGTACAGGGTACAAGGTTCAGTTAGTACTTGACAAAGACATTCAAGACATGCAAACACACTCATCTGACACAGAGCTAATGGACTTGAAAACATTGCTTGATCATAAGATAAGTGAAGCTACAGCTCTCAGTGTACATGAACGTATGAAACTACAGGAAGTGTTATCCAAATATTTACAAGTTTTTACCAAACGATTAGGTGTTATCAACACGTATGTGTACAAGATTGAAGTTAAGCCTCACAAGATCTTCTACCATAAGACATATAACGTACCGTTATCTCAACGACCTGCTGTGTGGCAAGAATTAAAACAAATGTTAGACTGGAAGGTCATTGAACCATCCACCTCACCTTATTGTAGTCCTCTACTTGTTGTCAAAAAATCAAATGGAGGCATTAGGTTAGTGTTAGACGCACGAGCTATTAATGAAATAATTTTACCGGTTCACACAAAACCTGAAAATTTAGAAGAGCAATTACAGAAATTTCTAGATGCAAAATATTTTTCCACAATAGATCTCGCTAATTCGTTTTGGCAGGTGGGTATCACTCCTGATTCTCGGAAATATACTGCATTTATGTTCGGGGGGCGAACCTATCAGTTTTGTGTTCTACCCTTCGGACTGAATGTCAGCTCTGGGGTATTCATTACAGCCCTGGATACCGTGCTTGGCGACGATTTAGTTGAGACAGTCACACACTATGTAGATGATATACTGATAGCTACACAATCCTGGAATGAACACGTTGACACACTTCAAAGAATTTTAGAAAAATTTGCACAAGCTGGAGTCACAGCCAACCTAAGAAAATCAAAATTTGGTTGCAGTGAGATAAAGTATTTAGGACATATCATTAATTCACAGGGCATACGTCCGGATCCCAGTAAATTAGATGCTATCAGAAACTTTCCTAGCCCTCGAACTAAAAAGCAGTTAAAATCATTCCTTGGGCTATGTTCATTTTTCAGACGTTTTTTGTCACAACCACTTTTGAACAGTAAACATCTGCTAAATCTACTCAGAAGGAATCAAGTTTGGATCTGGTCGGAACAGTGCCAGAATGACTTTAATACAATTAAACATGCTTTAGTGAATGCTAACATTTTGAGCCATCCAGATTTCAATTTAGATTTTTGTATGACTTGTGACGCTTCACGTACTGGCTTGGGCTGTTGCTTATTTCAAGTTGTAAAGAATAAAGAGGAGGAACAGATAAGAATTATTGGGTTTGCGAGTCGCACTCTAACTGAATGTGAGCGTACATACTCCACTACTGAGTTAGAAACACTTTCCATAGTATGGGCATTCAAGAAATTCAATTATTATTTATTTGGAAAACATACGGTAATTTACACCGATCACCAGGCCCTGACATTTTTGTTAACTTGTAAACTTGTACATCCTAGACTATCACGATGGGCAGTTACACTTCAGAACTACTCTTTTGAAATTAAGTACATAAGAGGTAAGGACAACACCATTGCAGACACTTTGTCTAGACTTCCACAAGGTATGAATGATACCAACAGTGACTTAGAAAATATAAATGACTACAGGATTCTCTTAATGCAAGACAAGCAGTATCACCAATATTATATTGATATGTGCAGAAACATGGCTGAATTACAAAAATCTGATCCTCACTGGTATAAGATAATAACATTACTGGTAGAAAAACACAACCATCCTTTGACTCAGTATTACAAGTTACACAATGATGTGTTATTTTACCGCCGACATCCAAATGCTACTAACTGGTGTGTATGCATTCCCAAAGAGTCTGAACGTAATTTAATTTGGCACACACACTTAGTTTGGGGTCATTATGGGACAAAAAAGTGTTTAGCGAAGCTCAGTACATACTGTTATTTTAGCAATATGAGAAGAAAAATTTACAGGGAACTGAAAACATGTGTCATATGTCAAAAATCAAAACCTCAGAATTTATCCACAAAAACAGATTTACATTCTATTTTACCTAGTAGACCCCTGGAAATTCTGTGTACTGACATTAGTGGACCGCATCCAGCAAGCTCTGGAGGCGTCAAATATATCTTTGCTTTTTACGATATATTTTCTAAACACGTAAAACTTTATGCTTTAAAATCCGCCACTGCAAATGCTATAATACGAAGATTCTCAAGTGATTACCTGACGCACGTGGGAAAACCTAAAGCAATTCTGTCAGATAATGCAGCATACTACTCTGGGTACAAATGGAGAAATTTCTTGAAGGACAATAACATTAAAAGTATATTTATTTCGAGGTTTAGTCCACAATGTAACGCGACTGAGAGACTTTTCCGAGAATTAAATCGATTCATGAGGACCTATATTTCATCAAAACATACTAATTGGGTGTCCTACCTAAGTCTTTTCGAAGACGTACACAATAACTTAAATATTTACGATACAAATTACACACCTAACGAGATCATGTTCAATTGCAAACAGAACGATCAGTGGATAGAACCATTACCTAAGTTGTCAGACAAGGAAATCACACCTGAACAGAAAATAAAAGAAGTATTGACTACGCTGACACATCACGCACAGATACGAAACAAACATCACAGAAACATAATAAAAAGAAAACAAAAATTCGAGGTAGGAATGCTTGTACTACTTCGTACTCATCATAAATCTGTTGCACTCAAACGACGCAACGCTAAGTGGCGTCTGCTATATGAAGGACCTTATATAATTGTTAACATACCGCACCCTGGTGCGTATCTGTTACAACATCGTAGAACTAACAAAATTATTGGGCTATACGCACACCGAGATCTTAGAGCATTTCATGCTGAATAATGTAAAAGTCATACCCATCAAAATATTGCTAAGCAACTCGAAAAACTCTGTTGCTACAACACAGATAATAAGTAGTATAGAAATTTTCATTTCAGCGTTCCAGAGTCGCAGTTGAAGACAGAAGAACTTTTCTTTCAACGCCGCGGTTCCACCGAGAAGACTGAATATTAAAGTAAAATTTATGATTACGTAGCAGTGAATGACATGTTAATTTTTCACGGAACATTTGTTATTGTAGGTACCACTGACTTGATATGACACCTGACGAACTGACAGACGTCATCTGTGAAGCGATCTTTTACTTCGAGAAATAGATTAGACGCACATCTCTCAGCAAGAAAAGCATCTACCAGTAGTCAAGGCCACACAGACACACTACACACACGCACAAAACGCGAGGAATCGAACATTTTCTCTCTCTTACTATTTTGAATATTTATTGAGTAGTGAAAACGCCTGGTCTTGCCTACTGATGTAATGAATGTTGTGTCTAACCTATCTTAATTTCAGATGACATCACAAAAAACATCGATAATATCCCAGCAAAACCGCTAAAGAGGATGTAAATATCTGCAATTCATGTAATCAAATATGACACAATGTAATAACCTATAGCTATGTAATGATGATGTAAACATGTTTATGTGCAACTGTATTATGTTTATGCTAAGAAAATATGTGACGTGTGTATGTATTATTACTTATGTTTTTTTTAAACTGATGTATAATGTAACTGTTACTGTGTGAAAATTTGAACGATAACGAGTGCCAAAATGTGAAAAACTTTTAAAAAAAAAAAAAAAAAAAAATTGCGTAGTGAACCACTATTCACGGACATTAACGTACATTACTAAGTCTGCAACTACGCAGAAACCTATGTGAAAGAAACTGTTAATGACATTCATGATGCATCGTACCTTTGTTAACGCGATGAACGATTTCTTCGATGAGTAACCACGAACATTTAGGTGAGCTATATTTAAAAAAAAAAAAAAAAAAACTGAACATGTGAAGTGCATAATTCGTGCATCGTCTAGCGACATTACTACAGTACCCAACTTCAAGATGTTAACTGGATTAAATGGACACAAAGTGCCTGTCCAGAAAACAACACGACGGGTGGAAGAATTTTGGTTGGAACTTCAGGGAATGAAATGTTCTCGAAATGTGACGGACACGCTTACCTGGACTGTCCAAGGATCGACGCCAGCTATGTGCCGTCCGAGGTTCTGCAACCAAGCTTCCACGGAATATCGAAAACGAACTGCATATGGACTAATTACTCGACGGGTCACGTCTGATCTGTAATAAACAATGCTTTTTGTCACAACGAACTGCATCACAACGACTATAATGGAAATAGGAAATGGACATGCTTATGTATCAATCACGTTGTTATACAACGATGTTACTGTGATCAAAAAAAACTTTACCACGACGATACTAACCTGTAAAAAATTATTGTGCAGCAGATGAATATGAACTGTGATAACGACACCATGTGTATAGGTCAACGCACCTGAAAAATACGGACATTTTTCTTTGAAGCATTTCATTGCAATGCTATGTAACTAAGAACATTCAACAATCTAAAGTTGTATTGTATTATAACAAATATTGTAATTTTAAAACTAAGTTACCTGTCATAGAATGTAGTCTTCATATGTAATCTTGGTGGAATATTTTCTTTGTGCAACGACTAAGAAATGCGCGCGCACACGAACAATATGAACTGCAATACTGTGCCGCGTGATCTAAATTTACGAAATAACGGCAGTGCCGTAGTTACACAGACGCTTCTGCGCATGCGCGCACTCTGTTTTGCCAACATAAAAACTTTTTCGGCGCACGCGCGTCATTCAAATTTTGTGTATAATATACAGTATAATGTAAGTCATGTAAATAGTTGTAGATAACTTAGATTTTCTTGTGCCTTTAGGTGAATTGCTCGCCTGCAGGTGTGTCCTTTCGCCTCGCAATTCAGGGGGCAATATAAAGGCACATTTGCATGCCGAGCGTGAGTTTCCTCGGAAACGCGAGATATTAATTAAATAAATAATCAGTGACAAATAAATAAAGCCTATGGCACACAACTGCAGCGCTGTGTCGCTGATAAAACAAAAGTACATTTTCGTTAGTCGTATGTTTGATTAAGAAGAGAGAGCTCTCGTTGAAGTGGTGCGAGAAGCACGTATTTTAGTTTATTGTCTGGCACACCGCCATATTTCATGATATAGAAAATTACTGCGAGTTGCAACCATACTAGGCACTCGATTCTGTAAAGAATTTATATTTATAAAAGTAAGTAGGATTATGAACTGTAGGCTTATTCATTGAATATATATCTGATTTAACTAACTGTGTAATTTTTTGTTTAGTAGACAATCACCTCTGTACGACGTTTTGGCATGGCTGGCAAATTATTGTAATATTGAGATTTAGTTTATGAGTCCGCACCTACCGCAGCAGTCTTTGGAAACGATTTAATTACGAAGTCCGATTATTTCAGTTTTATTTCACGGTCAACTACGAGTAACATTGCCTTTACGTAAAAGCCATTGTCAAGCGTCTGATACCGAATAATCAAAACCTGACGACTCATAGGAGAGACCATCGTACAGATAAAAATAATTAATATTATATTTTATTTAATTTATTTTATTTATTTTATAAGGTTCACATCGTAGAAAATTAGAGCGTCAGTCCTATTGTACTTAAGTCGGCATTGTGCCTTTTGTATTAAATTCAAATGCTATTTCAGTGTTTCATCGTCAATAAGAAGGTCCAAGGGATACAGTAAGCCTGAAGTGAAGTATCGGAATCAAAAACTGGACTCACAGGAGAGGTTCAAATCATGGTAAGTTAGAGTGTCAGTCCTCTTGTACTTAAGTCGGCATTGTGCCTTTTGTATTAAATTCGGATGCAATTTCTGTGTTTCATCGTCAATAAGAAGGTCCATGGTGTGGAGTAATAATGAGGTGAAGCAAAACTGGACTCACAGGAGAGGTTCAAATCACAGAAAGTTAGAGTGTCAGTCCTCTTGTACTTAAGTCGGCATTGTGCCTTTTGTATTAAAATCGGATGCAATTACTGTGTTTCATCGTCAATAAGAAGGTCCAAGGGATACAGTAAACCTGAAATGAAGCATAGGAAACTAAAACTGGACTCACAGGAGAGGTTCAAATCATAGAAATTTAGAGTGTTAGTCCTCTTCTACTTAAGTCCGCATCGTGCCTTTTGTATTAAATTCGGATACAATTTCTGTGCCTCATCGTCAATAAGAATGTCCAAGGTATACAGTAAACATGAAGTGAAGCATCGAATTCAAAACTGGACTCACAAGAGAGGTTCAAATTATAGAAAGTTAGAGTGTCAGTCCTTTGTACTTCAGTCGGCATTGTGCCTTTTGTATTAAATTCGGATGCAATTTCTGTGTTTCATCGTCAATAAGAAGGTCCAAGGTACACAGTAAGCCTGAAGTGAAGCATCGGAATCTAAAACTGGACTCACAGGAGAGGTTCAAATCATAGAAAGTTTGAGTGTTAGTCCTCTTGTACTTAAGTCGGCATTGTGCCTTTTGTATTAAATTCGGATGCAATTTCTGTGTTTCATCGTCAATAAGAAGGCCCAAGGTATACAGTAAACCTGAAGTGAAGCATCGGAACCTAAAACTGGACTCACAGGAGTAGTTCAAATCATAGGAAATTATACGATCAGTCCTCTTGTACTTAAGTCGGCATTGTACCTTTTGTATTAAATTCGGATGCAATTTCTGTGTTTCATCGTCAATAAGATGTTCCGAGGGATACAGTAAACCTGCAGTGAAGCATCAGAATCTAAAACTGGACTCACAGGAGAGGTTCAAATTATAGAAAGTTAGAGTGTCAGTCCTTTGTACTTAAGTCGGCATTGTGCCTTTTGTATTAAATTCGGATGCAATTTCTGTGTTTCATCGTCAATAAGAAGGTCCAAGGTACACAGTAAGCCTGAAGTGAAGCATCAGAATCTAAAACTGGACTCACAGGAGAGGTTCAAATCATAGAAAAATTGAGTGTCTGTCCTCTTGTACTTAACTCGGCATTGTGCCTTATGTATTAAATTCGGATGTAATTTCTGTGTTGCATCGTCAATAAGAAGGTCCAAGGGATACAGTAAACCTGAAGTGAAGCATCGGAATCTACAACCGGACTCACAGTAGAGATTCAAATCATAGAGGGTTGGAGTGTCATTCCTCTTGCACTTTAGTCGGCATTGTGCCTTTTGTTTTAAATTCGGATGAAATATCAGCGTTTCATTGTCAATAACAATGTCCAAGGTATACAGTAAACCTGAAGTGAAGCATCGGAATCAAAAGCTGGACTCACTTAAGAGGTTCAAATCATAGAATATTAGAGTGTCTGTCCTTTGTACTTAAGTCAGCATTGTGCCTTTTGTATTAAATTCGGATGCAATTTCTGTGTTTCATCGTCAATAAGAAGGTCCAAGGGATACAGCAAACCTGAAGTGAAGCATCGGAATCGATAACTGGACTCTCAGGAGAGGTTCAAATCATAGAAAGTTAGAGTGTCAGTCCTCTTGTACTTAAGTCGGCATTGTGCCTTTTGTATTAAATTCGGATGCAACTTCTGTGTCTCATCGTCAATACTAAGGTCCAAGGAATACGGTAAACCTGAAGTGAAGCATCGGAATCTAAAACTAGACTCTCAGAAGAGGTTCAAATCATAGAAAATTAGAGCGTCAGTCCTATTGTACCTAAGTCGGCATTGTGCCTTTTGTTTTAAATTCAAATGCTATTTCAGTGTTTCATCGTCAATATGAAGGTCCAAGGATTACAGTAAGCCTGAAGTGAAGCATCGGAATCAAATACTGGACTCACAGGAGAGGTTCAAATCATAAAAATTTAGAGTATTAGTCCTCTTTTACTTAAGACCGCATCGTGCCTTTTGTATTAAATTCGGATGCAATTTCTGTGTTTCGTCGGCAATAAGAAGGTCCAAGGTATACAGTAGACCTGAAGTGGAGCATCGGAATCTAAAACTGGACTCACAGGAGCGGTTCAAATCATAAAAAGTTATAGTTTCAGTCCTCTTGTACTTAAGTCGGCATTGTCACTTGTATTAAATTCGGATGTAATTTCTGTGTTTCATCGTCAATAAGAAGGTCCAAGGTATACACAAAACCTGAAGTGAAGCATCGGAATCTAAAACAGGACTCACAGGAGAGGTTCAAATCATAGAAAGTTATAGTGTCAGTCCTCTTGTACTTAAGTCGGCATTGTGCCTTTTGTATTAAATTCGGATGCATTTCTGTGTTTCATCGTCAATAAGAAGGTACATGGTATAAAGTAACCATGAAGTGAAGCAAAACTGGACTCACAGGAGCGGTTCAAATCATAAAAAGTTATAGTTTCAGTCCTCTTGTACTTAAGTCGGCATTGTCACTTGTATTAAATTCGGATGTAATTTCTGTGTTTCATCGTCAATAAGAAGGTCCAAGGTATACACAAAACCTGAAGTAAAGCATCGAATCTAAAACTGGACTCACAAGAGAGGTTCAAATCATAGAAACTTGGAGCGTCAGTCCTTTGTACTTAAGTCGACATTGTGCCTTTTGTATTAAATTCGGATGCAATTTCTGTATTTCATCGTCAATAAGGAGGTCCAAGGGATACAGCAAACCTGAAGTGAAGCATCGGAATCTATAACTGGACTCACAGGAGAGGTTTAAATCATAGAAAGTTAGACTGTCAGTCCTTTTGTACTTAAGTCGGCATTGTGCCTTTTGTATTAAATTCGGATGCTATTTCTGTGTCTCATCGTCAATAAGTGGGTCCAAGGATTACAGTAAACCTGAAGTGAAGCATCGGAATCTAAAACTGGACTCACAGGAGAGATCCAAATCATAGAAAGTTAGAGTGTCAGTCCTCTTGTACTTAAGTCGGCATTGTGCCTTTTGTAATAAATTCGGATGCATTTTCTGTGTTTCATCGTCAATAAGAAGGTCCAAGGGATACAGTAAGCCTGAAGTGAAGCATTGGAATCAAAAACTCGACTCACAGGAGAGGTTCAAATCATAGAAAGTTAGAGTGTCAGTCCTCTTGTACTTAAGTCGTCATTGTCACTTGTATTAAATTCGAATGTAATTTCTGTGTTTCATCGTCAATAAGAAGGTCCAAGGTATACACAAAACCTGAAGTGAAGCATCGGAATCTAAAACAGGACTCACAGGAGAGGTTCAAATCATAGAAAGTTATAGTGTCAGTCCTATTGTACTTAAGTCGGCATTTTGCTTTTGTATTAAATTCGGATGCAATTTCTGTGCTTCATCGTCAATAAGAAGGTCCATGGTATAGAGTAATACTGAAGTGAAGCAAAACCGGACTCACAGGAGAGGTTCAAATAATAGAAAGTTAGAGTGTCAGTCCTCTTGTACTTAAGTCGGCTTTGTGCCTTTTGTATTAAATTCGGATGCAATTTCTGTGTTTCATCGTCAATAAGAAGGTCCAAGGGATACAGCAAACCTGAAGTGAAGCATCGGAATTATAACAGGACTCACAGGAGAGGTTCAAATCAGAGAAAGTTAGAGTGTCAGTCCTCTTGTACGTAAATCGGCATTGTGCCTTTTGTATTAAATTCGGATGCAATTTCTGTGTCTCATCGTCAATAAGAAGGTCCAAGGAATACAGGAAACCTGAAGTGAATCATCGGAATCTAAAACTGGACTCACAGAAGATGTTCAAATCATAGAAAATTAGAGTGTCAGTCCTCATGTACTTAAGTCGGCATTGTTCCTTTTGTATTAATTTCGGATGCAATTTCTGTGTTTCATCGTCAATAAGAAGGACCAAGGAATACAGTAAATCTGAAGTGAAGCATCGGAATCTAAAACTGGACTCACAGAAGCGGTTCAAATCATAGAAAGTTAGAGTGTCAGTCCTCTTGTACTTAAGTCGGCATTGTGCCTTTTGTATTAGATTCGGATGCAATTTCTGTGCCTCATCGTCAATAAGAAGGTCCAAGGCATACAGTAAACCTGAAGTGAAGCATCGGAATCTAAAACTGGACTCACAGGAGAGATTCAAATCATAGAGAGTCAGAGTATGAGTCCTCTTGTACATAAGTCGGCATTGTGCCTTTTGTATTAAATTCGGATGCAATTTCTGTGTCTCATCGTCAATTAGAAGGACCAAGGAATACAGTAAAT
Organism: Schistocerca americana; assembly: GCF_021461395.2. Classification (NCBI taxonomy): domain Eukaryota; kingdom Metazoa; phylum Arthropoda; class Insecta; order Orthoptera; family Acrididae; genus Schistocerca; species Schistocerca americana. Next base: position 1,721,313 of record NW_025725687.1, on the reverse strand, counting down.
CTGAAGTGAAGCATCGGAATCTGAAACTGGACTCACAGAAGCGGTTCAAATCATAGAAAGTTAGAGTGTCAGTCCTCTTGTACTTAAGTCGGCATTGTGCCTTTTGTATTAGATTGGGATGCAATTTCTGTGCCTCATCGTCAATAAGAAGGTCCAAGGCATACAGTAAACCTGAACTGAAGCATCGGAATCTAAAACTGGACTCACAGGAGAGGTTCAAATCATAGATAGTTAGAGTGTCACTCCTCATGTACTTAAGTCGGCATTGTGCCTCTTATATTGAATTCGGATGCAATTTCTGTGTTTCATCGTCAATAAGAAGGTCCAAATGATACAGCAAACCTGAAGTGAAGCATCGGAATCTATAACTGGACTCACAGGAGAGGTTCAAATCATAGAAATTTAGAGTATGAGTCCTCTTGTACTTAAGTCGGCATTGTGCCCTTTGTATTAAATTCGGATGCAATTTCTGTGTCTCATCGTCAATAAGAAGGACCAAGGAATACAGTAAATCTGAAGTGAAGCATCGGAATCTAAAACTGGACTCACAGAAGCGGTTCAAATCATAGAAAGTTAGAGTGTCAGTCCTCTTGTACTTAAGTCGGCATTGTGCCTTTTGTATTAGATTCGGATGCAATTTCTGTGCCTCATCGTCAATAAGAAGGTCCAAGGCATACAGTAAACCTGAACTGAAGCATCGGAATCTAACACTGGACTCACAGAAGAGGTTCAACCCATAGAAAATTAGAGCAACAGCCCTATTGTACTTAAGTCGGCATTGTGCCTTTTGCATTAAATTCAAATGCTATTTTAGTGTTTCATCGTCAATAAGAAGGTCCAAGGATTACAGTAAACCTGAAGTGAAGCTTCGGAATCTAAAACTGGACTCACAGGAGAGGTTCAAATCATAGAAAGTTAGAGTGTCAGTCCTCTTGTACTTAAGTCGGCATTGTGCCTTTTGTATTAAATTCGGATGCAAATTCTGTGTTTCATCGACAATAAGAAGGTCCAAGGGATACAGTAAGCCTGAAGTGAAGCATCGGAATCAAAAACTGGACTTACAGGAGAGGTTCAAATCGTAGAAAGTTAGAGTGCCTGTCCTCTTTTACTTAAGTCGGCATTGTGCCTTTTATATTAAATTCGGATGCAATTACTGTGTTTCATCGTCAATAAGAAGATCCAAGGGATACAGTAAACCTGAAGTGAAGCATAGGAATCTAAAACTGGACTCATAGGAGAGGTTCAAATCATAGAAAGTTAGAGTTTCAGTCCTCTTGTACTTAAGTCGGCATTGTGACTTGTATTAAATTCGGATGCAATTTCTGTGTTTCATCGTCAATAAGAGGGTCCAAGGTATACACTAAACCTGAAGTGAAGCATCGGAATCTAAAACTGGACTCACAGGAGAGGTTTAAATCATAGAAAGTTAGAGTGTCAGTCCTCTTGTACTTAAGTCATCAATGTGCCATTTGTATTAAATTCGGATGTAATTTCTGTGTTTCTTCGTCAATAAGAAGGTCCAAGGCATACAGTAAACCTGAACTGAAGCATCGGAATCTAAAACTAGACTCACAGGAGAGGTTTAAATCACAGAAAGTTAGAGTATCAGTCCTCTTGTTCTTAAGTCGGCATTGTGCCATTTCTATTAAATTCGGATGTAATTTCTGTGTTTCATCGTCAATAAGAAGGTCCAAGGGATACAGAAAACCTGGAGTGAAGCATCGGGTCTAAAACTGGACTCACAGGAGCGGTTCTATTCATAGAAAGTTAGAGTGTCAGTCCTCTTGTACTTAAGTCGGCATTGTACCTTTTGTATTAAATTCGGATGCAATTTCTGTGTCTCATCGTCAATAAGAAGGTCCAAGGACTACAGTAAACCTGAAGTGAAGCATCGGAATGTAAAAATGGACTCACAGAAGCGGTTCTAATCATAGAAAATTAGAGTGTCAGTCCTCTTGTACTTAAGTCGGCATTGTGCCTTTTGTATTAAATTCGGATGCAATTTCTGTGTTTCATCGTCAATAAGAAGGTCCAAGGGATACAGTAAACATGAAGTGAAGCATTGGAATCTAAAACTGGACTCACAGGAGAGGTTCAAGTTATAGAAATTTGGAGTTTCAGTCCTCTTGTACTTAAGTCGGCATTGTGCATTTTGTATTAAATTCGGATGCTATTTCTGTGTTTCATCGTCAATAAGAAGGTCCAAGGGATACAGTAGCCCTGAGGTGAAGCATCGTAATCTATAACTGGACTCACAGGAGAGGTTCAAATCATAGAAAGTCAGAGTGTCAGTCCTCTTGTACTTAAGTCGACATTGTGCCTTTTGTATTAAATTCGGATGCAATTTCTGTGTTTCGTCGTCAATAAGAAGGTCCAAGGGATACAGTAAAGCTGAAGTGAAGCATTGGAATCTAAATCTGGACTCACAGGAGAGGTTCAAATCATTGAAAGTTAGAGTGTCTGTCCACTTGTACTTAAGTCGGCATTGTGCCTTTTGTATTATATTCGGATGCAATTTCTGTGTTTCATCGTCAATAAGAAGGTCCAAGGTATACAGTAAACCTGAAGTGAAACATCGGAATCTAAAACTGGACTCTCAGGAGAGGTTCAAATCATTGAAAGTTTAAGTGTCAGTCCTCATGTAATTAAGTCGGCATTGTGCCATTTGTATTAAATTCGAATGCAATTTCTGTGTTTGATCGGCAATAAGAAGGATCAAGGTATACAGTAGACCTGAAGTGGAGCATTGGAATCTAAACCTGGACTCACAGGAGAGGTTCAAATCATAGACAGTTAGAGTTTCAGTCCTCTTGTACTTAAGTCGGCATTGTGACTTGTATTAAATTCGGATGCAATTTCTGTGTTTCATCGTCAATAAGAAGGTCCAAGGTATACACTAAACCTGAACTGAAGCATCGGAATCTAACACTGGACTCACAGAAGTGGTTCAAACCAAAGAAAATTAGAGCGTCAGTCCTATTGTACTTAAGTCGGCATTGTGCCTTTTGCATTAAATTCAAATGCTATTTTAGTGTTTCATCGTCAATAAGAAGGTCCAAGGATTACAGTAAACCTGAAGTGAAGCATCGGAATCTAAAACTGGACTCACAGGAGAGGTTCAAATCATAGAAAGTTAGAGTGTCAGTCCTCTTGTACTTAAGTCGGCATTGTGCCTTTTGTATTAAATTCGGATGCAAATTCTGTGTTTCATCGACAATAAGAAGGTCCAAGGGATACAGTAAGCCTGAAGTGAAGCATCGGAATCAAAAACTGGACTTACAGGAGAGGTTCAAATCGTAGAAAGTTAGAGTGCCAGTCCTCTTTTACTTAAGTCGGCATTGTGCCTTTTATATTAAATTCGGGTGCAATTACTGTGTTTCATCGTCAATAAGAAAATCCAAGGGATACAGTAAACCTGAAGTGAAGCATCGGAATCTAAAACTAGACTCACAGGAGAGGTTTAAATCACAGAAAGTTAGAGTATCAGTCCTCTTGTTCTTAAGTCGGCATTGTGCCATTTCTATTAAATTCGGATGTAATTTCTGTGTTTCATCGTCAATAAGAAGGTCCAAGGGATACAGAAAACCTGAAGTGAAGCATTGGATTCTAAAACTGGACTCACAGGAGCGGTTCTATTCATAGAAAATTAGAGTGTCAGTCCTCCTGTACTTAAGTCGGCATTGTGCCTTTTGTATTAAATTCGGATGCAATTTCTGTGTCTCATCGTCAATAAGAAGGTCCAAGGACTACAGTAAACCTGAAGTGAAGCATCGGAATGTAAAAATGGACTCACAGAAGCGGTTCTAATCATAGAAAATTAGAGTGTCAGTCCTCTTGTACTTAAGTCTGCATTGTGCCTTTTGTATTAAATTCGGATGCAATTTCTGTGTTTCATCGTCAATAAGAAGGTCCAAGGGATACAGTAAACCTGAAGTGAAACATCGGGAACAAAACTGGACTCGCAGGACAGGTTTAAATCATTGAAAGTTAGAGTGTCAGTCCTCTTGTACTTAAGCCGGCATTGTGCCTTTTGTATTAAATTCGGATGCAATATCTGTGCTTCGACGTCTATAAGAAGGTCCAAGGGATACAGTAAACCTGAAGTGGAGCATCGGAATCTAAAACTGGACTCACAGGAGAGGTTCAAATCATAGAAAAGTTAGAGTGTCAGTCCTCTTGTACTTAAGTCGGCATTGTGCCTTTTGTATTAAATACGGATGCTATTTCTGCGTTTCATCGTCAATAACAAGGTCCAAGGGATACAGTAACCCTGAGGTGAAGCATCGTAATCTATGACTGGACTCACAGGAGAGGTTCATATCATTGAAAATTAGAGTGTCAGTCCTCTTGTACTTAAGTCGGCATTGTGCCTTTTGTATTTGATTCAGATGCAATTTCTGTGTCTCATCATCAATATGAAGGTCCAAGGTATACAGTAAACCTGAAGTGAAGCATCGGAATCTAAAACTGGACTCACAGGAGAGGTTCAAATCATTGAAAGTTAGAGTGTCAGTCCTCTTGTACTTAATTCGGCATTGTGCCTTTTGTATTAAATTCGGATGCAATTTCTGTGTTTCATCGTCAATAAGAGGGTCCAAGGGATACTGTAAAATTGAAGTCAAGCATCGGAATCTAAAAGTGGACTCACAGGAGAGGTTCAAAACATAGAAAGTTAGAGTGTCAGTATTCTTGTACTTAAGTCGGCATTGTCCTTTTAGTACTAAATTCGGATGCAATTTCTGTGTTTCATCGTCAATAAGAAGGTCCAAGTGATACAGTAAACCTGAAGTCATGCATCGGAATCCAAAACCGGACTCACAGGAGAGGTTCAAATCATAGGAAGTTAGAGTGTCAGTCCTCTTGTACTTAAGTCGGCATTGTGCCTTTTGTATTAAATTCGGATGCAATTTCTGTGTTTCATCGTCAATAAGAAGGTCCAAGGTATACAGTAAACCTGAAGTGAAGCATCGGAATCTAAAAGTGGACTCACAGGAGAGGCTCAAATCATAGAAAGTTAGAGTGTCAGTAATCTTGTATTTAAGTCGGCATTGTGCCTATTGTATTAAATTCGGATGCAATTTCTGTGTTTCATTGTCAATAAGAAGGTCCAAGGTATACAGTAAACCTGAAGTGAGGCATCCGAATCTAAAACTGGACTCACAGGAGAGGTTGAAATCATAGAAAGTTAGACTGTCAGTCCTCTTGTACTTAAGTCGGCCTTGTGCCTTTTGTATTAAATTCGGATGCAATTTCTGTGTTTCATCGTCAATATGAAGGTCCAAGGGATACAGTAAACCTGAAGTGAAGCATTGCAATCTAAAACTGGACTCACAGGAGAGGTTCAAACTTTAAATAGTTAGAGTGTCACTCCTCTTGTACTTAAGTCGGCATTGTGGCTTTTGTATTGAATTCGGATGCAATTTCTGTGTTTCATCGTCAATACGATGGTCCAAGGTATACAGTAAATCTGAAGTGAAGCATCGGAATCTAAAACTGGACTCACAGGAGAAATTTAAATCATCGAAAGTTAGAGTGTCAGTATTCTTGTACTTATGTCGGCATTGTGCCTTTTGTATTACATTGGGATGCAATTTCTGTGCTTTTTCGTCAATAAGAAGGTCCAAGGTATACAGTAAACCTGAAGTGAAGCATCCGAATCAAAAACTGGACTCACAGGAGAGGTTCGAATCATAGAAAGTTAGAGTGTCACTTCTCTTGTACTTAAGTCGGCATGGTGGCTTTTGTATTAAATTCTGATGCAATTTCTGTGTTTCATCGTCAGTAAGAAGTTTCAAGGGATACAGCAAACCTGAAGTGAAGCATCGGAATCTGAAACTGGACTCACAGGAGAGGTTCAAACCATAGAAAGTTAGAGTGTCACTGATCTTGTACTTAAGTCAGCATTGTGCCTTTTGTATTAAATTCGGATGCAATTTCTGTGTGTTTCATCGTCAATTAGAAGGTCCAAGGGATACAGTAAACCTGAAGTGAAGCACCAGAATCTAAAAGTGGACTCACAGGAGAGGTTCAAATCATCGAAAGTTAGAGTGTCAGTCCTCTTGTACTTAGGTCGGCATTGTGCCTTTTGTATTATTTCGGATGCAATTTCTGTGTTTCATCGTCAATAAGAAGGTCCAGGGGATACACTAAACCTGAAGTCAAGCATCGGAATCCAAAACTGGACTCACAGGAGAGGTTCAAAACATAGGAAGTTAGAGTGTCAGCCCTCTTGTACTTAAGTCGGCATTGTGCCTTTTGTATTAAATTCGGATGCAATTTCTGTGTTTCATCGTCAATACGAAGGTCCAAGGTATACAGTAAACCTGAAGTGAAGCATCGGAATCTAAAAGTGGACTCACAGGAGAGTTTCAAAACATAGAAAGTTAGAGTGTCAGTATTCTTGTACTTAAGTCGGCATTGTCCTTTTAGTATTAAATTCGGATGCAATTTCTGTGTTTCATCGTCAATAAGAAGGTCCAAGTGATACAGTAAACCTGAAGTCATGCATCGGAACCCAAAACCGGACTCACAGGAGAGGTTCTAATCATAGGAAGTTAGAGTGTCAGTCCTCTTGTACTTAAGTCGGCATTGTGCCTTTTGTATTAAATTCGGATGCAATTTCTGTGTTTCATCGTCAATAAGAAGGTCCAAGGTATACAGTAAACTTGAAGTGAAGCATCGGAATCTAAAAGTGGACTCACAGGAGAGGTTCAAATCATAGAAAGTTAGAGTGTCAGTAATATCGTACTTAAGTCAGCATTGTGCCTTTTGTATTAAATTCTGATGCAATTTCTGTGTTTCATTGTCAATATGAAGGTCCAAGGTAGACAGTAAACCTGAAGTGAGGCATCCGAATCTAAAACTGGACTCACAGGAGAGGTTGAAATCATAGAAAGTTAGACTGTCAGTCCTCTTGTACTTAAGTCGGCCTTGTGTCTTTTGTATTATATTCGGATGCAATTTCTGTGTTTCATCGTCGATATGAAGGTCCAAGGGATACAGTAAACCTGAAGTGAAGCATTGCAATCTAAAACTGGACACACAGGAGAGGTTCAAACTTTAAATAGTTAGAGTGTCACTCCTCTTGTACTTAAGTCGACATTGTGGCTTTTGTATTGAATTTGGATGCAATTACTGTGTTTCATCGTCAATAAGATGGTCCAAGGTATACAGTAAATCTGAAGTGAAGCATCGGAATCTAAAACTGGACTCACAGGAGAAATTTAAATCAGCTAAAGTTAGAGTGTCAGTATTCTTGTACTTATGTCGGCATTATGCCTTTTGTATTACATTGGGATGCAATTTCTGAGCTTTATCGTCAATAAGAAGGTCCAAGGTATACAGTAAACCTGAAGTGAAGCATCCGAATCTAAAAGTGGACTCACAGGAGAGGTTCAAATCATAGAAAGTTAGAGTGTCACTTCTCTTGTACTTAAGTCGGCATTGTGGCTTTTGTATTAAATTCGGATGCAATTTCTGTGTTTCATCGTCAATAAGATGGTCCAAGGGATACAGTAAACCTGAAGTGAAGCATCGGAATCTAAAACTAGGCTCACAGGAGAGGTTCAAACCATCGGAAGTTAGAGTGTCACTCCTCTTGTACTTAAGTCGGCATTGTGCCTTTTGTATTAAATTCGGATGCAATATCTGTGTCTCATCGTCAATAAGAAGGACCAAGGGATACAGTAAACGTGAAGTGAAGCATCGGAATCTAAAGCTGGACTCACAGGAGAGGTTCAAATCATAGAAAGTTAGAGTGTCAGTGCTCTTGTACTTAAGTCGGCATTGTGCCTCTTGTATTAAATTCGCATGCAATATCTGTGTTTCATCGTCAATAAGAAGGTCCAAGGTATACAGTAAACCTGAAGTGAAACATCGGAATCTAAAACTGGACTCTCAGGAGAGGTTCAAATCATTGAAAGTTTAAGTGTCAGTCCTCATGTAATTAAGTCGGCATTGTGCCTTTTGTATTAAATTCGGATGCAATTTCTGTGTTTCATCGGCAATAAGAAGGATCAAGGTATACAGTAGACCTGAAGTGGAGCATCGGAATCTAAACCTGGACTCACAGGAGAGGTTCAAATCATAGACAGTTAGAGTTTCAGTCCTCTTGTACTGAAGTCGGCATTGTGACTTGTATTAAATTCGGATGCAATTTCTGTGTTTCATCGTCAATAAGAAGGTCCAAGGTATACACTAAACCTGAACTGAAGCATCGGAAACTAGCACTGGACTCACAGAAGTGGTTCAAACCATAGAAAATTAGAGCGTCAGTCCTATTGTACTTAAGTCGGCATTGTGCCTTTTGCATTAAATTCAAATGCTATTTTAGTGTTTCATCGTCAATAAGAAGGTCCAAGGATTACAGTAAACCTGAAGTGAAGCATCGGAATCTAAAACTGGACTCACAGGAGAGGTTCAAATCATAGAAAGTTAGAGTGTCAGTCCTCTTGTACTTAAGTCGGCATTGTGCCTTTTGTATTAAATTCGGAAGCAAATTCTGTGTTTCATCGACAATAAGAAGGTCCAAGGGATACAGTAAGCCTGAAGTGAAGCATCGGAATCAAAAACTGGACTTACAGGAGAGGTTCAAATCGTAGAAAGTTAGAGTGCCAGTCCTCTTTTACTTAAGTCGGCATTGTGCCTTTTATATTAAATTCGGGTGCAATTACTGTGTTTCATCGTCAATAAGAAGATCCAAGGGATACAGTAAACCTGAAGTGAAGCATCGGAATCTAAAACTAGACTCACAGGAGAGGTTTAAATCACAGAAAGTTAGAGTATCAGTCCTCTTGTTCTTAAGTCGGCATTGTGCCATTTCTATTAAATTCGGATGTAATTTCTGTGTTTCATCGTCAATAAGAAGGTCCAAGGGATACAGAAAACCTGAAGTGAAGCATCGGATTCTAAAACTGGACTCACAGGAGCGGTTCTATTCATAGAAAATTAGAGTGTCAGTCCTCCTGTACTTAAGTCGGCATTGTGCCTTTTGTATTAAATTCGGATGCAATTTCTGTGTCTCATCGTCAATAAGAAGGTCCAAGGACTACAGTAAACCTGAAGTGAAGCATCGGAATGTAAAAATGGACTCACAGAAGCGGTTCTAATCATAGAAAATTAGAGTGTCAGTCCTCTTGTACTTAAGTCTGCATTGTGCCTTTTGTATTAAATTCGGATGCAGTTTCTGTGTTTCATCGTCAATAAGAAGGTCCAAGGGATACAGTAAACCTGAAGTGAAACATCGGAAACAAAACTGGACTCGCAGGACAGGTTTAAATCATTGAAAGTTAGAGTGTCAGTCCTCTTGTACTTAAGCCGGCATTGTGCCTTTTGTATTAAATTCGGATGCAATATCTGTGCTTCGACGTCTATAAGAAGGTCCAAGGGATACAGTAAACCTGAAGTGAAGCATCGGAATCTAAAACTGGACTCACAGGAGAGGTTCAAATCATTGAAAGTTAGAGTGTCACTTCTCTTGTACTTAAGTCGGCATGGTGGCTTTTGTATTAAATTCTGATGCAATTTCTGTGTTTCATCGTCAGTAAGAAGTTTCAAGGGATACAGCAAACCTGAAGTGAAGCATCGGAATCTGAAACTGGACTCACAGGAGAGGTTCAAACCATAGAAAGTTAGAGTGTCACTCCTCTTGTACTTAAGTCAGCATTGTGCCTTTTGTATTAAATTCGGATGCAATTTCTGTGTGTTTCATCGTCAATTAGAAGGTCCAAGGGATACAGTAAACCTGAAGTGAAGCACCAGAATCTAAAAGTGGACTCACAGGAGAGGTTCAAATCATCGAAAGTTAGAGTGTCAGTCCTCTTGTACTTAGGTCGGCATTGTGCCTTTTGTATTATTTCGGATGCAATTTCTGTGTTTCATCGTCAATAAGAAGGTCCAGGGGATACACTAAACCTGAAGTCAAGCATCGGAATCCAAAACTGGACTCACAGGAGAGGTTCAAAACATAGGAAGTTAGAGTGTCAGCCCTCTTGTACTTAAGTCGGCATTGTGCCTTTTGTATTAAATTCGGATGCAATTTCTGTGTTTCATCGTCAATACGAAGGTCCAAGGTATACAGTAAACCTGAAGTGAAGCATCGGAATCTAAAAGTTGACTCACAGGAGAGTTTCAAAACATAGAAAGTTAGAGTGTCAGTATTCTTGTACTTAAGTCGGCATTGTCCTTTTAGTATTAAATTCGGATGCAATTTCTGTGTTTCATCGTCAATAAGAAGGTCCAAGTGATACAGTAAACCTGAAGTCATGCATCGGAACCCAAAACCGGACTCACAGGAGAGGTTCTAATCATAGGAAGTTAGAGTGTCAGTCCTCTTGTACTTAAGGCGGCATTGTGCCTTTTGTATTAAATTCGGATGCAATTTCTGTGTTTCATCGTCAATAAGAAGGTCCAAGGTATACAGTAAACTTGAAGTGAAGCATCGGAATCTAAAAGTGGACTCACAGGAGAGGTTCATATCATAGAAAGTTAGAGTGTCAGTAATCTTGTACTTAAGTCAGCATTGTGCCTTTTGTATTAAATTCTGATGCAATTTCTGTGTTTCATTGTCAATATGAAGGTCCAAGGTAGACAGTAAACCTGAAGTGAGGCATCCGAATCTAAAACTGGACTCACAGGAGAGGTTGAAATCATAGAAAGTTAGACTGTCAGTCCTCTTGTACTTAAGTCGGCCTTGTGTCTTTTGTATTATATTCGGATGCAATTTCTGTGTTTCATCGTCAATATGAAGGTCCAAGGGATACAGTAAACCTGAAGTGAAGCATTGCAATCTAAAACTGGACTCACAGGAGAGGTTCAAACTTTAAATAGTTAGAGTGTCACTCCTCTTGTACTTAAGTCGGCATTGTGGCTTTTGTATTGAATTTGGATGCAATTTCTGTGTTTCATCGTCAATAAGATGGTCCAAGATATACAGTAAATCTGAAGTGAAGCATCGGAATCTAAAACTGGACTCACAGGAGAAATTTAAATCAGCTAAAGTTAGAGTGTCAGTATTCTTGTACTTATGTCGGCATTATGCCTTTTGTATTACATTGGGATGCAATTTCTGAGCTTTATCGTCAATAAGATGGTCCAAGGTATACAGTAAACCTGAAGTGAAGCATCCTAATCTAAAACTGGACTCACAGGAGAGGTTCAAATCATAGAAAGTTAGAGTGTCACTTCTCTTGTACTTAAGTCGGCATTGTTGCTTTTGTATTAAATTCGGATGCAATTTCTGTGTTTCATCGTCAATAAGATGGTCCAAGGGATACAGTAAACCTGAAGTGAAGCATCGGAATCTAAAACTAGGCTCACAGGAGAGGTTCAAACCATCGGAAGTTAGAGTGTCACTCCTCTTGTACTTAAGTCGGCATTGTGCCTTTTGTATTAAATTCGGATGCAATTTCTGTGTCTCATCGTCAATAAGAAGGTCCAAGGGATACAGTAAACGTGAAGTGAAGCATCGGAATCTAAAGCTGGACTCACAGGAGAGGTTCAAATCATAGAAAGTTAGAGTGTCAGTGCTCTTGTACTTAAGTCGGCATTGTGCCTCTTGTATTAAATTCGCATGCAATTTCTGTGTTTCATCGGCAATAAGAAGGTCCAAGGGATACAGTAAATCTGAAGTGAAGCATCGGAATCTAAAACTGGACTCACAGGAGAGATTTATATCATTGAAAGTTAGAGTGTCACTCCTCTTGTACTTAAGTCGGCATTGTGCCTTTTGTATTAAATTCGAATGCAATTTCTGTGTTTCATCGTCAATAAGAAGGTCCAAGGGATACAGTAAACCAGAAGACAAGCATCGGAATCTAAAACTGGACTCACAGGAAAGATTCAGATCATTGGAAGTTAAAGCGTCAGTCCTCTTGTACTTAAGTCGGCATTGTGCCTTTTGTATTAAATTCGGATGCAATTTCTGTGTTTCATCGTCAATAAGAAGGTCCAAGGTATACAGTAAACCTGAAGTGAAGCATCGGAATCTAAAAGTGGACTCACAGGAGAGGTTCAATTCATAGAAAGTTAGAGTGTCAGTACTCTTCTACTTATGTCGGCATTGTGCCTTTTGAATTACATTCGGATGCAATTTCTGTGCTTCATCGTCAAGAAGAAGGTCCAAGGTATACAGTAAACCTGAAGTGAAGCATCCGAATCTAAAACTGGACTCACAGGAGAGGTTCAAATCATAGAAAGTTAGAGTGTCACTCCTCTTGTACTTAAGTCGGCATTGTGCCCTTTGTATTAAATTCGGATGCACTTTCTGTGTTTCATCGTCAGTAAGATGGTCCAAGGGATACAGTAAACCCGAAGTGAAGCATCGGAATCTAAAACTGGACTCACAGGAGAGGTTCAAACCATGGAAAGTTAAAGTGTCACACCTCTTGTACTTAAGTCGGCATTGTGCCTTTTGTATTATATTCGGATGCAATTTCTGTGTTTCATCGTCAATAAGAAGGTCCCAGGGATACAGTAAACCTGAAGTGTAGCATCGGAATCTAAAACTGGACTCACAGGAGAGGTTCAAATCATAGAAAGTTAGAGTGTCAGTCCTCTTGTACTTAAGTCGGCATTGTGCCTTTTGTATTAAATTCGGATGCAATTTCTGTGTTTCATCGTCAAAAAGAAGGTCCAAGGTATACAGTAAACCAAAAGTGAAAAATCGGAATCTAAAACTGGACTCTCATTAGAGGTTCTAAACATAGAAAGTTAGAGTGTCAGTCCTCTTGTACTTAAGTCGTCATTGTGCCTTTTGTATGAAATTCGGATGCTATTTCTGTGTTTCATCCTCAACAAGAAGGTCCAAGGGATACAGTGAATCTGAAGTCAAGCATCGGAATCCAAAACTGGACTCAAAGGAGAGGTTCAAATCATAGGAAGTTAGAGTGTCAGTCCTCTTGTATTTAAGTCGGCATTGTGCAACTTGTATTAAATTTGGATGCGCTTTCTGTGTTTCATCATTCAGTAAGAAGGTCCTAGGTATACAGTAAACCTGAAGTGAAGCATCGAAATCTAAAACTCACGTCACAGGAGAGGTTCCAATTATAGATGGTTAGAGTGTCAGTGCTCTTGTACTTAAGTTGGCATTATGCCTTTTGTATTAAATCCGGATGCAATTTCTGTGTTTCAGCGTCAATAAGAATGTCCAAGGTATACAGTAAACGTTAGGTGAAGCATCGGAATCTAAAACTGGACTCACAGGAGAGGTTCAAATCACAGAAAGTTAGAGTGTCAGTCCTACTGTACTTAAGTCGGCATTGTGCCTTTTGTATTACATTGGGATGCAATTTCTGTGCTTTTTCGTCAATAAGAAGGTCCAAGGTATACAGTAAACCTGAAGTGAAGCATCCGAATCAAAAACTGGACTCACAGGAGAGGTTCAAATCATAGAAAGTTAGAGTGTCACTTCTCTTGTCCTTAAGTCGGCATTGTGGCTTTTGTATTAAATTCGGATGCAATTTCTGTGTTTCATCGTCAGTAAGAAGTTTCAAGGGATACAGTAAACCTGAAGTGAAGCATCGGAATCTGAAACTGGACTCACAGGAGAGGTTCAAACCATAGAAAGTTAGAGTGTCACTCCTCTTGTACTTAAGTCAGCATTGTGCCTTTTGTATTAAATTCGGATGCAATTTCTGTGTGTTTCATCGTCAATTAGAAGGTCCAAGGGATACAGTAAACCTGAAGTGAAGCACCAGAATCTAAAAGTGGACTCACAGGAGAGGTTCAAATCATCGAAAGTTAGAGTGTCAGTCCTCTTGTACTTAGGTCGGCATTGTGCCTTTTGTATTATTTCGGATGCAATTTCTGTGTTTCATCGTCAATAAGAAGGTCCAGGGGATACACTAAACCAGAAGTCAAGCATCGGAATCCAAAACTGGACTCACAGGAGAGGTTCAAAACATAGGAAGTTAGAGTGTCAGCCCTCTTGTACTTAAGTCGGCATTGTGCCTTTTGTATTAAATTCGGATGCAATTTCTGTGTTTCATCGTCAATACGAAGGTCCAAGGTATACAGTAAACCTGAAGTGAAGCATCAGAATCTAAAAGTTGACTCACAGGAGAGTTTCAAAACATAGAAAGTTAGAGTGTCAGTATTCTTGTACTTAAGTCGGCATTGTCCTTTTAGTATTAAATTCGGATGCAATTTCTGTGTTTCATCGTCAATAAGAAGGTCCAAGTGATACAGTAACCTGAAGTCATGCATCGGAACCCAAAACCGGACTCACAGGAGAGGTTCTAATCATAGGAAGTTAGAGTGTCAGTCCTCTTGTACTTAAGGCGGCATTGTGCCTTTTGTATTAAATTCGGATGCAATTTCTGTGTTTCATCGTCAATAAGAAGGTCCAAGGTATACAGTAAACTTGAAGTGAAGCATCGGAATCTAAAAGTGGACTCACAGGAGAGGTTCAAATCATAGAAAGTTAGAGTGTCAGTAATCTTGTACTTAAGTCAGCATTGTGCCTTTTGTATTAAATTCTGATGCAATTTCTGTGTTTCATTGTCAATATGAAGGTCCAAGGTAGACAGTAAACCTGAAGTGAGGCATCCGAATCTAAAACTGGACTCACAGGAGAGGTTGAAATCATAGAAAGTTAGACTGTCAGTCCTCTTGTACTTAAGTCGGCCTTGTGTCTTTTGTATTATATTCGGATGCAATTTCTGTGTTTCATCGTCAATATGAAGGTCCAAGGGATACAGTAAACCTGAAGTGAAGCATTGCAATCTAAAACTGGACTCACAGGAGAGGTTCAAACTTTAAATAGTTAGAGTGTCACTCCTCTTGTACTTAAGTCGGCATTGTGGCTTTTGTATTGAATTTGGATGCAATTTCTGTGTTTCATCGTCAATAAGATGGTCCAAGGTATACAGTAAATCTGAAGTGAAGCATCGGAATCTAAAACTGGACTCACAGGAGAAATTTAAATCAGCTAAAGTTAGAGTGTCAGTATTCTTGTACTTATGTCGGCATTATGCCTTTTGTATTACATTGGGATGCAATTTCTGAGCTTTATCGTCAATAAGAAGGTCCAAGGTATACAGTAAACCTGAAGTGAAGCATCCGAATCTAAAACTGGACTCACAGGAGAGGTTCAAATCATAGAAAGTTAGAGTGTCACTTCTCTTGTACTTAAGTCGGCATTGTGGCTTTTGTATTAAATTCGGATGCAATTTCTGTGTTTCATCGTCAATAAGATGGTCCAAGGGATACAGTAAACCTGAAGTGAAGCATCGGAATCTAAAACTAGGCTCACAGGAGAGGTTCAAACCATCGGAAGTTAGAGTGTCACTCCTCTTGTACTTAAGTCGGCATTGTGCCTTTTGTATTAAATTCGGATGCAATTTCTGTGTCACATCGTCAATAAGAAGGTCCAAGGGATACAGTAAACGTGAAGTGAAGCATCGGAATCTAAAGCTGGACTCACAGGAGAGGTTCAAATCATAGAAAGTTAGAGTGTCAGTGCTCTTGTACTTAAGTCGGCATTGTGCCTCTTGTATTAAATTCGCATGCAATTTCTGTGTTTCATCGGCAATAAGAAGGTCCAAGGGATACAGTAAATCTGAAGTGAAACATCGGAATCTAAAACTGGACTCACAGGAGAGATTTATATCATCGAAAGTTAGAGTGTCACTCCTCTTGTACTTAAGTCGGCATTGTGCCTTTTGTATTAAATTCGAATGCAATTTCTGTGTTTCATCGTCAATAAGAAGGTCCAAGGGATACAGTAAACCAGAAGACAAGCATCGGAATCTAAAACTGGACTCACAGGAAAGATTCAGATCATTGGAAGTTAAAGCGTCAGTCCTCTTGTACTTAAGTCGGCATTGTGCCTTTTGTATTAAATTCGGATGCAATTTCTGTGTTTCATCGTCAATAAGAAGGTCCAAGGTATACAGTAAACCTGAAGTGAAGCATCGGAATCTAAAAGTGGACTCACAGGAGAGGTTCAATTCATAGAAAGTTAGAGTGTCAGTACTCTTCTACTTATGTCGGCATTGTGCCTTTTGAATTACATTCGGATGCAATTTCTGTGCTTCATCGTCAATAAGAAGGTCCAAGGTATACAGTAAACCTGAAGTGAAGCATCCGAATCTAAAACTGGACTCACAGGAGAGGTTCAAATCATAGAAAGTTAGAGTGTCACTCCTCTTGTACTTAAGTCGGCATTGTGCCCTTTGTATTAAATTCGGATGCACTTTCTGTGTTTCATCGTCAGTAACATGGTCCAAGGGATACAGTAAACCCGAAGTGAAGCATCGGAATCTAAAACTGGACTCACAGGAGAGGTTCAAACCATGGAAAGTTAAAGTGTCACACCTCTTGTACTTAAGTCGGCATTGTGCCTTTTGTATTATATTCGGATGCAATTTCTGTGTTTCATCGTCAATAAGAAGGTCCCAGGGATACAGTAAACCTGAAGTGTAGCATCGGAATCTAAAACTGGACTCACAGGAGAGGTTCAAATCATAGAAAGTTAGAGTGTCAGTCCTCTTGTACTTAAGTCGGCATTGTGCCTTTTGTATTAAATTCGGATGCAATTTCTGTGTTTCATCGTCAAAAAGAAGGTCCAAGGTATACAGTAAACCAAAAGTGAAAAATCGGAATCTAAAACTGGACTCTCATTAGAGGTTCTAAACATAGAAAGTTAGAGTGTCAGTCCTCTTGTACTTAAGGCGTCATTGTGCCTTTTGTATGAAATTCTGATGCTATTTCTGTGTTTCATCCTCAACAAGAAGGTCCAAGGGATACAGTGAATCTGAAGTCAAGCATCGGAATCCAAAACTGGACTCAAAGGGGAGGTTCAAATCATAGGAAGTTAGAGTGTCAGTCCTCTTGTATTTAAGTCGGCATTGTGCAACTTGTATTAAATTTGGATGCGCTTTCTGTGTTTCATCATTCAGTAAGAAGGTCATAGGTATACAGTAAACCTGAAGTGAAGCATCGAAATCTAAAACTCACCTCACAGGAGAGGTTCCAATTATAGATGGTTAGAGTGTCAGTGCTCTTGTACTTAAGTTGGCATTATGCCTTTTGTATTAAATCCGGATGCAATTTCTGTGTTTCAGCGTCAATAAGAATGTCCAAGGTATACAGTAAACGTTAGGTGAAGCATCGGAATCTAAAACTGGACTCACAGGAGAGGTTCAAATCACAGAAAGTTAGAGTGTCAGTCCTACTGTACTTAAGTCGGCATTGTGCCTTTTGTATTACATTGGGATGCAATTTCTGTGCTTTTTCGTCAATAAGAAGGTCCAAGGTATACAGTAAACCTGAAGTGAAGCATCCGAATCAAAAACTGGACTCACAGGAGAGGTTCAAATCATAGAAAGTTAGAGTGTCACTTCTCTTGTCCTTAAGTCGGCATTGTGGCTTTTGTATTAAATTCGGATGCAATTTCTGTGTTTCATCGTCAGTAAGAAGTTTCAAGGGATACAGTAAACCTGAAGTGAAGCATCGGAATCTGAAACTGGACTCACAGGAGAGGTTCAAACCATAGAAAGTTAGAGTGTCACTCCTCTTGTACTTAAGTCAGCATTGTGCCTTTTGTATTAAATTCGGATGCAATTTCTGTGTGTTTCATCGTCAATTAGAAGGTCCAAGGGATACAGTAAACCTGAAGTGAAGCACCAGAATCTAAAAGTGGACTCACAGGAGAGGTTCAAATCATCGAAAGTTAGAGTGTCAGTCCTCTTGTACTTAGGTCGGCATTGTGCCTTTTGTATTATTTCGGATGCAATTTCTGTGTTTCATCGTCAATAAGAAGGTCCAAGGGATACACTAAACCTGAAGTCAAGCATCGGAATCCAAAACTGGACTCACAGGAGAGGTTCACATCATAGAAAGTTAGAGTGTCAGTATTCTTGTACTTAAGTCGGCATTGTCCTTTTAGTATTAAATTCGGATGCAATTTCTGTGTTTCATCGTCAATAAGAAGGTCCAAGTGATACAGTAAACCTGAAGTCATGCATCGGAATCCAAAACCGGACTCACAGGAGAGGTTCTAATCATAGGAAGTTAGAGTGTCAGTCCTCTTGTACTTAAGTCGGCATTGTGCCTTTTGTATTAAATTCGGATGCAATTTCTGTGTTTCATCGTCAATAAGAAGGTCCAAGGTATACAGTAAACCTGAAGTGAAGCATCGGAATCTAAAAGTGGACTCACAGGTGAGGTTCAAATCATAGAAAGTTAGAGTGTCAGTAATCTTGTACTTAAGTCAGCATTGTGCCTTTTGTATTAAATTCGGATGCAATTTCTGTGTTTCATTGTCAATAAGAAGGTCCAAGGTAGACAGTAAACCTGAAGTGAGGCATCCGAATCTAAAACTGGACTCACAGGAGAGGTTGAAATCATAGAAAGTTAGACTGTCAGTCCTCTTGTACTTAAGTCGGCCTTGTGCTTTTTGTATTATATTCGGATGCAATTTCTGTGTTTCATCGTCAATATGAAGGTCCAAGGGATACAGTAAACCTGAAGTGAAGCATTGCAATCTAAAACTGGACTCACAGGAGAGGTTCAAACTTTAAATAGTTAGAGTGTCACTCCTCTTGTACTTAAGTCGGCTTTGTGGCTTTTGTATTGAATTTGGATGCAATGTCTGTGTTTCATCGTCAATAAGATGGTCCAAGGTATACAGTAAATCTGAAGTGAAGCATTGGAATCTAAAACTGGACTCACAGGAGAAATTTAAATCAGCTAAAGTTAGAGTGTCAGTATTCTTGTACTTATGTCGGCATTATGGCTTTTGTATTACTTTGGGATGCAATTTCTGAGCTTTATCGTCAATAAGAAGGTCCAAGGTATACAGTAAACCTGAAGTGAAGCATCCGAATCTAAAACTGGACTCACAGGAGAGGTTCAAATCATAGAAAGTTAGAGTGTCACTTCTCTTGTACTTAAGTCGGCATTGTGGCTTTTGTATTAAATTCGGATGCAATTTCTGTGTTTCATCGTCAATAAGATGGTCCAAGGGATACAGTAAACCTGAAGTGAAGCATCGGAATCTAAAACTAGGCTCACAGGAGAGGTTCAAACCATCGGAAGTTAGAGTGTCACTCCTCTTGTACTTAAGTCGGCATTGTGCCTTTTGTATTAAATTCGGATGCAATTTCTGTGTCTTATCGTCAATAAGAAGGGCCAAGGAATACAGTAAACGTGAAGTGAAGCATCGGAATCTAAAGCTGGACTCACAGGAGAGGTTCAAATCATAGAAAGTTAGAGTGTCAGTGCTCTTGTACTTAAGTCGGCATTGTGCCTCTTGTATTAAATTCGCATGCAATTTCTGTGTTTCATCGGCAATAAGAAGGTCCAAGGGATACAGTAAATCTGAAGTGAAGCATCGGAATCTAAAACTGGACTCACAGGAGAGATTTATATCATCGAAAGTTAGAGTGTCACTCCTCTTGTACTAAAGTCGGCATTGTGCCTTTTGTATTAAATTCGAATGCAATTTCTGTGTTTCATCGTCAATAAGAAGGTCCAAGGAATACAGTAAACCAGAAGACAAGCATCGGAATCTAAAACTGGACTCACAGGAAAGATTCAGATCATTGGAAGTTAAAGCGTCAGTCCTCTTGTACTTAAGTCGGCATTGTGCCTTTTGTATTAAATTCGGATGCAATTTCTGTGTTTCATCGTCAATAAGAAGGTCCAAGGTATACAGTAAACCTGAAGTGAAGCATCGGAATCTAAAAGTGGACTCACAGGAGAGGTTCAATTCATAGAAAGTTAGAGTGTCAGTACTCTTCTACTTATGTCGGCATTGTGCCTTTTGAATTACATCCGGATGCAATTTCTGTGCTTCATCGACAGTAAGAAGGTCCAAGGTATACAGTAAACCTGAAGTGAAGCATCCGAATCTAAAACTGGACTCACAGGAGAGGTTCAAATCATAGAAAGTTAGAGTGTCACTCCTCTTGTACTTAAGTCGGCATTGTGCCCTTTGTATTAAATTCGGATGCACTTTCTGTGTTTCATCGTCAGTAAGATGGTCCAAGGGATACAGTAAACCCGAAGTGAAGCATCGGAATCTAAAACTGGACTCACAGGAGAGGTTCAAACCATGGAAAGTTAAAGTGTCACACCTCTTGTACTTATGTCGGCATTGTGCCTTTTGTATTATATTCGGATGCAATTTCTGTGTTTCATCGTCAATAAGAAGGTCCCAGGGATACAGTAAACCTGAAGTGTAGCATCGGAATCTAAAACTGGACTCACCGGAGAGGTTCAAACCATAGAAAGTTAGAGTGTCAGTCCTCTTGTACTTAAGTCGGCATTGTGCCTTTTGTATTAAATTCGGATGCAATTTCTGTGTTTCATCGTCAAAAAGAAGGTCCAAGGTATACAGTAAACCAAAAGTGAAAAATCGGAATCTAAAACTGGACTCTCATTAGAGGTTCAAAACATAGAAAGTTAGAGTGTCAGTCCTCTTGTACTTAAGTCGTCATTGTGCCTTTTGTATGAAATTCGGATGCTATTTCTGTGTTTCATCCTCAACAAGAAGGTCCAAGGGATACAGTGATTCTGAAGTCAAGCATCGGAATCCAAAACTGGACTCAAAGGAGAGGTTCAAATCATAGGAAGTTAGAGTGTCAGTCCTCTTGTATTTAAGTCGGCATTGTGCAACTTGTATTAAATTTGGATGCGCTTTCTGTGTTTCATCATTCAATAAGAAGGTCCAAGGTATACAGTAAACCTGAAGTGAAGCATCGAAATCTAAAACTCACCTCACAGGAGAGGTTCCAATTATAGATGGTTAGAGTGTCAGTGCTCTTGTACTTAAGTTGGCATTATGCCTTTTGTATTAAATCCGGATGCAATTTCTGTGTTTCAGCGTCAATAAGAATGTCCAAGGTATACAGTAAACGTTAGGTGAAGCATCGGAATCTAAAACTGGACTCACAGGAGAGGTTCAAATCACAGAAAGTTAGAGTGTCAGTCCTACTGTACTTATGTCGGCATTGTGCCTTTTGTATTAAATTCGGATGCAATTTCTGTGTTTCATCGTCAATAAGAAGGTCCAAGGTATCCAGTAAACCAAAAGTAAAAGATCGGAATGTAAAACTGGACTCACAGGAGAGGTTCAAATCATAGAAAGTTAGTGTGTCAGTCCTCTTGTACTTAAGTCGGCATTGTGCCTTTTGTATTAAATTCGGAAGCAATATCTTTGTTTCATCGTCAACAAGAAGGTCCAATTGATACAGTAAACCTGAAGTGAAGCATCGGAATCTAAAACTGGACTCACAGGAGAGGTTCAAATAATAGAAATTTAGAGTGTCATTCCTCTTGTACTTAAGTCGGCATTGTGCCTTTTGTATTAAATTCGGATGCAATTTCTGTGTTTCATCGTCGATAAGAAGGTCCAAGGTATACAGTAAACCTGAAGTGAAGCATCGGAATCTAAAACTGGACTCACAGGAGAGGTTCAAATCATAGAAAGTTAGAGTGTCAGTCCTCTTGTACTTCAGTCGGCATTGTGCCTTTTGTATTAAATTCGGATGCAATTTCTGTGTTTCATCGTCAATAAGAAGGTCCAAGGTATACAGTAAACCAGAAGTGAAAAAACGGAATCTAAAACTGGACTCACAGGAGAGGTTCAAATCTTATAAAGTTAGAGTGTCAGTCCTCTTGTACTTAAGTCGTCATTGTGCCTTTTGTATTAAATTCGGATGCTATTTCTGTGTTTCATCGTCAACAAGAAGGTCCAAGGGATACAGTAAACCTGAAGTCAAGCATCGGAATCCAAAACTGGACTCACAGGAGAGGTTCAAATCATAGGAAGTTAGAGTGTCAGTCCTCTTGTACTTAAGTCGGCATTGTGCCTTTTGTATTAAATTCGGATCCAATTTCTGTGTTTCATCGTCGATAAGAAGGTCCAAGGTATACAGTAAACCTGAAGTGAAGCATCGGAATCTAAAATTGGACGCACATTAGAGGTACAAATCATAGAAAGTTAGAGTGCCAGTCCTCTTGTACTTAAGTCGGCATTGTGCCTTTTGCATTAAATTCGGATGCGATTTCTGTGTTTCATCGTCAATAACAAGGTCCGAGGTATACAGTAAACCTGAAGTGAAGCATCGGAATCTAAAACTCACCTCACAGGAGAGGTTCCAATTATAGAATGTTAGAGTGTCAGTGCTCTTGTACTTAATTCGGCATTGTGCCTTTTGTATTAAATTCGGATGCAATTTCTGTGTTTCAGCGACAATAAGAATGTCCAAGGTATACAGTAAACGTTAGGTGAAGCATCGGAATCCAAAACTGGACTCACAGGAGAGGTTCAAATCACAGAAAGTTAGAGTGTCAGTCCTACTGTACTTAAGTCGGCATTGTGCTTTTTGTATTAAATTCGGATGCAATTTCTGTGTTTCATCGTCGATAAGAAGGTCCAAGGGATACAGTAAACCTGAAGTGAAGCATCGTAATCTAAAACTGGACTCACAGGAGAGGTTCAAATCATAGAAAGTTAGAGTTTTAGTCCTCTTGTACTTACGTCAGCATTGTGCCTTTTGTATTAAATTGGGATGCAATTTCTGTGTTTCATCGTCAATACGAAGGTCCAAGGTATCCAGTAAACCTGAAGTAAAAGATCGGAATCTAAAACTGGACTCAAAGGAGAGGTTTAAATCATAGAAAGTTAGTGTGTTAGTCCTCTTGTGCTTAAGTCGGCATTGTGCCTTTTGTATTAAATTCGGATGCAATATCTGTGTCTCATCGTCAATAAGAAGGTCCAAGGTATACAGTAAACCTGAAGTGAAGCATCAGAAACTAAAACTGAACTCACAGGTGAGGTTCAAATCATAGAAAGTTAGAGTGTCAGTCCTCTTGTACATAAGTTGGCATTGTGCCTATTGTATTAAATTCGGATGCAATGTCTGTGTTTCATCGTCAATAAGAAGGTCCAAGGTATACAGTAAACCTGAAGTGAAGCATCGGAATCTAAAACTCACCTCACAGGAGAGGTCCAACTTATAGAAGGTTAGTGTGTCAGTCCTTTTGTACTTAAGTCGGCATTGTGCCTTTTGTATTAAATTCGGATGCAATTTCTGTGTTTCATCGTCAATAAGAAGCTCCAAGGGATACAATAAACCTGAAGTCAAGCATCGGAATCTAAAACTGGACTCACAGGAGAGGTTCAAATCATAGAAAGTTAGAGTGTCAGTCCTCTCGTACTTAAGTCGGCATTGTGCCTTAAGTACTAAATTCGGATGCAATTTCTGTGTTTCATCGTCAATAAGAAGGTCCAAGGTATACAGTAAACCAAAAGTGAAAAATCGGAATCTAAAACTGGACTCTCATTAGAATTTCAAAACATAGACAGTTAGAGTCTCAGTCCTCTTGTGCTTAAGTCGGCATTGTGCCTTTTGTATTAAATTCGGATGCAATTTCTGTGTTTCATCGTCAATAAGATGGTCCAAGGGATACAGTAAACCTGAAGTGAAGCATCGGAATCTAAAACTGGACTCACAGGAGAAGTTCAAATTATGGAAAGTTAAAGTGTCACTCCTCTTGTACTTAAGTCGGCATTGTGCCTTTTGCATTAAATTCGGATGCAATTTCTGTGTTTCATCGTCAATAAGAGGGTCCAAGGGATACAGTAAACCTGAAGTCAAGCATCAGAATCCAAAACTGGACTCACAGGAGTGGTTCAAATCATAGGAAGTTAGAGTGTCAGTCCTCTGGTACTTAAGTCGGCATTGTGCCTTTTGTATTAAATTCGGATGCAATTTCTGTGTTTCATCGTCGATAAGAAGGTCCAAGGTATACAGTAAACCTGAAGTGAGGCATCAGAATCTAAAACTGGACGCACATTAGAGGTACAAATCATAGAAAGTTAGAGTGCCAGTCCTCTTGTACTTAAGTCGGCATTGTGCCTTTTGTATTAAATTCGGATGCGATTTCTGTGTTTCATCGTCAATAACAAGGTCCAAGGTATACAGTAAACCAGAAGTGAAGCATCGAAATCTAAAACTCACCTCACAGGAGAGGTTCCAATTATAGAAGGTTAGAGTGTCAGTGCTCTTGTACTTAAGTCGGCATTGTGCCTTTTGTATTAAATTCGGATGCAATTTCTGTGTTTCATCGGCAATTAGAAGGTCCAAGGGATACAGTAAATCTGAAGTGAAGCATCGGAATCTAAAGCTAGACTCACAGGAGAGGTTCAAATCATAGAAAGTTAGATTGTCAGTGCTCTTGTACTTAAGTCGGCATTTTGCCTTTTGTATTAAATTCGGATGCAATTTCTGTGTTTCATCGGCAATAAGAAGGTCCAAGGGATACAGTAAATCTGAAGTGAAGCATCGGAATCTAAAACTGGACTCACAGGAGAGATTTAAATCATCGAAAGTTAGAGTGTCAGTATTCTTGTACTTATGTCGGCATTGTGCCTTTTGTATTACATTCGGATGCAATTTCTGTGCTTTATCGTCAATAAGAAGGTCCAAGGTATACAGTAAACCTCAAGTGAAGCATCGGAATCTAAAACTGGACTCACACGAGAGGTTCACATCATAGAAAGTTAGAGTGTCACTTCTCTTGTACTTAAGTCGGCATTGTGGCTTTTGTATTAAATTCGGATGCAATTTCTGTGTTTCATCGTCAATAAGAAGGTCCCAGGGATACAGTAAACCTGAAGTGTAGCATCGGAATCTAAAACTGGACTCACAGGAGAGGTTCAAATCATAGAAAGTTAGAGTGTCAGTCCTCTTGTACTTAAGTCGGCATTGTGCCTTTTGTATTAAATTCGGATGCAATTTCTGTGTTTCATCGGCAATTAGAAGGTCCAAGGGATACAGTAAATCTGAAGTGAAGCATCGGAATCTAAAGCTAGACTCACAGGAGAGGTTCAAATCATAGAAAGTTAGATTGTCAGTGCTCTTGTACTTAAGTCGGCATTTTGCCTTTTGTATTAAATTCGGATGCAATTTCTGTGTTTCATCGGCAATAAGAAGGTCCAAGGGATACAGTAAATCTGAAGTGAAGCATCGGAATCTAAAACTGGACTCACAGGAGAGATTTAAATCATTGAAAGTTAGAGTGTCACTCCTCTTGTACTTAAGTCGGCATTGTGCCTTTTGTATTAAATTCGAAGGCAATTTCTGTGTTCATCGTCAATAAGAAGGTCTAAGGGATACAGTAAACCAGAAGACAAGCATCGGAATCTAAAACTGGACTCACAGGAAAGAATCAGATCATAGGAAGTTA
Organism: Schistocerca americana; assembly: GCF_021461395.2. Classification (NCBI taxonomy): domain Eukaryota; kingdom Metazoa; phylum Arthropoda; class Insecta; order Orthoptera; family Acrididae; genus Schistocerca; species Schistocerca americana. The sequence goes on along the minus strand of NW_025725687.1, from coordinate 1,696,116 downwards.
GAGTGTCAGTCCTCTTGTACTTAAGTCGGCATTGTGCCTTTTGTATTAAATTCAGATGCAATTTCTGTGTTTCATCGTCAATAAGAAGGTCCAAGGTATACAGTAAACCTGAAGTGAAGCATCAGAATCTAAAAGTGGACTCACAGGAGCCGTTCAAATCATAGAAAGTTAGAGTGTCACTCCTCTTGTACTTGAGTCGGCATTGTGCCTTTTGTATTAAATTCGGATGCAATTTCTCTGTTTCATCGTCAATAAGATGATCCAAGGGATACAGTAAACCTGAAGTGAGGCATCGGAATCTTAAACTGGACTCACAGGAGAGGTTCAAACCATGGAAAGTTAAAGTGTCACTCCTCTTGTACTTAAGTCGGCATTGTGCTTTTTGTATTAAATTCGGATGCAATTTCTGTGTTTCATCGTCAATAAGAAGGTCCCAGGGATACAGTAAACCTGAAGTGTAGCATCGGAATCTAAAACTGGACTCACAGGAGAGGTTCAAATCATAGAAAGTTAGAGGGTCAGTCCTCTTGTACTTAAGTCGGCATTGTGCCTTTTGTATTAAATTCGGATGCAATTTCTGTGTTCATCGTCAATAAGAAGGCCCAAGGTATACAGTAAACCAAAAGTGAAAAATCGGAATCTAAAACTGGACTCTCATTAGAGGTTCCAAACATAGAAAGTTAGAGTGTCAGTCCTCTTGTACTTAAGTCGGCATTGTGTAATTTGTATCAAATTTGGATGCTATTTCTGTGTTTCATCGTCAACAAGAAGGTCCAAGGGATACAGTGAACCTGAAGTCAAGCATCGGAATCCAAAACTGGACTCACAGGAGAGGTTCAAATCATAGGAAGTTAGAGTGTCAGTCATCTTGTATTTGAGTCGGCATTGTGCAATTTGTATTAAATTTGGATGCGCTTTCTGTGTTTCAGCGTCAATAAGAATGTCCAAGGTATACAGTAAACGTTAGGTGAAGCATCGGAATCCAAAACTGGACTCACAGGAGAGGTTCAAATCACAGAAAGTTAGAGTGTCAGTCCTACCGTACTTAAGTCGGCATTGTGCCCTTTGTATTAACTTCGGATGCAATTTCTGTGTTTTATCGTCGATAAGAAGGTCCAAGGGATACAGTATACCTGAAGTGAAGCATCGTAATCTAAAACTGGACTCACAGGAGAGGTTCAAATCATAGAAAGTTAGAGTGTTAGTCCTCTTGTACTTAAGTCAGCATTGTGCCTTTTGTATTAAATTTGGATGCAATTTCTGTGTTTCATCGTCAATACGAAGGTCCAAGGTATCCAGTAAACCTGAAGTAAAAGATCAGAGACTAAAACTGGACTCACAGGAGAGGTTCAAATCATAGAAAGTTAGTGTGTTAGTCCTCTTGTGCTTAAGTCGGCATTGTGCCTTTTGTATTAAATTCGGATGCAATATCTGTGTTTCATCGTCAATAAGATGGCCCAAGGGATACAGTAAACCTGAAGTGAAGCATCGGAATGTAAAACTGGACTCACAGGAGAGGTTCAAATCATAGAAAGTTAGTGTGTCAGTCCTGTTGTACTTAAGTCGGCATTGTGCCTTTTGTATTAAATTCGGAAGCAATATCTGTGTTTCATCGTCAATAAGAAGGTCCAAGGGATACAGTAAACCTGAAGTGAAGCATCGGAATCTAAAACTGGACTCACAGGAGAGGTTCAAATCATAGAAATTTAGAGTGTCATTGCTCTTGTACTTAAGTCGGCATTGTGCCTATTGTAAAAATTCGGATGCATTTCAGTGATTCATCGTCAATAAGAAGGTCCAAGGTATACAGTAAACCTGAAGTGAAGCATCGGAATCTAAAACTCACCTCACAGGAGAGGTTCAACTTATAGAAGGTTAATGTGTCAGTCCTGTTGTACTTAAGTCGGCATTGTGCCTTTTGTATTAAATTCGGATGCAATTTCTGTGTTTCATCGTCAATACGAAGGTCCCAGGGATACAGTAAACCTGAAGTGAAGCATCGGAATCTAAAACTGGACTCACAGGAGAGGTTCAAATTATAGAAAGTTAGAGTGTCAGTCCTCTTGTACTTCAGTCGGAATTGTGCCATTTGTATTAAATTCGGATGCAATTTCTGTGTTTCATCGTCAATAAGATGGTCCAAGGTATACAGTAAACCTAAAGTGAAAAATCGGAATCTACAACTGGACTCACAGGAGAGGTTCAAATCATAGAAAGTTAGAGTGTCAGTCCTCTTGTACTTAAGTCGTCATTGTGCCTTTTGTATTAAATTCGGATGCTATTTCTGTGTTTCATCGTCAATAAGAAGGTCCAAGGGATACAGTTAACCTGAAGTCAAGCATCGGAATCCAAAACTGGACTCACAGGAGAGGTTCAAATCATAGGAATTTAGAGTGTCAGTCCTCTTGTACTTAAGTCGGCATTGTGCCTTTTGTATTAAATTCGGATGCAATTTCTGTGTTTCATCGTCGATAAGATGGTCCAAGGTATATAGTAAACCTGAAGTGAAGCATCGGAATCTAAAATTGGACGCACATTAGAGGTACAAATCATAGAAAGTTAGAGTGCCAGTCCTCTTGTACTTAAGTCGGCATTGTGTCTTTTGCATTAAATTCGGATGCGATTTCTGTGTTTCATCGTCAATAACAAGGTCCAAGGTATACAGTAAACCTGAAGTGAAGCATCGAAATCTAAAACTCACCTCACAGGAGAGGTTCCAATTATAGAAGGTTAGAGTGTCAGTGCTCTTGTACTTAAGTCGGCATTGTGCCTTTTGTATTAAATTCGGATGCAATTTCTGTGTTTCAGCGTCAATAAGAATGTCCAAGGTATACAGTAAACGTTAGGTGAAGCATCGGAATCCAAAACTGGACTCACAGGAGAGGTTCAAATCACAGAAAGTTAGAGTGTCAGTCCTACTGTACCTAAGTCGTCATTGTGCTTTTTGTATTAAATTCGGATGCAATTTCTGTGTTTCATCGTCGATAAGAAGGTGCTAGGTATACAGTATACCTGAAGTGAAGCATCGTAATCTAAAACTGGACTCACAGGAGAGGTTCAAATCATAGAAAGTTAGAGTGTTAGTCCTCTTGTACTTAAGTCGGCATTGTGCCTATTGTATTAAATTCGGATGCAATTTCTGTGTTTCATTGTCAATACGAAGGTCCAAGGTATCCAGTAAACCTGAAGTAAAAGATCGGAATCTAAAAGTGGACTCACAGGAGAAGTTTAAATCATAGGAAGTTAGTGTGTTAGTCCTCTTGTGCTTAAGTCGGCATTGTGCCTTTTGCATTAATTTCAGATGCAATGTCTGTGTTTCATCGTCAATAAGAAGGTCCAAGGTATACAGTAAACCTGAAGTGAAGCATCAGAAACTCAAACTGGACTCACAGGTGAGGTTCAAATCATAGAAAGTTAGAGTGTCAGTCCTCTTGTACTTAAGTCGGCATTGTGCCTATTGTATTAAATTCGGATGCAATGTCTGTGTTTCATCGTCAATGAGAAGGTCCAAGGTATACAGTAAACCTGAAGTGAAGCATCGGAATCTAAAACTCACCTCACAGGAGAGGTTCAACTTATAGAAGGTTAGTGTGTCAGTCCTTTTGTACTTAAGTCGGCATTGTGCCTTTTGTATTAAATTCGGATGCAATTTCTGTGTTTCATTGTCAATAAGAAGCTCCAAGGGATAGAGTTAACCTGAAGTGAAGCATCGGAATCTAAAACTGGACTCACAGGAGAGGTTCAAATCATAGAAAGTTAGAGTGTCAGTCCTCTTGTACTTAAGTCGGCATTGTGCCTAAAGTATTAAATTCGGATGCAATTTCTGTGTTTCATCGTCAATAAGAAGGTCCAAGGTATTTAGTGAACCAATAGTGAAAAATCGGAATCTAAAACTGGACCCTCATTAGAGGTTCAAAACATAGAAAGTTAGAGTGTGAGTCCTCTTGTACTTAAGTCGGCATTGTGCCTTTTGTCTTAAATTCGGATGCAATTTCTGTGTTTCATCGTCAATAAGATGGTCCAAGGGATACAGTAAACCAGTAGTGAAGCATCGGAATCTAAAACTGGACTCACAGGAGAGGTTCAAACCATGGAAAGTTAAAGTGTCACTCCTCTTGTACTTAAGTCGGCATTGTGCTTTTTGCATTAAATTCGGATGCAATTTCTGTGTTTCATCGTCAGTAAGAAGGTCCCAGGGATACAGTAAACCTGACGTGAAGCATCGGAATCTAAAACTGGACTCACAGGGGAGGTTCAAATCATAGAAAGTTAGAGTGTCAGTCCTCTTGTACTTAAGTCGGCATTGTGCCTTTTGTATTAAATTCGGATGCAATTTCTCTGTTTCATCGTCAATAAGAAGGTCCAAGGTATACAGTAAACCAAAAGTGAAAAATCGGAATCTAAAACTGGACTCTCATTAGAGGTTCAAAACATAGAAAGTTAGAGTGTCAGTCCTCTTGTACTTAAGTTGGCATTGTGCCTTTTGTATTAAATTCGGATGCAATTTCTGTGTTTCATCGTCAATAAGAAGGTCCAAGGTATAGAGTAAACCAGAAGTGAAAAATCGGAATCTAAAACTGGACTCACAGGAGAGGTTCAAATCATAGAAAGTTAGAGTGTCAGTCCTCTTGTACTTAAGTCGTCATTGTGCCTTTTGTATTAAATTTGGATGCTATTTCTGTGTTTCATCGTCAATAAGAAGGTCCAAGGGATACAGTAAACCTGAAGTCAAGCATCGGAATCCAAAACTGGACTCACAGGAGTGGTTCAAATCATATTAAGTTTGAGTGTCAGTCCTCTTGTACTTAAGTCGGCATTGTGCCTTTTGTATTAAATTCGGATGCAATTTCTGTGTTTCATCGTCGATAAGAAGGTCCAAGGTATACAGTAAACCTGAAGTGAAGCATCGGAATCTAAAACTGGACTCACAGGAGAGGTTCAAATCATAGAAAGTTAGAGTGTCAGTCCTCTTGTACTTCAGTCGGCATTGTGCCTTTTGTATTAAATTCGGATGCAATTTCTGTGTTTCATCGTCAATAACAAGGTCCAAGGTATAGAGTAAACCTGAAGTGAAGCATCGAAATCTAAAACTCACCTCACAGGAGAGGTTCCAATTATAGAAGGTTAGAGTGTCAGTGCTCTTGTACTTAAGTCGGCATTGTGCCTTTTGTATTAAATTCGGATGCAATTTCTGTGTTTCAGCGTCAATAACAATGTCCAAGGTATACAGAAAACGTTAGGTGAAGCATCGGAATCCAAAACTGGACTCACAGGAGAGGTTCAAATCACAGAAAGTTAGAGTGTCAGTCCTACTGTACTTAAGTCGGCAATGTGCCTTTTGTATTAAATTCGGATGCAATTTCTGTGATTCATCGTCGATAAGAAGGTCCAAGGGATAAAGTATATCTGAAGTGAAGCATCGTAATCTAAAACTGGACTCACAGGAGAGGTTCAAATCATAGAAAGTTATAGTGTTTGTCCTCTTGTACTTAAGTCGGCATTGTGGCTTTTGTATTAATTTCGGATGCGATTTCTGTGTTTCATCGTCAATAAGAAGATCCAAGGTATACAGTAAACCTGAAGTGAAGCAACGGAATCTAAAACTCACCTCACAGGAAAGGTTCAAATTATTGAAGTTTAAAGTGTCAAGCCTCTTGTAATTAAGTCGGCATTGTGCCTTTTGTATTAGATTCGGATGCAATTTTTTGTGTTTCAGCGTCAATAAGAAGGTCCAAGGGATACAGTAAACCTGAAGTGAAGCATCCAAATCTAAAACTGGACTCACAGGAGAGGTTCAAACCATAGAAAGTTAGAGTGTCACTCCTCTTATACTTAAGTCGGCGTTGTGCCTTTTGTATTAAATTCGGATGCAATTTCTGTATTTCTTCGTCAATAAGTAGGTCCAAGGGATACAGTAAACATGAAGTGAAGCATCGGAATCTAAAACTGGACTCACAGTAGAGGTTCAAATCATCGAAAGTTAGAGTGTCAGTCCTCTTGTACTTAAGTCGGCATTGTGACTTTTGTATTACATTCGGATGCAATTTCTGTGTTTCATCGTCAATAAGAAGGTCCAAATGATACAGTAAATCTGAAGTCAAGTATCGGAATCTAAAACTGGACTCACAGGATAGGTTCAAAGCATGGAAAGTTAGAATGTCAGTCCTCTTGTACTTAAGTCGGCATTGTGCATTTTGTTATTAAATTCGGATGCAATTTGTGTGTTTCATCGTCAGTAAGAAGGTCCAAGGGATACAGTAAACCTGAAGTGAAGCGTCGGAATCTAAAACTGAACTCACAGGAGAGGTTCAAATTATAGAAAGTTAGATTGTTAGTCCTCTTGTACTTAAGGCGGCATTGTGCCTTTTGTATTAAATTCGGATGCAATTTCTGTGTTTCATCGTCAACAAGAAGGTCCAAGGTATACAGTAAACCTGAAGTGAAAAATCGGAATCTAAAACTGGACTCGCAGGAGAGGTTCAAATCATAGAAAGTTAGAGTGTCAGTCCTCTTGTACTTAAGTCGGCATTGTGACTTTTGTATTAAATTCCAATGCAATTTCTGTTTTTCATCGTCAATAAGAAGGTCCAAGGGATACAGTAATCCTGAAGTGAAGCATCGGAATCTAAAACTGGACTCACAGGAGAGGTTTAAATGATCGAAAGCTAGAGTGTCACTCCTCTTGTACTTAAGTCGGCATTGTGCCTTTTGTATTAAATTCGGATGGAATTTCTGTGTTTCATCGTCAATAAGATGGTCCAAGGGATACAGTAAACCTGAAGTCAAGCTTCGGAATCTAATACTGGACACACAGGAAAGGTTCAAATCATAGGAAGTTAGAGTGTCAGTCCTCTTGTACTTAAGTCGGCATTGTGCCCTTTGTATTATATTCGGATGCAATTTCTGTGTTTCATCGTCAATAAGAAGGTCAAAGGGATATACTAAACCTGAAGTGAAGCATCGGAATCTAGAACTGGACTCACAGGAGCGGTTCAAATCGTAGAAAGTTGAAGTGTCATTCCTCTTGTACTTAAGTCGGCATTGTGTATTTTGTATTAAATTCGGATGCTATTTCTGTGTCTCATCGTCAATAACAAGGTACAAGGTATAGAGTAAACCTGAAGTGAAGCATCGAAATCTAAAACTCACCTCACAGGAGAGGTTCAAATTATAGAAGGTAGAGTATCAGTGCTCTTGTACTTAAGTCGGCATTGTGCTTTTTGTATTAAATTCGGATGCAATTTCTGTGTTTCAGCGTCAATACGAAGGTCCATGGTATACAGTTAACCTGTAGTGAAGCATCGGAATCTAAAACCAGACTCACAGGAGAGGTTTGAATAATAGAAAGTTAGAGTGTCTGTCCTCTTGTACTTAAGTCGGCATTGTGCCTTTTGTGTTAAATTTGGATGCAATTTCTGTGATTCATCGTCAATAAGAAGGTTTAAGGTATACAGTAAACATAAAGTGAAGCATCGGAATCTAAAACTGGACTCACAGGAAAGGTTCAAATCATAGAAAGTTAGAATGTCAGTCCTCTTGTATTTAAGTCGGCATTGTGCCTTTTGTAATAAATTCAGATAAAATTTCTGTGCTTCATCGTCAATAAGAAGGTCCAAGGTATACAGTAAACCTGAAGTGAAGCATCGGAATCTAAACCTGGACTCACAGGAGAGGTTCAAATCTAAGAAAGATAGAGTGTCTGTCTTCTTGTACTTAAGTCGGCATTGTGCCTTTTGTATTAAATTCGGATGCAATTTCTGTGTTTCATCGTCAATAGGAAGGTCCAAGGGATACAGTAAACATGAAGTGACGCATCGGAATCTAAAACTGGACCCACAGGAGAGGTTCAAATCATAGAAAGTTAGAGTGTTAGTCCTCTTGTACTTAAGTCGGCATTGTGCCTTTTGTATTAAATTCGGATGCAATTTCTGTGTGTCATCGTCATTAAGAAGGTCCAAGGTATACAGTAAACCTGAAGTCAAGCATCGGAATCCAAAACTGGACTCACAGGAGTGGTTCAAATCATAGGAAGTTTGAGTGTCAGTCCTCTTGTACTTAAGTCGGCATTGTGCCTTTTGTATTAAATTCGGATGCAATTTCTGTGTTTCATCGTCGATAAGAAGGTCCAAGGTATACAGTAAACCTGAAGTGAAGCATCGGAATCTAAAACTGGACTCACAATAGAGGTTCAAATCATAGAAAGTTAGAGTGTCAGTCCTCTTGTACTTCAGTCGGCACTGTGCCTTTTGTATTAAATTCGGATGCAATTTCTGTGTTTCATCGTCAATAACAAGGTCCAAGGTATAGAGTAAACCTGAAGTGAAGCATCGAAATCTAAAACTCACCTCACAGGAGAGGTTCCAATTATAGAAGGTTAGAGTGTCAGTGCTCTTGTACTTAAGTCGGCATTGTGCCTTTTGTATTAAATTCGGATGCAATTTCTGTGTTTCAGCGTCAATAACAATGTCCAAGGTATACAGAAAACGTTAGGTGAAGCATCGGAATCCAAAACTGGACTCACAGGAGAGGTTCAAATCACAGAAAGTTAGAGTGTCAGTCCTACTGTACTTAAGTCGGCATTGTGCCTTTTGTATTAAATTCGGATGCAATTTCTGTGATTCATCGTCGATAAGAAGGTCCAAGGGATAAAGTATATCTGAAGTGAAGCATCGTAATCTAAAACTGGACTCACAGGAGAGGTTCAAATCATAGAAAGTTATAGTATTTGTCCTCTTGTACTTAAGTCGGCATTGTGGCTTTTGTATTAATTTCGGATGCGATTTCTGTGTTTCATCGTCAATAAGAAGATCCAAGGTATACAGTAAACCTGAAGTGAAGCAACGGAATCTAAAACTCACCTCACAGGAAAGGTTCAAATTATTGAAGGTTAGAGTGTCAAGCCTCTTGTAATTAAGTCGGCATTGTGCCTTTTGTATTAGATTCGGATGCAATTTTTTGTGTTTCAGCGTCAATAAGAAGGTCCAAGGGATACAGTAAACCTGAAGTGAAGCATCCGAATCTAAAACTGGACTCACAGGAGAGGTTCAAACCATAGAAAGTTAGAGTGTCACTCCTCTTATACTTAAGTCGGCGTTGTGCCTTTTGTATTAAATTCGGATGCAATTTCTGTATTTCTTCGTCAATAAGTAGGTCCAAGGGATACAGTAAACATGAAGTGAAGCATCGGAATCTAAAACTGGACTCACAGTAGAGGTTCAAATCATCGAAAGTTAGAGTGTCAGTCCTCTTGTACTTAAGTCGGCATTGTGACTTTTGTATTACATTCGGATGCAATTTCTGTGTTTCATCGTCAATAAGAAGGTCCAAATGATACAGTAAATCTGAAGTCAAGTATCGGAATCTAAAACTGGACTCACAGGATAGGTTCAAAGCATAGAAAGTTAGAATGTCAGTCCTCTTGTACTTAAGTCGGCATTGTGCATTTTGTTATTAAATTCGGATGCAATTTGTGTGTTTCATCGTCAGTAAGAAGGTCCAAGGGATACAGTAAACCTGAAGTGAAGCGTCGGAATCTAAAACTGAACTCACAGGAGAGGTTCAAATCATAGAAAGTTAGATTGTTAGTCCTCTTGTACTTAAGTCGGCATTGTGCCTTTTGTATAAAATTCGGATGCAATTTCTGTGTTTCATCGTCAACAAGAAGGTCCAAGGTATACAGTAAACCTGAAGTGAAAAATCGGAATCTAAAACTGGACTCGCAGGAGAGGTTCAAATCATAGAAAGTTAGAGTGTCAGTCCTCTTGTACTTAAGTCGGCATTGTGTTTTTTGTATTAAATTCCAATGCAATTTCTGTTTTTCATCGTCAATAAGAAGGTCCAAGGGATACAGTAATCCTGAAGTGAAGCATCGGAATCTAAAACTGGACTCACAGGAGAGGTTTAAATGATCGAAAGTTAGAGTGTCACTCCTCTTGTACTTAAGTCGGCATTGTGCCTTTTGTATTAAATTCGGATGGAATTTCTGTGATTCATCGTCAATAAGAAGGTCCAAGGGATACAGTAAACCTGAAGTCAAGCTTCGGAATCTAATACTGGACACACAGGAAAGGTTCAAATCATAGGAAGTTAGAGTGTCAGTCCTCTTGTACTTAAGTCGGCATTGTGCCCTTTGTATTATATTCGGATGCAATTTCTGTGTTTCATCGTCAATAAGAAGGTCAAAGGGATATACTAAACCTGAAGTGAAGCATCGGAATCTAGAACTGGACTCACAGGAGAGGTTCAAATCGTAGAAAGTTGAAGTGTCATTCCTCTTGTACTTAAGTCGGCATTGTGTATTTTGTATTAAATTCGAATGCTATTTCTGTGTCTCATCGTCCATAACAAGGTACAAGGTATAGAGTAAACATGAAGTGAAGCATCGAAATCTAAAACTCACCTCACAGGAGAGGTTCCAATTATAGAAGGTTAGAGTGTCAGTGCTCTTGTACTTAAGTCGGCATTGTGCCTTTTGTATTAAATTCGGATGCAATTTCTGTGTTTCAGCGTCAATAACAATGTCCAAGGTATACAGAAAACGTTAGGTGAAGAATCGGAATCCAAAACTGGACTCACAGGAGAGGTTCAAATCACAGAAAGTTAGAGTGTCAGTCCTACTGTACTTAAGTCGGCATTGTGCATTTTGTATTTAATTCAGATGCAATTTCTGTGATTCATCGTCGATAAGAAGGTCCAAGGGATAAAGTATTACTGAAGTGAAGCATCGTAATCTAAAACTGGACTCACAGGAGAGGTTCAAATCATAGAAAGTTAGAGTGTTTGTCCTCTTGTACTTAAGTCGGCATTGTGGCTTTTGTATTAATTTCGGATGCGATTTCTGTGTTTCATCGTCAATAAGAAGATCCAAGGTATACAGTAAACCTGAAGTGAAGCAACGGAATCTAAAACTCACCTCACAGGAAAGGTTCAAATTATTGAAGGTTAGAGTGTCAAGCCTCTTGTAATTAAGTCGGCATTGTGCCTTTTGTATTAGATTCGGATGCAATTTTTTGTGTTTCAGCGTCAATAAGAAGGTCCAAGGGATACAGTAAACCTGAAGTGAAAAATCCGAATCTAAAACTGGACTCACAGGAGAGGTTCAAACCATAGAAAGTTAGAGTGTCACTCCCCTTATACTTAAGTCGGCGTTGTGCCTTTTGTATAAAAATTCGGATGCAATTTCTGTATTTCTTCGTCAATAAGTAGGTCCAAGGGATACAGTAAACATGAAGTGAAGCATCGGAATCTAAAACTGGACTCACAGTAGAGGTTCAAATCATCGAAAGTTAGAGTGTCAGTCCTCTTGTACTTAAGTCGGCATTGTGACTTTTGTATTACATTCGGATGCAATTTCTGTGTTTCATCGTCAATAAGACGGTCCAAATGATACAGTAAATCTGAAGTCAAGTATCGGAATCTAAAACTGGACTCACAGGATAGGTTCAAAGCATAGAAAGTTAGAATGTCAGTCCTCTTGTACTTAAGTCGGCATTGTGCATTTTGTTATTAAATTCGGATGCAATTTGTGTGTTTCATCGTCAGTAAGAAGGTCCAAGGGATACAGAAAACCTGAAGTGAAGCGTCGGAATCTAAAACTGAACTCACAGGAGAGGTTCAAATCATAGAAAGTTAGATTGTTAGTCCTCTTGTACTTAAGTCGGCATTGTGCCTTTTGTATTAAATTCGGATGCAATTTCTGTGTTTCATCGTCAACAAGAAGGTCCAAGGTATACAGTAAACCTGAAGTGAAAAATCGGAATCTAAAACTGGACTCGCAGGAGAGGTTCAAATCATAGAAAGTTAGAGTGTCAGTCCTCTTGTACTTAAGTCGGCATTGTGACTTTTGTATTAAATTCCAATGCAATTTCTGTTTTTCATCGTCAATAAGAAGGTCCAAGGGATACAGTAATCCTGAAGTGAAGCATCGGAATCTAAAACTGGACTCACAGGAGAGGTTTAAATGATCGAAAGTTAGAGTGTCACTCCTCTTGTACTTAAGTCGGCATTGTGCCTTTTGTATTAAATTCGGATGGAATTTCTGTGTTTCATCGTCAATAAGAAGGTCCAAGGGATACAGTAAACCTGAAGTCAAGCTTCGGAATCTAATACTGGACACACAGGAAAGGTTCAAATCATAGGAAGTTAGAGTGTCAGTCCTCTTGTACTTAAGTCGGCATTGTGCCCTTTGTATTATATTCGGATGCAATTTCTGTGTTTCATCGTCAATAAGAAGGTCAAAGGGATATACTAAACCTGAAGTGAAGCATCGGAATCTAGAACTGGACTCACAGGAGAGGATCAAATCGTAGAAAGTTGAAGTGTCATTCCTCTTGTACTTAAGTCGGCATTGTGTATTTTGTATTAAATTCGGATGCTATTTCTGTGTCTCATCGTCAATAAGAAGTTCCAAGGTATACAGTAAACCTGAAGTGAAGCATCGAAATCTAAAACTCACCTCACAGGAGAGGTTCAAATTATAGAAGGTAGAGTATCAGTGCTCTTGTACTTAAGTCGGCATTGTGCTTTTTGTATTAAATTCGGATGCAATTTCTGTGTTTCAGCGTCAATACGAAGGTCCAAGGTATACAGTTAACCTGCAGTGAAGCATCGGAATCTAAAACCAGACTCACAGGAGAGGTTTGAATAATAGAAAGTTAGAGTGTCTGTCCTCTTGTACTTAAGTCGGCATTGTGCCTTTTGTGTTAAATTTGGATGCAATTTCTGTGATTCATCGTCAATAAGAAGGTTTATGGTATACAGTAAACATAAAGTGAAGCATCGGAATCTAAAACTGGACTCACAGGAAAGGTTCAAATCATAGAAAGTTAGAATGTCAGTCCTCTTGTATTTAAGTCGGCATTGTGCCTTTTGTAATAAATTCAGATAAAATTTCTGTGCTTCATCGTCAATAAGAAGGTCCAAGGTATACAGTAAACCTGAAGTGAAGCATCGGAATCTAAACCTGGACTCACAGGAGAGGTTCAAATCTAAGAAAGATAGAGTGTCTGTCTTCTTGTACTTCGGTCGGCATTGTGCCTTTTGTGTTAAATTCGGATGCAATTTCTGTGTTTCATCGTCAATAGGAAGGTCCAAGGGATACAGTAAACATGAAGCGACGCATCGGAATCTAAAACTGGACCCACAGGAGTGGTTCAAATCATAGAAAGTTAGAGTGTTAGTCCTCTTGTACTTAAGTCGGCATTGTGCCTTTTGTATTAAATTCGGATGCAATTTCTGTGTGTCATCGTCATTAAGAAGGTCCAAGGTATACAGTAAACCTGAAGTAAAAGATCGGAATCTAAAACTGGACTCACAGGAGAGGTTCAAATCATAGGAAGTTAGAGTGTCAGTCCTCTTGCACTTAAGTCGGCATTGTGCCTTTTGTATTAAAATAGGATGCAATTTCTGTGTTTCATCGTCAATAAGAAGGTCCAAAGGAAACAGTAAACCTGAAGTGAAGCATCGGAATCTAAAACTGGACTCACAGGAGAGGTTCAAATCATAGTAATTTAGAGTGTCATTCCTCTTGTACTTAAGTCGGCATTGTGCCTATTGTATTAAATTCGGATGCAATTTCTTAGTTTCATCGTCATTAAGAAGGTCCAAGGTATACTGTAAACCTGAAGTGAAGCATCGGAATCGAAAGCTGGACTCACAGGAGAGGTACAAATCATAGATAATTAGAGTGTCAGTCCTCTTGTACTAAAGTCATCATTGTGCCTTTTGTATTAAATTCGGATGCAATTTCTGTGTTTCAGCGTCCATAGGAATGTCCAAGGTATACAGTAAACTTTAAGTGAAGCATCGGAATCTAAAACTGTACTCACAGGAGACAATGAAATCACTGAAAGTAAGAGTGTCAGTCCTCTTGTACTTAAGTCGGCATTGTGCCATTTGTATTAAATTCGGATGCAATTTCGGTGTTTCCCCCTCAATAAGAAGGTCCAAGGTTTACAGTAAACCAGAAGTGAAGCATCGGAATCTAAAACTGGACTCACAGGAGAGGTTCAAATCATAGAAAGTTAGAATGTCAGTCCTCTTGTACTTAAGTCGGCATTGTGCCTTTTGTAAAAAATTCAGATAAAATTTCTGTGCTCCATCGCCAATAGGATGGTCCAAGGTATACAGTAAACCTGAAGTGAAGCATCGGAATCTAAAACTGGACTCATAGGAGAGGTACAAATCATAGAAAGTTAGAGTGTCAGTCCTCTTGTACTTAAGTCGGCATTGTACCCTTTGTATTAAATTCGGATGCGATTTCTGTGTTTCATCGTCAATAAGAAGGTCCAAGGTAGACAGAAACCAGAAGTGAGGCATCGGAATCTAAAACTCACCTCACAGGAGAGGTTCAAATTATATAAGGTTAGAGTGTCAGTCCTCTTGTACATATGTCGGCAATTTGCCTTTTGTATTAAATTCGGATGCAATTTCTGTGTTTCAGCGTCTATAAGAATGTCCAAGGTATACAGTAAACGTGAAGTGAAGCATCGGAATCTAAAACTGGACTCACAGGAGACATTGAAATCACTGAAAGTTAGAGCGTCAGTCCTCTTGTACTTAAGTCGGCATTGTGCCATTTGAATTAAATTCGGATGCAATTTCGGTGTTTCATCGTCAATAAGAAGGTCCAAGGTATACAGTAAACCAGAAGTGAAGTATCGGAATCAAAAACTGGATCCACAGGAGAGGTTTAAATCATAGAAAGTTAGAGTGTCAGTCCTCTTGTACTTAAGTCGGCATTGTGCTTTTTGTATTAAATTCGAATGCAATTTCTGTGTTTCATCGTCAATACGAAGGTCCAAGGTATACAGTAAACCTGTAGTGAAGCATCGGAATCTAAACCTGGACTCACAGGAGAGGTTCAAATCTAAGAAAGATAGAGTGTCTGTCTTCTTGTACTTAAGTCGGCATTGTGCCTTTTGTATTAAATTCGGATGCAATTTCTGTGTTTCATCGTCAATAGGAAGGTCCAAGGGATACAGTAAACATGAAGCGACGCATCGGAATCTAAAACTGGACCCACAGGAGAGGTTCAAATCATAGAAAGTTAGAGTGTTAGTCCTCTTGTACTTAAGTCGGCATTGTGCCTTTTGTATTAAATTCGGATGCAATTTCTGTGTGTCATCGTCATTAAGAAGGTCCAAGGTATACAGTAAACCTGAAGTAAAAGATCGGAATCTAAAACTGGACTCACAGGAGAGGTTCAAATCATAGAAAGTTAGAGTGTCAGTCCTCTTGCACTTAAGTAGGCATTGTTCCTTTTGTATTAAAATAGGATGCAATTTCTGTGTTTCATCGTCAATAAGAAGGTCCAAAGGAAACAGTAAACCTGAAGTGAAGCATCGGAATCTAAAACTGGACTCACAGGAGAGGTTCAAATCATAGTAATTTAGAGTGTCATTCCTCTTGTACTTAAGTCGGCATTGTGCCTATTGTATTAAATTCGGATGCAATTTCTTAGTTTCATCGTCAATAAGAAGGTCCAAGGTATACTGTAAACCTGAAGTGAAGCATCGGAATCGAAAGCTGGACTCACAGGAGAGGTACTAATCATAGATAATTAGAGTGTCAGTCCTCTTGTACTAAAGTCATCATTGTGCCTTTTGTATTAAATTCGGATGCAATTTCTGTGTTTCAGCGTCCATAGGAATGTCCAAGGTATACAGTAAACTTTAAGTGAAGCATCGGAATCTAAAACTGTACTCACAGGAGACAATGAAATCACTGAAAGTAAGAGTGTCAGTCCTCTTGTACTTAAGTCGGCATTGTGCCATTTGTATTAAATTCGGATGCAATTTCGGTGTTTCCCCCTCAATAAGAAGGTCCAAGGTAGACAGAAACCAGAAGTGAGGCATCGGAATCTAAAACTCACCTCACAGGAGAGGTTCAAATTATATAAGGTTAGAGTGTCAGTCCTCTTGTACATATGTCGGCAATTTGCCTTTTGTATTAAATTCGGATGCAATTTCTGTGTTTCAGCGTCTATAAGAATGTCCAAGGTATACAGTAAACGTGAAGTGAAGCATCGGAATCTAAAACTGGACTCACAGGAGACATTGAAATCACTGAAAGTTAGAGCGTCAGTCCTCTTGTACTTAAGTCGGCATTGTGCCATTTGAATTAAATTCGGATGCAATTTCGGTGTTTCATCGTCAATAAGAAGGTCCAAGGTATACAGTAAACCAGAAGTGAAGTATCGGAATCTAAAACTGGATCCACAGGAGAGGTTTAAATCATAGAAAGTTAGAGTGTCAGTCCTCTTGTACTTAAGTCGGCATTGTGCTTTTTGTATTAAATTCGAATGCAATTTCTGTGTTTCATCGTCAATACGAAGGTCCAAGGTATACAGTAAACCTGTAGTGAAGCATCGGAATCTAAAACTGGACTCACAGGACAGGTTCAAATCATAGAAAACTAGAATGTCAGTGCTCTTGTACTTAAGTCGGCATTGTGCCTTTTGTAGTAAATTCCGATAAAATTTCTGTGTTTCGTCGCCAATAAGAAGGTTCAAGGGATACAGTAAACCTGAAGTAAAGAATCGGAATCTAAAACTGTACTCACAGGAGAGGTTCAAATCATAGAAAGTTAGAGTGTCACCCCTCTTGTACTTATGTCGGCATTGTGCCTTTTGTATTAAATTCGGATGCAATTTCTGTGTTTCATCGTCAATAAGACGGTCCAAGGGATACAGTAAACCTGAAGTGAAGCATCGGAATCTAAAACTGGACTCACAGGCGAGGTTCAAATCATCGAAAGTTAGAGTGTCAGTCCTCTTGTACTTAAGTCGGCATTGTGACTTTTGTATTAAATTCGGAGGCAATTTCTGTGTTTCATCGTCAATAAGAAGGTCCAAGGGATACACTAAACCTGAAGTGAAGCATCGGAATGTAAAACTGGACTCGCAGGAGCGGTTCAAATCGTAGAAATTTGAAGTACATTCCTCTTGTACTTAAGTCGTCATTGTGCCTATTGTATTAAATTCGGATGCAATTTCTTTGTTTCATCGTCAATAAGAAGGTCCAAGGTATACAGTAAACCTGAAGTGAAGCATCAGAATCTAAAACTGGACTCACAGGTGAGGTTCAAATCGTAGAAAGTTAGAAAGTCAGTCCTCTTGTTCTTATGTCGGCATTGTGCCTTTTGTATTATATTCGGATGCAATATCTGTGTTTCATCGTCAATACGAAGGTCAAGGAATACAGTAAACCTGAAGTGAAGCATCGGAATCTAAAACTCACCTCACAGGAGAGGTTCAAATTATAGAAGGTTAGAGTGTCAGTCCTCTTGTACTTAAGTCGGCATTGTGCCTTTTGTATTAAATTCGGATGCAATTTCTGTGTTTCATCGTCAATACGAAGGTCCAAGTGATACAGTAAACCTGAAGTGAAGCATGGGAATCTAAAACTGGACTCACAGGAGAGGTTCAAATCGTAGAAAGTTGAAGTGTCATTACTCTTGTACTTAAGTCGGCATTGTGGCATTTGTATTAAATTCCGATGCTATTTCTGTGTCTCATCGCCAATAAGAAGGTCCAAGGTATACAGTAAACCTGAAGTAAGAAAACGGAATCTAACACTGGACTCACAGGAGAGGTTCAATCATAGAATGTTAGGGTGTCTGTCCTCTTGTTCTTAAGTCGGCATTGTGCCTTTTGTATTAAATTCGGATGCAATTTCTGTGTTTCATCGGCAATAAGAAGGTCCAAGGGATACACTAAACCTGAAGAGAAGCATCGGAATCTAAAACTGGACTCACAGGAGAGGTGCAAATCGTAGAGAGTTGAAGTGTCATTCATCTTGTACTTAAGTCGGCATTGTGCCTATTGTATTAAATTCGGATGCAATTTCTGTGTTTCATCGTCAATAAGAAGGTCCAAGGTATACAGTAAACCTGAAGTGAAGCATCAGAATCTAAAACTGGACTCACAGGAGAGGTTCAAATCATAGTAAGTTAGAAAATCAGTCCTCTTGTACTTAAGTCGGCATTGTGCCTTTTGTATTAAGTTCGGATGCAATATCTGTGTTTCATCGTCAATACGAAGGTCCAAGGTGTACAGTAAACCTGAAGTGAAGCATCGGAATCTAAAACACACCTCACAGGAGCGGTTCAAATTGTAGAAGGTTAGAGTGTCAGTCCTCTTGTACTTAAGTCGGCATTGTGCCATTTGTATTAAATTCGAATGCAATTTCTGTGTTTCAACGTCAATAAGAAGGTCCAAGGGATACAGTAAACCTGAAGTGAAGCATCGGAAACTAAAACTGGACTCTCAAAGGACGTTCAAATCATAGAAAGTTAGAGTGTCACTCCTCTTGTACTTAAGTCGGCATTGTGCCTTTTGTATTAAATTCGGATGCAATTTCTGTGTTTCATCGTCATGAAGAAGGTCCAGGGTATACAGTAAACCTGAAGTGAAGCATCGAAATCTAAAACTCACCTCACAGGAGAGGTTCAAATTATAGAAGGTAGAGTATCAGTGCTCTTGTACCTAAGTCGTCATTGTGCTTTTTGTATAAATTCGGATGCAATTTCTGTGTTTCAACGTCAATACGAAGGTCCAAGGTATACAGTTAACCTGTAGTGAAGCATCGGAATCTAAAACCAGACTCACAGGAGAGGTTTAAATAATAGAAAGTTAGAGTGTCTGTCCTCTTGTGCCTTTTGTATTCAATTTGGATGCAATTTCTGTGCTTCATCGTCAATAAGAAGGGCCAAGGTATACAGTAAACCTGAAGTGAAGCATCGGAATCTAAAACTGGACTCACAGGAGAGGTTCAAAACATAGAAAGTTAGAATGTCAGTCCTCTTGTATTTAAGTCGGCATTGTGCCTTTTGTAATAAGTTCAGATAAAATTTCTGTGCTTCATCGTCAATAAGAAGGTCCTAGGTATACAATAAACCTGAAGTGAGGCATCGGAATCTAAACCTGGGCTCACAGGAGAGGTTCAAATCTAAGAAAGTTAGAGTGTCAGTCCTCTTGTACTTAAGTCGGCATTGTGCCTTTTGTATTAAATTCGGATTCAATTTCTGTGTTTCAT
Source organism: Schistocerca americana (assembly GCF_021461395.2). Taxonomy (NCBI): domain Eukaryota; kingdom Metazoa; phylum Arthropoda; class Insecta; order Orthoptera; family Acrididae; genus Schistocerca; species Schistocerca americana. The sequence continues at coordinate 1,677,082 of NW_025725687.1, read as the reverse complement.
CGTCAATAGGAAGGTCCAAGGTATACAGTTAACCTGCAGTGAAGCATCGGAATCTAAAACCATACTCACAGGAGAGGTTTAAATAATAGAAAGTTAGAGTGTCTGTCCTCTTGAGCCTTTTGTATTAAATTCGGATGCAATTTCTGTGTGTCATCGTCAACAAGAAGGTCCAAGGTATACAGTAAACCTGAAGTAAAAGATCGGAATCTAAAACTGGACTCACAGGAGAGGTTCAAATCATAGAAAGTTAGAGTGTCAGTCCTCTTGTACTTAAGTCGGCATTGTGCCTTTTGTATTAAAATCGGATGCAATTTCTGTGTTTCATCGTCAATAAGAAGGTTCAAGGCAAACAGTAAACCTGAAGTGAAGCATCGGAATCGAAAACTGGACTCACAGGAGAGGTTCAAATCATAGTAATTTAGAGTGTCATTCCTCTTGTACTTAAGTCGGCATTGTGCATATTGTATTAAATTCCGATGCAATTTCTGTGTTTCATCGTCAGTAAGAAGGTCCAAGATATACAGTGAACCTGAAATTAAGCATCAGAATCTAAAACTGGACTCACAGGAGAGGTTCAAATCATAGAATGTTAGAGTGTCAGTCCTCTTGTACTTAAGTCAGCATTGTGCCTTTTGTATTAAATTTGGATGCAATTTCTGTGTTTCATCGTCAATAAGAAGGTCCAAGGTATACAGTAAACCTGAAGTGAAGCATCGGAATCTAAAACTCAGCTCAAAGGAGAGGTTCAAATTATAGAAGGTTAGTGTGTCAGTCTTCTTGTACTTAAGTCGGCATTGTGACTTTTGTATTAAATTCGGATGCAATTTCTGTGTTTCATCTTCAATAAGAAGGTCCAACGGATACAGTAAACCTGACGTGAAGCATCGGAATCTAAAACTGCACTCACATGAGAGGTACAAATCATAGAAAGTTAGAGTGTCAGTCCTCTGGTACTTAAGTCGGCATTGTGCCTTTTCTATTAAATTCGGATGCGTTTTCTGTGTTTCATCGTCAATAAGAAGGTCCAAGGTATACAGTAAACCTGAAGTGAAGCATCGGAATCTATAACTGGACTCACAGGAGAGGTTCAAAGCATAGAAAGTTTGAGTGTCAGTCCTCCTGTACTTAAGTCGGCATTGTGCCTTTTGTATTAAATTCGGATGCAAATTCTGTGTTTCATTGTCAATGAGATGGTCCCAGGGGTATAGTAAACCTGAAGTGAAGCATCGGAATCTAAAACTGGACTCACAGGATGGGTTCAAAACATAGAAAATTAGAGTGTCAGTCCTCTTGTACCTAAGTCGGCATTTTGCCTTTTGTATTAAATTCGGATGCAATTTCTGTGTTTCATCGTCAATAAGAAGGTCCCAGGGATACAGTAAACCTGAAGTGAAGCATCGGTATCTAAAACTAGACTCACAGGAGAGGTTCAAATCATAGAAAGTTAGAGTGTTATTCCACTTGTACTTAAGTCGGCATTGTGGCTTTTGTACTAAATTCGGATGCTATTTCTGTGTTTCATCGTCAATAACAAGGTCCAAGGTAGAAAGCAAACCTGAAGTAAAAGAACGGAAACTAAAACTGGACTCACAGGTGAGGTTCAAATCATAGAAAGTTAGTGCGTTTGTCCTCTTGTACTTAAGTCGGCATTGTGCCTTTTGTTTTAAATTCGGATGCAATTTCTGTGTATCATCGTCAATAAGAAGGTCAAAGGGATATACTAAACCTGAAGTGAAGCATCGGAATCTAAAACTGGACTCACAGGAGAGGTTCAAATCGTAGAAAGGTGAAGTGTCATTCCTCTTGTACTTAAGTCGGCATTGTGGCTTTTGTATTAAATTCGGATGCTATTTCTGTGTCTCATCGTCAATAAGAAGGTCCAAGGTATACAGTAAACCTGAAGTAAAAAAACGGAATCTAAAACTGGACTCACAGAAGAGGTTGAAATCATAGAAAGTTAGAGTGTCAGTCCTCTTGTACTTAAGCCGGCATTGTGCTTTTTGTATTAAATTCGGATGCAATATCTGTGTTCCATCGTCAATAAGAAGGTCCAAGGTATACAGTAAACCTGTAATGAAGCATCGGAATCTAAAACTGGACTCACAGGTGAGGTTCAATTCATAGAAAGTTAGAATGTCAGTACTCTTATACTTATGTCGGCATTGTGCCTTTTGTAGTAAATTCAGATAAAATTTCTGTGTTTCATCGCCAATAAGAAGGTTCAAGGGATACAGTAAACCAGAAGTGAAGCATCGGAATCTAAAACTGGATTCACAGGAGAGGTTTAAATCATAGAAAGATAGAGTGTCACTCCTCTTGTACTTAAGTCGGCATTGAGCCTTTTGTATTAAATTCAGATGCAATTTCTGTGTTTCATCGTCAATAAGAAGGTCCAAGGCATACAGTATACCTGAAGTGAAGCATCGAAATCTAAAACTCACCTCACAGGAGAGGTTCAAATTATAGAAGGTAGAGTGTCAGTGCTCTTGTACTTAAGTCGGCATTGTGCCCTTTGTATTAAATTCGGATGCAATTTCTGTAATTCAGCGTCAATAAGAATGTCCAAGGTATACAGTAAACTTGAAGTGAGGCATCGTAATCTAAAACTGGACTCATAGGAGAGGTGGAAATCACAGAAAGTTAGAGTGTCAGTCCTACTGTACTTAAGTCTGCATTGTGCCTTTTGTATTAAATTCGCATGCAATTTCTGTGTTTCATCGTCAATACGAATGTCCAAGGTATACTGTAAACCTGAAGTGAAGCATCGGAATCTAAAACTGGACTCACAGGAGAGGTTCAAAACATTGAAAGTTTGAGTGTCAGTCCTCCTGTACTTAAGTCGGCATTGTGCCTTTTGTATTAAATTTGGATGCAATTTCTGTGTTTCATTGTCAATGAGATGGTCCCAGGGGTATAGTAAACCTGAAGTGAAGCATCGGAATCTAAAACTGGACTCACAGGATGTGTTCAACGCATAGAAAATTAGAGTGTCAGTCCTCTTGTACCGAAGTCGGCATTTTGCCCTTTGTATTATATTCGGATGCAATTTCTGTGTTTCATCGTCAATAAGAAGGTCCCAGGGATACAGTAAACCTGAAGTGAAGCATCGGTATCTAAAACTAGACTCACAGGAGAGGTTCAAATCATAGAAAGTTAGAGTGTTATTCCACTTGTACTTAAGTCGGCATTGTGGCTTTTGTATTAAATTCGGATGCTATTTCTGTGTTTCATCGTCAATAAGAAGGTCCAAGGAAGAAAGCAAACCTGAAGTAAGAGAACGGAATCTAAAACTGGACTCACAGGAGAGGTTCAAATCATAGAAAGTTAGTGTGTTTGTCCTCTTGTACTTGAGTCGGCATTGTGCCTATTGTATTAAATTCGGATGCAATTTCTGTGTTTCATCGTCAATAAGAAGGTCAAAGGGATATACTAAACCTGATGTGAAGCATCGGAATCTAAAACTGGACTCACAGGAGAGGTTCAAATTGTAGAAAGTTTAAGTGCAATTCCTCTTGTACTTAAGTCATCATTGTGGCTTTTGTATTAAATTCGGATGCTATTTCTGTGTCTCTTCGTCAATAAGAAGGTCCAAGGAATACAGTAAACCTGAAGTAAAAGAACGGAATCTAAAACTGGACTCACAGGAGAGGTTCAATCATAGAATGTTAGAGTGTCTGTCCTCTTGTACTTAAGTCGGCATTGTGCCTTTTGTATTAAATTCGGATGCAATTTCTGTGTTTCACCGGCAATAAGAAGGTCCAAGGGATACACTAAACCTGAAGTGAAGCATTGGAATCTAAAACTCGACTCACAGGAGAGGTTCAAATCGTTGAAAGTTGAAGTGTCATTCCTCTTGTACTTAAGTCGGCATTTTGCCTATTGTATTAAATTCGGATGCAATTTCTGTGTTTCATCGTCAGTAAGAAAGTCCAAGGTATACAGTAAACCTGAAGTGAAGCATCAGAATCCAAAACTGGACTCACAGGAGAGGTTCAAATCATAGAAAGTTAGAAAGTCAGTCCGCTTGTACTTAAGTCGGCATTGTGCCTTTTGTATTAAGTTCGGATGCAATATCTGTGTTTCATCGTCAATACGAAGGTCCAAGGTATACAGTAAACCTGAAGTGAAGCATCGGAATCTAAAACTCACCTCACAGGAGAGGTTCAAATTATAGAAGGTTAGAGTGTCAGTCCTCTTGTACTTAAGTCGGCATTGTGCCATTTGTATTAAATTCAAATGCAATTTCTGTGTTTCAACGTCAATATAAAGGTCCAAGGGATACAGTAAGCCTGAAGTGAAGCATCGGAAACTAAAACTGGACTCTCAGGAGACGTTCAAATCATAGAAAGTTAGAGTGTCACCCCTCTTGTACTTAAGTCGGCATTGTGCCTTTCGTATTAAATTCGGATGCAATTTCTGTGTTTCATCGTCAATAAGAAGGTCCAAGCTATACAGTAAACCTGAAGTAAAGCATCGAAATCTAAAACTCACCTCACAGGAGAGGTTCAAATTATAGAAGGTAGAGTATCAGTGCTCTTGTACTTAAGTCGGCATTGTGCTTTTTACATTAAATTCAGATGCAATTTCTGTGTTTCAGCGTCAATACGAAGGTCCAAGGTATACAGTTAACCTGCAGTGAAGCATCGGAATCTAAAACCAGACTTACAGGAGAGGTTTCAATAATAGAAAGTTATTGTGTCTGTCCTCTTGTACTTAAGTCGGCATTGTGCCTTTTGTATTAAATTTGGATGCTATTTCTGTGCTTCATCGTCAATAAGAAGGTCCAAGGTATTCAGTGAACCTGAAGTGAAGCATCGGAAACTAAAACTGTTCTCACAGGAGAGGTTCAAATCATAGAAAGTTAGAATGTCAGTCCTATCGTATTTAAGTCGGCATTGTGCCTTTTGTAATAAGTTCAGATAAAATTTCTGTGCTTCATCGTCAATAAGAAGGTCCAAGGTATACAGTAAACCTGAAGTGAAGCATCGGAATCTAAACCTGGACTCACAGGAGAGGTTCAAATCTAAGAAAGATAGAGTGTCAGACTTCTTGTACTTAAGTCGGCATTGTGCCTTTTGTATTAAACTCGGATGCAATTTCCGTGTTTCCCCCTCAATAAGAAGGTCCAAGGTATACAGTAAACCAGAAGTGAAGCATCGGAATATAAAACTGGACTCACAGGAGAGGTTTAAATCATAGAAAGTTACAGTGTCAGTCCTCGTGTACTTAAGTCGGCATTGTGCCTTTTTTTATTAGGTTCGGATGCAATTTCTGTGTTTCATCGTCAATAAGTAGGTCCAAGGTATATGGTAAACATGATGTGAAGCATCGGAATCTAAAACGGGACTCACGGGAGAGGTACTAATGATAGAAAATTAGAGTGTCAGTCCTCTTGTACTTAAGTCGGCATTGTGCCTTTTGTATTAAATTCGGATGCAATTACGGTGTTTCATCGTCAATAAGATGGTCCAAGGTATACAGTAAACCTGAAGTGAAGCATCGGAATCTAAAACTGGACTCACAGGACAGGTTCTAATCATAGATAATTAGAGTGTCAGTCCTCTTGTACTTAAGTCATCATTGTGCCTTTTGTATTAAATTCGGATGCAATTTCTGTGTTTCAGCGTCTATAAGATTGTCCAAAGTATACAGTAAACGTGAAGTGAGGCATCGGAATCTAAAACTGGACTCACAGGAGACATTGAAATCACTGAAAGATAGAGTGTTAGTAATCTTGTACTTAAGTCGGCATTGTGCCTTTTGTATTAAATTGGGATGCAATTTCGGTGTTTCCCCCTCAATAAGCAGGTCCAAGGTATACAGTAAACGAGAAGTGAAGCATCGGAATCTAAAACTGGACTCAAAGGAGAGGTACAAATCATAGAAAGTTAGAGTGTCAGGCCTCGTGTACTTAAGTCGGCATTGTGCCTTTTGTATTAAATTGGGATGCAATTTCTGTGTTACATCGTCAATGAGAAAGTGCAAGGTATACAGTAAACCTGTATTGAAGCATCGGAATCTAAAACTGGACTCACAGGAGAGGTTCAAATCATAGAAAATTAGAATGTCAGTCCTCTTGTACTTAAGTCGGCATTATGCCTTTTGTGATAAATTCAGATAAAATTTCTGTGCTTCATGGCCAATAAGAAGGTCCAAGGTATACAGTAAACCT